>NC_085137.1:226464500-226827000 GCF_035046485.1 Aedes albopictus | reverse complement strand
GTAAAAACTGGGTAGATACATATCAAATGTTTCAAAATTCCACAGTCGGATTCTCAGCTAAGATATACAAATGAAGCAGCCTGTTGAGGCTTGTGATAGACAAAATCATAAGTACCCGAGCAGAACAGAATAGCAAAATAATGACAACAAAATAACATAACCTGTTTTTATATCTTGTTTTGTTATTATTAATTATTATTATTATTAGGAAATACTTTTCCATAACATGTTTTGTTGGACAATCTTATTTTGTTAATATCCCCGGGTAGAGGTCAATAACAAACCAATAACTAAAGAATAACAAATTTTACCATCATATCTAAATTTGCAATTATTTAGTTGTTTATGAATAGCTCAGGATGACACATAAATAACAAAACATACGATCATTGTAAAACTTGTAATTGGCGAGTTATTATTGAATAGTATAATAACATAATAATAACAAATATTACTATTATACTATCAGCCTTAATATCAGAACAATAACATAATTTACGATCATATTAAAATATGTTATTATTTTGACATTCTTTTTGCTATTATTTTGTTATTACAATGGCAAAATCAGTTATTTTTAGTTGTTATGCCATAGAAATTTAGTTATTATTTTTGTTATTTTAACTCTTATTTCAAACAAACTAATATCAAGTTTTGCCATTCAAACATTCTATTTTAATGGTAAAATTTGCCCTTCGTTTGCCATTTCGCTCTACTCGGGTCCAGCTATTGATATGCACCCATTTAACAACATTTAAATAACATGTTTTGTTATGGAACAAACTAAGTTATTATTGTGATATTGAGAGTGTACAAACAATAATAAACAATATCACAACAATAACAAGTTTTTATATTGTGACTACAACATTGGAGATTTACGTTCTTTACAGCATTCCGTGCATATTATCTTATTATTCTAATTATTCTTCTTGTCAGCCCAATATTTTATGAACACTTCGACAATTATGTCCTGTATTTTTATCATTTTTTGAATCCAGTTACATTTTCAGTTACATCCAGTCCATTCCATAGAAAATCTCAGAACATTGTAAATCTTGGTGGATTAGTAGTTCCTCGGAAATAGTTAGACTCATATTCGCCAATTATGATAGCTCTATCTAAAGGGTGGTCCAAAAAATTTTGCTTTTGGTTTGTTATCAATAACTTTTGAAGATCAAAACTTGTTATTGAAATATTTTCCAAATTCTTTGTTATTAAGTTGTTATTGACACAAACAAAACATGTTATTGAATTGGTCTTCCAGGAACATTTTTTTGTTATGATATTTGTTATTTTGCCGCTCATGACACGAAAGTTTATAACATAATATGTTATGGTAGGGCCCATATAGCCGAGGCGGTAAAGGCACGGGTATTCAGCATGACCATGCTGAGGGTGACGGGTTCGATTCCCGGTCGGTCCAGGATCTTTTCGTAAAGGAAATTTCCTTGACTTCCTTGGGCATAGAGTATCTTCGTGCCTGCCACACGATATACACATGCAAAATGGTCATTGGCAGAGGAAGCTCGCAGTTAAAAACTGTGGAAGTGCTCATAGAACACTAAGCTGAGAAGCAGGCTTTGTCCGAGTGAGGACGTTACGCCAAGAAGAGGAGAGGAGAGGATGTTATGGTAATAACATTAAAATAACTGATGCCATTACTCAGTTATTTTGCCAAAATAACGCATTTTGTTATGTGATTGTTATTTTCTTCTGCTCGGGTAGGAAAACCACATTGCGTTATCTCTTAATTGCGTTTCTGCTACGAGATTCCTCAAAAGTGGTGGCAAGATTCCTGTATGGGAGCATCCACAAACACTCAATTCCCTAATCGCTGCTTGACGTAATGCCAAGAAGAGATGTTGGTTTTTGAGCATTTGGTAAATCCAATTGGAAATCATTGAAAGACAAATAGGACAATCCGTGCGGCTTCCAATATGGAATCGAAAGAGACGTGTTCAAATGTATCCTGGAAATCCAAGAAAACACCAAAACAAAATTGTTTCTGAATGAATGCTTTTCCGATATCGTAAACAACATTGTGTAAACACATCACAGTTGACTTTCCATTTTGGAGGCATGTTTGCCAAAAAAAGGCATCACGGGTGTGATGTTCAACAGAGCGTTCATTTCAGAAGACAGAGGTCAAATTGATAGGTCTGAACTTCATACGATGCATTATCCACTTACGCAAGAAACTGGACAGTATAATCCTACCAAGATTTGGGAATAGCAGAATAGCAAGGCTGCAAACAAGTAGTTTTATCGAAACATTTATCGAAACAAATGCTGAACCACATACAGTATCGGACAATAAAAATGCATCAAAGCCGTTTTCCCATACAAACTAGTCAACTTTGGATTGCCATATCTCAGTTATGTCTCAACCGATTGTTTTCATTTTTCTGTGACGAACTACAAAACATTTCAATTTTCAAAAACTATTGAAAAAGTTCAGTGATAACTATTGATACAAAAGTTACAGATAGGTTGAATTTTGACAATAAAAATGCACCAAGACAAAATATTGTGTAGCCTAAAATGTTGAAGTCAGATAGCTATGGTGTCTTCAGCAAATTTATTGGTCATCACACAAGAAACATATTTGCCGAAGACACCATAGTGATTTGACACCATAATGACGACTTGAAAATGTTCTCGAGTTCTTGTATGCCTCAATAAGCCCACGTTCTGGCTAGTTGGCCCAGTCTTATTAGGGTGTACAAGACTTCGTATGCAAACCGGCTTAGGATTTCGGGTTGTATCATAGTTTTATCAATCTTCTAAATAAAACCATCTTCTGACTTGTCAAATAATTGTTTTGATTATTTTTCACTCTCAATGTTCGATCGTCAGAATAAATTATGCTTGGTTGTTTATCCAGCCATCAATTGGAAAGATGCAGATATGGAATTCAGATTTGTTTTCCTATTTAATACGTGTCAGGAGACATGGCACGGAAAAATTGTGGTGAATGTGACTGTGATAATGACAAAAACTCAGTGCACCACACAAACTATGCATAATTTGGAAGTTAAATGCATTTAATTTGCTCGGTGGAATTGGGTGCAAAAAAGGTTTTTTCAACACAGCGGAGTTTAAATGACATAATGTAATTTTTCTGACAAAATAAAATGACGAAAACGTGTTGTATGGTTTAATTTGATCTTAACAAGGATCTTAAGCTGTACGTGAAATCATAAAATTGAGTAATAATTTTTCTGTATTTACATAAACTATCCCGGCTAGGCGACATATTTTTCTGATAAAACTCTGTGTTCCTGACGATTCCTCCAATAGGGCTAACCTTCCTGAGGTAGTCATAACTGAGCTCATGATAGAACTAGTGGTTTTATCACAGCATTTTTTTGGTTTATGTTACGGTCACGAAATCTTTTGTTGGTTTTATGCATTGCCTCACAGTTTTGTGTATTTGTTTACAAAAAAAATCTCTCCGACAACAACCGCAAATGCAAGTTTTATTGAAATGGTATATAATAAGTGATAAAACCAATTCATGTCTACTTGCAAGTCTTTAACTGAAGATGTTTACAGCAGAAGTTATATGATGGTTTTATGGAACGCAAAAGGTTCAAAGTAAATAACTACCACATAAAACTAGATTAGAACAACTAGCTTTTTGACATGCTCTTATAAAACCAGGATAAAACATGAATAAACCTTCAAGGCATGCTGATTGTTACCTGGGACTACCGCGCGATCACACTACTGAGCGCTGCCTACAAGATACTCTCTCAAATTTTATGCCGCCGTCTATCACCGATTGTAAGAGAGTTCGTGGGCAATATCAGGCTGGATTTATGGGTGAACGCGATACAACGGACCAGATGTGCGCCATCCGCCAGGTGTTGCAAAATGCCGCGAATACAACGTGCCCACACATCACTTGTTCATCGATTTCAAATCGGCGATTATGCAGATTATGCACGAATACGGATTCCCGGATAAACTGATACGGTTGCTCAAGGCGACGATGGATCGAGTGATGTGCGTAGTTCGAGTATCAGGGACACTCTCGAGTCCCTTCGAATCTCGCAGAGGGTTACGGCAAGGTGATGGTCTTTCGTGCTTGCTGTTCAACATTGCTTTGGAGGGTGTAATACGAAGAGCGGGGATAAACACGAGTGGGACGATTTTCATGAAGTCCGTTCAGCTGCTTGGTTTCGCTAATAATATTTATATTCATTTATTCGTAAATTTGAAACGATGGCGGAAACGTACATCCGACTAAAGAGTGAAGCCAGGCGAATCGGATTAGTCATTAATGTGTCGAAGACAAAGTACATGATGGCAAAGGGCTCCAGGGAGGAATCACCGCACCCGCCACTCGAATTTATATCGACGGTGATGAAATCGAGACGGTTGAAGAATTCGTGTACTTGGGCTCACTAGTGACTGCCGACAACGACACCAGCAGAGAAATTCAGAGGAGCATTGTGGCAGGAAATCGTGTTTACTTTGGACTCCGCAAAACTCTACGATCGAATAAAGTTCGCCGTAACACGAAGTTAATCATCTACAAAACGCTGATTAGACCGGTCGTCCTCTATGGGCACGAAACATGGACCCTACGAGCAGAGAACCAACGCGCCCTTGGAGTTTTCGAACGGAAGGTGTTGCGTACCATCTACAGCGGAGTGCAGATGGAAGACGGGACTTGGAGAAGGCGAATGAACCACGAGCTGCATCAGCTGCTAAGAGAACCAACCATCGTCCATATCGCGAAAATCGGGAGGCTACGGTGGGCGGGTCACGTCATCAGGATGTCGGATAGCAACCCGACTAAAATAGTTCTCGAGAGTCATCCGACCGGTACAAGAAGACGTGGAGCGCAGCGAGCTAGGTGGGTCGACCAAGTGGAGGACGATCTGCAGACCCTACGCAGAGTACGGAACTGGAGACAAACTGCCATGGACCGAGTGGAATGGAGGCGGCTACTATGTACAGCAGAGGCCACTCCGGCCTTAGCCTGACCGGTAAGGTAAGGTGTGTGTCTATGTGTCGCTAGCGTTGTAAACGAACAATAACCTTCATTAAAAGTTAAAGTTTTTCCTCAAGATGAACAATGCGAGGATTTACGGAAGAGGAGCGAAAACCAATTGTGACCAGGTACTGCAATGAAAAATGATTGCCCGAAAATAAGGCCCATTAAGAAGTATTTGGCTTTGATGAAAGGGAAACTACGGCAAAAGGATAGAGAAGTAGAGGACGTCATTAAATTCAAGAAAAACGGGGTCAACCCTGCAAAACCATCGACGGATCGGTTGTCCAAAACTTTATGAAGAACACCAAGAAGAAGGTGCGAGAGCTGGCAGAATCCACGGAAAATAAAATGTAAAATGATACCATGGACTTTTCTGATGGTCAATAAACAATGTTATTGAATTTAATTTACATAATAAATAAAACATTTTCAGATACAGCAATTTTCAGGTGTACTCATAATTAACCATACATCCTTATGCTGCGGTAGTAAGGTCGTGAAAAACTAGATCTTGTTCAAACGATTGCTCGAAATAGGCATTCAAGTCATGTATCTCAGGAACGGAAGAGCAGTTAAAGACTCAATTCGAATTCACCCCAATCCACGGTAAGCTGGTCAAGCCGGCGGCTAAATTGCTCAATGAGGCTATCAACATCAGCAGGAGAGATGCAATGGGAGGGTACAATCAGAGAAGACAATATACCATATAATCCCACACAAATCGCTTTGTTTCTGCATCTCGCGGGCGAGCTCGTGAAAACAAATGCACTTGAGCGCAGCTCCACCTTGTCGTTGGTCATCTCTCCGTTCAGCATTCAGCTGCGGACCCCGAACGTTTGTTTGTGCATCGTCGACGTCGTCGTCATCGTCGTCATCGTGTTGAACATGTGTTTCGTTTTGGCGCACATGTTCCAGTTTCGGAATCAGTCGGGTCGGGATATTTCTCTTTCGAATCGGCTGAGAGGCGACGTTTTTTTGCTCGGATGCTGCGATGACCGGCCGGCGAGCAGCAGATTTATCTGCAATTTGTGTATCGTTTATTGTGTGGCGCGTGAAGTGGTCACCTTTTGCGAATGGCAAAACGAAAGGAAGAGACGACAAAAAATGTTGTGTTTTTGTAGGCGAATCTGGCCAGGGAACATCTTCCAAGATGAGCGGAATTCTGTACACGACTGGTCAATTAATGAAAGTGATCTTGTAGGTTATTTTTAGAAGATGGATTAAAGAGAATGTTTTTCGGTTCTCTTTGTAACTTGGTGAGCGGTGAAAGAGATATTGTTGATTTTGGACTATTTTTGAATATGTGAAAAATGTTTCCCTGTAATTTCTTTTTTATCTTATTTCGTCGTGTGCCCAACTCGTTCTATTCATCTATTATATATTTTCTATCTTCTATCTTCTATCTTCTATCTTCTATATTCTATCTTCTATCTTCTATCTTCTATCTTCTATCTTCTATCTTCTATCTTCTATCTTCTATCTTCTATCTTCTATCTTCTATCTTCTATCTTCTATCTTCTATCTTCTATCTTCTATCTTCTATCTTCTATCTTCTATCTTCTATCTTCTATCTTCTATCTTCTATCTTCTATCTTCTATCTTCTATCTTCTATCTTCTATCTTCTATCTTCTATCTTCTATCTTCTATCTTCTATCTTCTATCTTCTATCTTCTATCTTCTATCTTCTATCTTCTATCTTCTTCAACCCTTGGCTGCTTCATAGGTTTTGTAAATCCTAATGGAATTCGCGGGGAAACTCCTTATATAGATTTTTCTTGCATGGTTTGTTGTTGAAATCTATTATTAAGATTATTTGAATTTTTCAAACTTGTGTAGCAAACGGAATCATGTTACTAATGGATTTGGACGGATATCCATATCAGACACATTACAATCAGTACTTTTCCTGCATTCGAGCCGAACATAAATGAGAACGTTCATACCGGTCCTTTCTTATTGCTACCACATTACTGACCGTTTGCAGAGCAAACGTTCAAACATGCTGTTGGGCACTGCTATGGTACATGTCGGCTTTCTTTATTTTCCCGGAGCCGTGCACTGTTTCTGCTTCAAATTGTGACCATAAATGGATTAGAATATAATTGTTTCGTTCTGGGAATGTCACGACTTGACTTCTCTCGGTTCACTCACATTTGCTTCTGCTTCTGGAAGTTCTTTATGGCTTCGATGTCGTTGTCCATCCAAGTCGACGCTACGAAGTCGGAATTGCCCAATTATTTCCCGTGCCTACATGTAGCACGTCGGGTACTTAGAATGCACTTTTGGCGATCCTAGACTAGACCTACCGCACGCGGGAGGTTGCATCCCACGCTCGTCGTGATGTGCGTCTGTCCAGTGTCCATGTGGATAACTTTTCAACATTACATACAGAACGATATGTAGGTAATGATATTGCGTCAAGAAGTCGCTGCCGGGCACCGCAAAAGGAACCGCGGCTGCGAACTCGGACGGACACCAACTGAGAAGCAGATTGCCTGGGGATCTTTCCTCTTAGAACGGTAGCCGCAGTCTCGTCTACGGGGTCGGATGTTGCGTCGTCGTCGTCGTTGTTTGTAAACGGCATAATAGACGTTCAAGTGAGCAAGCAAACTGAGCACTGCTGGAGATCAATGTCAATTAGGGTTAAGATTTTTTTTTTCGGGAACTGTTGTTGTTATATTTCCTGAGAAGATGAACAAACAATTGAAACATGGGCAGTAGATTGTCGTAATTTTTAGTAGGATAGTAGTGGTTCTCACGGTTCGTACTACATCCGTTTATATTATTCTTGTCATGGTGAATTATGAGAGTGGAATAGCCGTATGGGCCAGTTTGCGTTACGACGTGATCAATTTTCTTGCTTATTCTTTTCTCTCGCTGTTTCAGAATTTATCAGTCCGATTAATTCTGTATTGACCAATAAAGTCCGAAAAGTTGAGGAGTATATGCGATTGTGTATGATAATGTCATTTCTCAGACTAAAAGCCGACAAAGTTCCTAGGTTCAAACTCCCAGCAGTAGAAAGTATGTATGGTTTTTATCTAATGCCCATTACACTAAGCACTGACCAATAATGATCAAGCTTTTTTCTTGAACCTCTCCTTATGCCTCATGACTAATTAGATAAATACTTACCAATTCATAAATTAGCTTTCATATCATGTAATATAAACTTGTTAAACAAAAAGTTTTTTTTTCTTAAAATAATAAGAATAAATAATTGATTGTTTGTTTGTTTTGTTTTTTTTTTACCCGCCACTATCCTCCACACCAAAGGACTCGTAGAGCGAGTCCCCTGGTAGTGGACGCTACTATCTCAGCTCTTTTCTGGCAACACTAAAACAAAAACTTAATATGAAATTGAAACGAGCTGAGAAAAACAACAAAATGCTAAGTATAAAGAACTAAAATATAAAGATAACTATTATAAAAGTGTTGGGCGTGACATCCCAGTGGAACATATTGTTCCTTTTAAGGGAGCCACTGTGAGCTAAAACTAATTTAAATGACAATAACAAAAACTTACTTCTGGTAGAGGTTGCAATAAAATAATAGCCTAGAATGTCGGTGAGACGCAATTTGTAGAAGTTCTTTAACTTGGCTTTGAAAATTGAACGATTTGTTATTTGCTTGATTTCTTCTGGTAATTGATTGTACTTGATAGGACCAATGATGGATATTCGTTTTTTACCAAATGTAGTTGTGGCTCTATATTGGTGTAGGTTGTTAGGTCGTCTTAAAGTGTATCTATGATGAATAGAGGGCATTTGAATATTATGATGAAAATTATTTCTATGAAGTGTATCGTATACAAAGATTACAGTCTGCAGTTCACAAAGGCCGTTGATGGGTAGAATGTTATGAGAATTGTCGGAGTAAAGCTGTAAAGAAGGGTACAAAAAAGGTTTCTTAAAAATTATTTTGAGGCATCTGTTTTGGAGAGTTTGGACTTTTTTCAGATGTGACTTACAGGCACGACCCCATGCTTAAAATTGAATGAATATGGGCAAAGTAAAATTTAAGAAGTACGCTACGAGGTAAAAACCCACTAACCCTTCGCAAAATTCCACAAAGCGACGAGACTTTCTTCTCTACATGATTGATGTGTTCAGACCAACTCAAAGTCGTGTCTAGAAATAGACCTAGATACTTAAACGACTGTACTTGTTCAATTGAGCATGAATCAAGAGAAACTATAAAACTATTAATTGAGACGGACTTGGTGGTCTTGTGGCTACCGCTTCTGATTCGTATGCAGAAGGTACTGAGTTCAATCCCTGGCCCGTTCCTTTCCTCCTACTTTGTATCTTTTTATCTTCGTTCTATCTCTCTCACTTTTCTACATATACAACTCATGTATATTAGACCTGTCAACTTTTTCAAAATTTTCTCTGATTCTCAAGTCTACCCCCATATTTTGATTGGCAACCAAGAAGAAGTAACAGGGCAAAATTGGCACCCATAAGTAAATAGAAATGCACCATAAAAAATACATTATAAATAACACTAGTTTACAGCATTTTTGAACTCGGTAAGCTGATGATCGTTTTTGGTGTAGAATCATGCCCTGAGTTCGGAAACGTGAAGGAAAAAAATTACAGTAGAGCGGAAATTTTTTCGACTCTCCATACAAGGATGATGATTTGAAATCGATTTTGTTCTATTTTTAAGCAAAGTCGCTCACTTCACAAACCTCATTCTCCGTAATGAATGCTCCGATTGAGCTGACTTTTTTACTGTATCTCTCCTACATATGATATGTCAAAAAAACGTTGAGAAAGAATTTTTAAATTATTTTTTTCTTATTGAAAAAAATACATTTCTTCATATATTTTTGGAAATTTTGCTAAAATTTAAGGAGATCGTTCCCAAAACTCGCCAATATCTTGAATTTTATCAATCTGACGCAAAACCTACATTCAGATGATTGAATGGTATTATATTCAGCTTTTAATTTATGGAAAAAGATTTAAAATTTGTTGAACAATACGCAAGATATTTGAATTTCATTAAATTCCATATTTTAAAAAGTTGTAAAACTCGATATTGAGCTGAAACTCAAAAACTGTTCTACTTTAAATTTTTTGAAGCACAGTTTCGAAATCAGCACTAAATTATGCTTCAAAAATTTTGGTAGTTGACAGAAGTTCAAGACTTTCGTTTTATTTTGTAAACTAGTGTAATTAAACAATGTACCGATAGAATGCATAGCTTTCTCCATAAATAAATCATAAATGTTCCATAATAATTTAAAAATGTAGCGGAAAACCAAAACAATTTTTAGGTCAAAGTGAAACATTGTATCAATAAATAAATAAATTAAACACCATAAACAAACAAGTTTGCTCCATAAAAATGATAAAAATATCCTTAAATAATAATTATTCGTTCCATAATAAGGGTGACGATGGATATTATCGGCAGGTTAGTTCTCTTCGTCATTAGGGGTTTTTGTCTGCCAAATTTCCTGAAACTTGGTGAACAAAACTGCCGAAAATACACAATTTCCACTCTATATCATATTTCTAGATGAACATTTAAGAAGGAGCTATCTGCTTTTTTGTAAACAAACATGTTTCGTCTCTGTAGGGCCTATCTGCATCACCCACGCACATCAACACCCTTAACAAATAGCTTGAAGAACACTTTTTTTTGATAAGGGTGTTGATGTGCGTTTGCTAGATTTGCTAGATAAAACATTGAAAATTGTTTCACTTTAAGGTAGAATTTTATTTTAGTTTTCGCTACATTTTTAATTTATTATGGAACTTTTTTGATTTATTTATGGAGAAAACTGCATTTTTTTTTTTTTTTATCTGTATTAACGAGATTTTTGGCCCTAGGCTAGTTCATCTCGGGACCCACGCTTTACTTCCCTTCCGAAGGAAGAACCCACATTTTGTGAGTTTGTCGGGAGTGGGATTCGATCCCAGGTCCTCAGCGTGATAGTCAAGTGTTCTAACCATCACACCAGATCCGCTCCACAACTGCATTTTATCGATACATTTGGTTATTTATTTATGATACATTTTTATTTTCCTATGGTGAATTGTATAATTATGATGGCCGCAATAACCTTTTACCGTCAAAATTTCATCCAAATCCATTGAAATTAAGAGGTGCATCAAATTAATTTTGCATTTTTCGAATATTTTCGATCTTCAAGAAATCATGACTACTCTAAAACTTGTCAAATATTAATTCTTCCGACAAAAATAGGAAGATATCATTTTCAAGAACAACAGTTTCAAACAATAAACAAATCGCTTTCGCTCTTCCTACATATGTACAACAGAGATGGTTATATTTGCGGTTTAGGGGAAGATGATATAGATCGATGAGATTAGAATTGAACCTTATGACAACTAGGTTGCCGGGTCATTAATTGGCTCGGTAGCTTAGTTGGTAAAGCACTTGTCTAGCGAATAAGGGTCGTGAGTTCAAATCTCACCTGAGCTGTGGATTTTTCCCCATTTTAACCAATAATTTACCCATCTGTACATATGTACGTTGAGTTATTTGAAATTCATAAGATATCATTGTTTGCTACAAGTTCTCCGAACAACGTATGCCAATAAAATTCTAATAAAACTATATTCTCTTGTCATGTGGTTATTTGTTTCATTGACATCAACGCTGTAGAGTTTGAGCAAAAAATTGTAAAATTCGTGACATTACCCTGTCTATTTTGGTTTAATGGAATTTTCGTCCTACCTTCTTCGTGATACTATGGTACGTAAAATGGTTAAAAATCATGATCCAATCTTAGTTGTGCTTTCGAAAAGTCGGTCAAATTCTTCGCAGTCCAGGTCAAATCATATTTTCATAGTACTATTTATCTAAAAACTCTAAGACTGAGATAGCTATAGCTTCAAAATAACTCTCAAAATATTTAAGTTAATATGTTTGCCCACCAAATCATAATACGCCATCACAGTGCAAGGAAGAAATCCTTCTCTGTAGTTGTGAATATGATGATTTGAATGCATAAAAGTCCACACACATATTTACTTGTATCTTCCCTTAGACGAAGAAAACTGGTTTGTTTACATTTTATTGACGGGAAAAAATAATGTAATCAATTAAGTAATTGAGCAGTTTTTGATGCATTCTGCAGCGGTGAAATCCAGCTGTGAAGTGCAACAGAGCTTTTGATGGTCAGTTAATCCGGCGTAGTGAAAATTGTACGGCGATAAAGAGCAACTCGTCTAGCTGCTACTTTGGTTGCGGTTTCCTTCGTCATACGCAAAACGAGAAAAATTGTCAACTCGTATGTGGAGTAAAATTGCAACGAGAAATTTAATTTCCAGTGCTATATGATCTCTCTTCCTATGGTTCGCAACGAAATGTATGCTATCTCTGGCCCAATACATTCATTGACCTATACATTCAGGCTATCTATTTCGTTTAGTTCGTGGAAGAAAATAGTGGAAGCCAAATTTTAAAAGAATTTGAGGTGGCACGGTGATTTGTTTTCAAAGTTTCTCACGGGGAAAAAGTCATGGCAGCGAAGCCAGTTTTAAGAAAACCTGAATGTATAAAAATGTATGAAAATCTCGCTCTCGTATAGTTGCCCACACTCTGCCTCACCACGCAGATAAAACTATGTTAAAATCAAAAATAATTGAGGCAAATTCAAATAAATTGTCAATTTGTTCAGGCCACAAAAATAAAACTGTTTGGACTAAATCGAACGTCTCATTTGAATCAAATTCAATCCATGTTTGAAACAAAAATGCATCTTCTGACAGATTATGTTAGAAATAAATGTATTTTTTTTTGTGGAAGGTCGGCCTAACGGAAATATTTGTTCTCCCATTAAACTTATAGTCATTTCCTTCGGTGGAAAAACTCACCTCCCGTGTTGTACTTTCAATGCCAACATCATGTATACGTCTATTAGATAACATACGCTCACAGCCGGAATTAAGGGGGGGGGGGGGCGGTGGGGCCAGGGCATTTCAGGGGCCCCACAAAATTTCACTTCACAAAAAATGTGATGCAAGAAAAAACACTAGTGCAAGACACTTCTCTTTTGATAAGATTTTTGTCATTAGAACTTCAAGCAACTGTGATATGTTGAGATTCGTTTCAGCAAGACTGCAACTATTTGTCCAGCTAATTGTGAAATTATAAATTGTTTCCTTAAAAATTTTTACATTTATTTTTATTTGTGCAATTGCTCAAGATAAATTACCAGAAATCATGCAGAAAATCTTCGACTGAATTCTAGATAAACACCAAATCCCCATTGGCGTAAATAAGGGGTGGCCAGGGGGCCTGGCCCCTTCCAGATTCACGAAATTCAGGCAATAAGAATATTTGGAGCAGTTCTGGAGTATAAAAATCTATACTGACATGGCCATGGCCCTCCCTAGACTTATGACCAAGTTACGCTTAAGCAAAACCAAGGTAAGTTTACCTTGAGCAAAACTCTGTAAATTGAAGAGTCAAAAAGTACCTGCTGAATAAGTTTGTTTGTTTTTTCTTGGTTGTTGAAAACATTTTTAAGAATTTACCACAGAGTTTTTAGAGAAATTGATTTTTTTCAAAATTTAGAAGTATTTTTGGAATTTTACCCAAATCGGAGAACACCAAAACTGTTGCAACATTTTCTGGAGGTTATCTATCTAGAATATAAGGCAGATCGTTTTGAATAATTTCAGTCCAAATTTCATGAGTTGAGAGATTTGCTTACTGAAATTAGGATGAATCGTTGACGAACTTCTGTTAACATCAATAGATTCCTTGAGAAAATTATAGAAGAAATTTGTGGAGAAATTGGCTAACCAATTGTTCAGGTTTTCGGCAAAAGATTTTCAAGTTCAATAGTATTTTATATCCGTAACTACATTATGAATTTACAATGGATTCCCGGTAAAATTTCTTCAAAATTTTTAATAATCCTTTTTATTTCAAAGTTAAGTTGAAAATTCTTTTGGGAGGTCGCCAGGACTCCAGCACTAACATTGGAACAAATTTTTGTTAAGTTTACATACTTTATTGTTGTCGACCAGCAACTTCATCAGAGATTGCAGCCGGAATTCCCGAGAAATTCTCTTTGAATTTCACAAAAGCGACACTACCGAATGCGCTACAAATTATACTAGATTTCTCGAAAATTTCAGCTATAAATTCATCTTGCAGTTTCTATGTGAACTCTAGCATTAATTTTACTAAATCTGGGATCTAATGCTGTGAGCACACTGGCAAAAAGCATGTTTTACTTTATGTAAATTTATTTCATCATTGTTCTTAGCGTGAAAACAAAAGAAATGAAATCTGTTATGAATAAATTTAGTGAATATCAACTTCTTTTGCTCTTTATTCAAATTGTTTCACAACTACAGTAATACTTTCATTGATACATTTTTATTAGAATTGTTGATGTTTTTTTTAGATTTTTTCCCATGTTATATATGCAAAAACATATCCTCTATATAGAGGGACCCCCATTACACTGTGGCCTCGGGCCCCCACATTTGTAAATCCGGCCCTGCATACGCTCCCGAAAACAACGGGATCTCGTGGAGATTCGGTAAACCTTGCCTTTTTTGCAGAAGGAAATCTGTTTTGATGTTGCAGCTGGAACTTGTGAGTTTTGTTTATGTTCTCGACGGGAGAACAGGGGGCTCCTCAATGGGTATTATCGAAATAAATGTGCAATTGAGTTAGTTTTAAAAATTAAAATTTTAGTTTTAAACATTTTATCAGTTTACCGAATAAACATGAATATTTTTGTTTCAAACGAACGAAATTTGTCTCCGTGACTTACTCTCTCACTTTCTAACGTTTTGCATGCATATTATGCATTATAAGTTCACAAAGTTAAATATTGTTTTCCCGTCGATCGGCACTACGGTTTCAATGAACTATGCCCGGATTGCACCGTCGAGACTCCCTTTCGAAATCTGATTTACCATCTCGATAGACCACGCTCGCCTTCCGTGCACTTGTGGGTTCCCAGAAATGCGCAGCAAGATCAGCTTCTGAACCTTCCTTCTGTTTGAGAAACAGCGTTCATCCAAGTATTTCTGTAGCGGCATCATTGCAAAACCTCATCTCCACTGCTCAACAGACACCCGAACGGCCCAGATCTAGGTAGAGCGGGGTTGAGGACCTTTATATCTTCAAGAGTTCTTTTTTTGCAAAATCATGAAGAATGATATGTCGCAAGATAGGGTTCAGAAAAAAATCACGAACTGGCCACTTCCCCGGGGGAACCAGGTTCCCGGAGTATCTCCGAGTGGCCATTATCTCCAGAAAGTCTCGAAATACCTTCTAGAGTTCCTGTTTTGCAAAATCATGAAGATTGGTATGCTGCATGTGAGGTTTTAGCTAACGTTACAATGTGGCCACCATGAGCGATAAGGAGGTTACCCCACGACTCCCCGGAATAATTCCGGAACCATGACCGCTTCCGTAAAGTTGACTCCGGTTCTTAAAACTAGAAGGAATTTGTGATCGATTGGTGCAAAAATTTTTAAAATCCGTTGAAAAATGACTGAGAACCAGCCATTTGAATTTTGAAATTTTCGTCGAAATGGGGGTTGGGGACGTACGTGTTAAAACTAGAAGACAGGACTACACTAGGGTGGATCTAATTTTAAAACATCTCCGGGAAATGATTTCCCAAGTGGAAACTGATCTACAGTTCAAAATAAGGGAGCTGTCCAAAATGAGCGATTTCGGTTGATATTTAGGGTTGGCGCAAAGGGTGCTGCAGCAAACATTAAAAAAACATTTCAAATTTAATTTTCAAACATAACTTTTATAGGCTAAATCATTATTAACCTCGAATTTGTTCGGGTTGGATACCGTTCTCAGAGGAAGCTGCATGAAATTCCAAATGATATTCACTGCACGTTTCTAGGATAATGAGAGATTACAACAAAACCCTGTTAGTATGCACAGTGTTAAGTGTAACTGTCACTTTTAAGTGTTATGGTAACATTAAGAGAATGCATTGTTATTTTTAGTTGAGAAACATTTTTTAGTTCGTGGTCATTAGTGGAAAATTTCGGTTTTAATCTACCCAGGACTCCATTCCACCGACGCCCAAATTGAGAACTGTGCTCTACAGTTACACGACGACAACAGGGAGAACGCGAGAAAATTTATGACAAAAAGGGAGTGCCTCATTAAAACATTCCATTTCCCTTTCCTGGACCTACCGTAACCAGAAATGGTCAACGATAAAAATGAGTTGACCAGACCGGGCGCAACCGAGCGGATCAAATTGAAACAGTAAAAGAACAAAACAAACAGCATCGCTCTGGCTACAGCAGCAGCGGGGCTACAGGCATGTGCGAAAAGAATCTCAGATCACGTTCATTCCCGCACGACGTCGTCAAAACCAGACCACGGACGACCGACCGAAGTCCCATATGTGTCCTTCATCGTCGTCGTCGTGGTCGGTTCCCTATCATCGCCGGTTGCTGTTACCAAAAACAGGTTGATATTTATTTCAGCTCCAATTACCGCTGGAAAATCAGAGTGGTTCTCACACAGGGCATGCGACGAGTGCACTGCGCCGCCCGGCTGGAGTTATGTGTTGTCAGGTTTGGCCATGTTTGGCCAATGCATCCCGGCCCCGTCAACGCAGTATAGACAACTGCTTGGCTGTATACGATCGATTCCAATCTTTCACTTCCTAAAACGGGCTGCCGGCAGGACGTTTTGCGTTGACCGTTGCAAGTCAACGGACTTTGCTCAACTTAGTTAGAAATGAGAGAACGGTGCATCGGATGTTGGATGTGTCATAATAATTAACCTTCCTTAGTCCCTAAGAAAAAGTTACAATAGTAATACCTTGGGGTCGTTTTCGACTCCAAACTTTAGGCAGCTCCCAAAAATCAATGGCTTGTCTGATTTTGGATCTCCTTGGGGTGAGGGGCTGTTCACATGTCAGTTCAGAAAACCCCCTGAGAAATCCGGATTTGGCCGCTGTGGCTACCGGGAATCAGCTTCAACTGAAAAAAGTTGCTTTAGTCCCTAACTTTGGCAAGCTATAACTTTGCATCTAATCAAGTAATCAGGACCATTACTTCTGAAGAAATTCAATTATAATTCCAGGGTTTTAATTCGCATACAAAACCGTTGGATTTTTTTTGTTTAGTTTACATTAGGTTTCATTCATCACTCACATACCACCAGAGGTTTTTTCAGAGATTTATTTATGTCTCCAGGAAGGTTCCGTCAGGGATCCTGAAAAAAACTGCAGGGATTCTTATAGGAGTTTCTTCGAAGATTTTTATAGGAGTTCCTTCAAAGATTCCTCCTAAAATTTCAACAAAGATTCTTCTAAAATTCCAATCAGGGATTTCTCTGCGTTCCTTCAGAGATTGCTCCAGGAGTTCCTCCAGGAATTTTACCAGAATTCCAATCAGAGATTTCTCTTGGCATCCCTTCAGGGATCTCTCCAGTTGTTCCTTCAAAAATTCTTCCAGGAGAATCCAGGGAAGCCTCAGGGATATCTTCAGGGATTATCACAAGAATTCTAGCAGGAGCCTCTACAAGGATTCCCCCAGGAGTTCTTTCAGAAATTTCTCCTCGAATTCCTTCTGGGAGATCTCCTGAAATTCCCTCGAAATGCCTCATGGAGATTTGCCACAGATTTTTCAAAACTTCTTTCAGGGATTTGTCTAGAAGTTCCCTCAGTTTTTCACACAGAAGTTCCACCAGGAAATAATCCGGAAGTTCCTTTGAGATTCCTGCAGTATAGTAGTTCATTCATGGGTTGCTCCAGACATTCTATCAGGGATCTCCCCAGGAGTTCCAGAAGGATTCAGAGATGTCCCCAGAAGTGTCATTGGAGATTTGTTCAGAAGATCCT
The DNA here is from genome assembly GCF_035046485.1 of Aedes albopictus. Taxonomy (NCBI): domain Eukaryota; kingdom Metazoa; phylum Arthropoda; class Insecta; order Diptera; family Culicidae; genus Aedes; species Aedes albopictus. Next base: position 226,809,156 of record NC_085137.1, on the reverse strand, counting down.
TTGGATATTCCAACAGGAGTCCCATCAGAGATACATACTTTCAGGAGGGTTCAAGGATACCTCCAAGAGATCCATCAGAGATGAATGTAGAAGTTCCGCTAGCAATTCTTACAGAAGGTCCTTTAGAGATTCCTTCTTAAGTTTATTCCGGAGTTCCTTCTAAGATTAGTCTAGGATTTCCTTCAGAAATTCACCCAGGAGTTTCAGGCAGAGATGGCATTTCACCGTAGTGATTCACTGCGGCGTCAGTTTATCGACCACACTGGGGATAGGAACATTTTTCACCACACCAAGAAGCCAGTTTCTCTTGTTTTGGGTGGTAGGTAGACCAAGCGCTAGTGCGTGCTCTTGCTCGTCCGCCTTGGATCGAGTGTGGCTCACTCTTTCGCGCGCATCGCTCTCCGGCGCTCTCCCGCGTTTTCACCCAGCAGTCACCGAATTATCACCATGGTGTCGCCGGGGCGAGAACTCTCCGGCGTTTCACCGCAGCGCGCACTCTGGCGCAAAAACCTCACTGGAGCGCGCACCCGGGTGATTTTTTACACTTTCACCGAAGAGAATTTTAAATCGCTCTCGCCGCACTGTTGTGTGGCCTAGCGCTCAGGGAGCTAAGAGATTTATTTCTACCCACCAAGCTTGCGCGCATCCGAATCGCAGTGGTGGATCCACATATAAGAGAAGGGCTCCTGTTCAGATGCACAGCGTGAGTGGTGTATTTTCTATTTCTCTTTCCCACACTGAGGATATGGACATCTCTGGTTTCAGGGATTCGTGCAAATGTTCCTTCAGATATCCCACCTGGAATTCCTTCTGGGATTCCTCCAGAAGTTCCTACAGAGATCTCCCCAGGAGTTTCTTCAGGGATCCCCCCAGGATTTACTTCAGAGATTCATACAGCAGGTACCGAGGATACCTCCAAGAGAATGTAAGAATTCCCCCAGAAGGTTCTTCAGGGATTCCTATAGAAGTATCGTCAGGGATTAGTCCAGGAGTTTCTTCAAGAATTCCTCCAGAAGTTCCTTTAGAGATTCCTCTAAGAGTTTTTTTCGAAGATTTCTTCAGGAGAATGTCATTGTTTTTTCTTTATTTCGTATACCAACGTAGACTAGTACATATACATATACATTTGTTATTTTTTTAAACCTTTTATGACGCGCGCCATCAAGCAGCTGAAACTGCACCGCGCTCGTGCTGTACGATGACCGAGGTTTTTTGGTAGTGTTGTACTTTCTACAACAGCGCACGTCCTGAAGGCTCAAGGTTATTATAGATAATGAAACATCCATGAATACTTAAAAAAAGAAAATACGTAGTGTAGATCTATGGTCTTCTTTGATATTCTGAGTTTTGGTTTTGAATTCTGTTGAAGTCTGTTTTTAAATTTTGCCTAGACATTGTGAAGTTAATAGTTTCGCAAAGTTTATTGTAAATCTCCATAATGTGATTGATAGGCCCAAATTTGGCATAATTAGTTCTATGGTGATATGTTTGAAATAAACTGCGATTTCGTAGTTGAAACTCCCAGAGGAATTCTCGTTGGCAATCCTGATAGAATTCTCGGTGGAGCTATTGGAAGAAGTCCCAGTAGTACTCCCGGGAAGAGCATTATTTTGTGCAAATTCTAGATAATCTCTTGGTGAAACTTTCAGAAAAGTTCCCAGTTGAAGTTCAACAATAATTTTCGGTAGTTCTCCTAACGAAATTCGAAAAAAGGAATTTACGGTGGAGCTTTTAAACGAAATTTCTCGGTAGAACCCCAAGTAAGTGAAACTTCCAAAGGAAATTCTATGGGAATTAGTGAAGGATCTTATATATTCGCAGTGGAACTTCTCAATAATTTCCTTAATGAATACATAGCGATATAATTTGAGGAATTATTGGAGAAATTCTATTTGGATCTCTTGGGGGAATTACTTGAGGAATTTTGAATGGAGTTTCGAGGAGAATTCCCAGTGAAATTCCCGGCAGAGCTCCTGCTGGACTTCTCCGACTTCAAGAAATAATCGGTGGAATTCCTAGAGAAATACTCTTTGGAACTCCTGGATCCCAGCGTATCTTCTGGATGAATTCATAGTGGAACTTCTACAATAATACTTGGGTATTTGAGAAGGAGATCCTTCGAGTGAACTTTCCGATGTAAGTGGAAGAATCTCGTTGAATCTTTCCGAAGAATTCTCAGTGAAACTCCGACAGGAGTTACCAAAAGAGCTCATAGAAGAATTCCCAGAGGAACTCTCAGTGGATCTCCTAATGGTATAATTTGTGAGCTCAAAAAAAATAGTGGAACTCCTAGGGAAATTCTCTTTGGAACTACCAGTAGAATTTCTAAGGGAACTCATAGAGAAACTTTCGGTAGAACTGCTAGATGATTTTTCTGAGTAACTCCTAGGGTCGTTCTCGTTGGAATTTCGAGAGGAATTTTTAATGATTCTCTTAGAGGAACTTCTGGTGGAACTTTTAGAGGGATTCTCGGTGGAACTCCTATAAGAATTTCTGTTGATACTACTGCTGGAATTACTGGAGAAATTCCTTCCAAATTTTACGTTGAATTTTCTGGTGAAATTCCTAGTGGAACTGCTTGAGAGGTTCTCAATGGAACATCTAGAGGAATTCCTGGTGAAACTGTTAGAGGAAATTTCGATGGTATTTCTAGAGGAAATTTTGCTGGAGCACCTGTGGGAATTCCCAGTGGAACTCCTAGAGCATGGTTTCCCAAACTGCGGGTCGCGACCTCCCAGGGGGGTCGCCGGCCTTTAACCATGGGGTCCCGAGGGATAGTGGAATATTTTACTGTTAAAGACAACAAATGAAGGAATTTCTATGGTGGGTCGCGAAAAGTACGTCTGCTGGCAAAAGGAAAGTTTGGGAACCTATGTCCTAGAGAAATAATAAGTGTCCTTAAGAGATTCTTTTTTAAACTACTTGAGGAATTCCTGGTGAAAGTTCTGGAAGGATTCCTGTTTTTTTTTACTTAAAGCCTGTATCCGCAATAATCGGGACACATAAGTAAGGCTGTATCTATGTAATGAATCGGTAAAATTGGCCAAATAATTGACTGAGAACTCTTTGGTGTATGTTTATTATTTGTGCCAAATTTTATAAAAATCGATGCATTACTTTCAACTGTGGATGAAAAACAAACAGACGTGGTATTAAGCATTTTGTACAATCATGACCAATTTTCATTCGCAATAGATGGTTCTTTTACTCTATAGTTCAAAGTTCTGTGATGATAATTATGAAATTTCGTTGGCAGTTATGATAGAGTAAAGTGGGGCAAAAGTTCGAGTGGGGCAAGAGTTTCTTTTGAAGTTTTTGAGCTCAATTCAAATTATTTCTTTCGGGTGTCAAGGTTGTTCGAAGCCTTTTAGAAAAAGAGCCTTTCACTCCAAAAATTATGGAAATTGATCAATATTTCGAAAAGTTATGACAAAATATTGGTTTTTGATCAAAAAATTGTAACATATTATGGTCCTTCCAACGCATGAAATGGAATTGTAATGAAATCGAATTCGATATTTTATTTTGGGGCGTAGCTAGATATGTTTTGAAGATGCTTTAGCATGTATAACTTTTTGCAAAAAAGATTTGGAAATCATATTTTTCACATAGTGGGGCAAAAGTTCGAGTCATGTAGCAACTTTAGGTAAAAACCTAAAATTGTGCAAAATGTACATATGATCTCTAAGAATGATAGAATTAGTAAGAGAATTCGATCAAAGTTTAAAAAAAAGTTGTTTTATCTGGATTTGGCGGAAAACTACTTATTTTTGGTGTATTAAATTTAACCCTGATTTGGGTAAAATCCAGATCGAACTTTAAAGTGTATTCCAGATCCAACATCAAATATTAAGTGGTTTCAGATATTCATATAACCAAAGTGTCAAAATAGTGTGCTCTCTCTCTCTCTCTAGTGTGCTACGGTTAGCGAAATTCCACAAACACTAGATTCGAACTTTTGCCCCAGTAGTGGGGCTGGAGTTCGAAAAAGACACACACATACAAAAAGTGTTGTAACTCAAATTTGATAAGACATTTGACGTTACTTTGTTCAGCAAAATTTTAGCTCATGGATGGTAGAATCACCACAAGGTTTTTATTTATTTTTATCTGCTTCGATTTGTTGAAAAAAAAAATGAATTTTCAACTAGGGTCGAACTTTTGCCCCACCTTACTCTACTGATCGAAACACATTCTTGCAAAATTTCATCAACTTTGATCAATCGGTTTGAAAACTACTGGTGTTGATAGGGGGGAGCGTTGGTGAAAATTTTTCGCGTTTTTCATGTGCGATGTTTGCCTACTCATAACTTTTTATTTTCTCTGTCAAATTTCATGAAATTTTCACAGATGGTAGTTTATTATGTGTGTATTATGCCTGCAAAATTTGAAAATTATTGGTATAGTACTTCCAATAGTACAATCGAAAGAATAGAGGGTGCTGACTAATTGCTGTCGGAGGGGCTAAAATCACGTTCAGTCTCAATACATGTTACGGCTATAAAATTGTTGATAGTGCATCGATTTTTTTTTTTGAAATTTTGCCTATGCAACAAATGTAGATGGAGAGGTTCTTGTTCAAAATTTCAGCTATTTCTTTTGCCAAATTCAAAAGTTACAGCGCTGACAAGCAAAACGGGCTGTACAAAATTCAATGGCGCACATTCTACTCTTTTATTGCTACAATAAAAAGTACTGTACCGATCCACATGAAATTTTGTATGTGAAATAAACACATCTTAAGATGTTATTAGGTCAAATTTGAGCAATTTTAATGTATCTATTGCAGAGTTACAGCTGTATTTCTGTGTCCCGATTATTGCGGATACAGACTTTAGTCATTTATTTTAGGCTCATGCACCACAGGCATAACGGAGCCGAATTAAGTTAAAACTTTTCATAATTTAATGATTTTGACTTATGAACTAGGGTATGTGTTCCATCATCAATCTCACGCTCCCATACTCATCCTATTCGAAAACAAGCGATTACGGCACCGATTGATTCCGTTCTTTTTGTTTTCATGGGTGCTCACTTCTAACAAAAAATACAAAAATAAGAAACAAAACAAACAACGCTTCAATCCTTTGTTTTTCGTAGGATGAAAATGGGAGCCACATGCTTAAAAAGGGAACCAATACCCTATGTTAGTTTTGAGGATTTGTAAAACTCGCGGTTTGGTCGAGGTTAGGGGGAACAAAAATATGTGAGGAAAGGATAGGGTGATGGGGGCTTTTCGTTGACACATGACAGCATGGTGTGGCGTATTGCTGCTGGTCAAACAACCTGTAACGATACAAACAGACGATTTTCAAAGGGACACGAGGTGGACAAGCGGAGCAACAAGACGGGGGTATCAATGAAAGACTTCAGCTTGTTTTTAAAAGTCGTACACAAGCTTCATGTATTCAAGATCAATCCTACCCAACACAACATGGTTGATATCTTGATAGCCTGCAGCACAGCTACAGCGATTGCTATCTGTGAGCCCTATTCGATAGAAATGCGAGCCCAGAGAGTAGTGATTGGACATAAGTCGACACATTATCTTGATAAAATCTCGATAAAATGTCCAACCCCTTGAACCATGACGTCTTCGATACCTGTGGGAGAATTGAATGCAACCACCTGCCCAATTCCCCTGCATCCCATTTTTGTTGCCAACTGACCAAGGTATGCTGACGAGCGATTGAAAAAAAAAAATCATTAAAGGCGATATGACGGTCATAAATATCGCCTTCTATAGCGCCCACCTTGGCGAGCGAGTCCGCTTTCTCATTGCCCGGGACCCGAACTAAGGTGATATTATATGCTTGATTCGATAAAGCACTGTTCAACGAGTATAAAACTTCTCAATTTTTTCATCGTTATATTTTATAAATTACAACAACAGTTTTCGAGTTCACTTCCACTGCACGTGCACTCATTTAAGGAAGTGAGTTTGCCTATCAACCTACGATAATGGTTGTTTTGTCAATACTAACAAATATTTACATTTTACACATGAATTGGTAATGCGACGTGATCATATTTGGAACACCTAAACAAATTCCTGGCGCAAGTGCTAGAGGAATCCCTAGTAGAACTCCCGAAAGAGCTCCTTATGGATATCCCAGCGGAACGCCTAGAGGAATAATCGATATAACTCCTAGAAAAATTCTGGGTGCAATCCAACCATAAGTTCCCGGTTGTACTCCAAGAGGATGTCTATGTGCAACTTCTAGAAACATTCCTGGTAGTGCTGCTAGAGGAATTTCCGGTGAAACTTTGAGAAGAATTTTCAGTGGAATTTCCACAAAAAAAATATCGGCGAAACTCCTGTGAAATTCTTTGTATAATTTCTATAGGAATCCCTGAAGAAACTGTTTTCGGAATTTTCGGTGAAATTGTTGGAGGAACTCCCGGTAGAGCTTCTGAAGAATTTTCCGGTAGAACTGCTTGAAATTTTTCAGGTGGAATTTTAGAAGGATTTAAGAAAGGAAAAAACCTCTAGAGGGGTTTTCGCTGGTACTCTTAGTGGAGTTTCCCGTGGAGTTTCTAGAAAACATTCTGGTGGAACTGCTAAACGAATTTCTTGTTTTTTTTATTGGGTATCAAATCACTATGACCAGTTGTTAGATCTATACCCTTAGATTGCAAAGTTATTTTTTACCTACAGAAATTCAGAATCGGTATTCTTTTTAAAGTCAAAGTCATGTATAATGATTTCGAACTGGCTTTCTCAGTCTAGGGAAATTCAAAACGACTGGTTTTGTATTGCCCGACGTTTCGGCCTTGTGTACAGAACACATCTAATACCATAAATTTCCGCACCGACGTAGATGGCCTCAATACAGCCTACGCTGGCATATTGCATACAATCAAAAAAGCCAACTCTCGCAGAGAGCAACCTAGCAATAGCACACACAGCACACACAATTAATGTTAGATCAAGTTCTACGGATAAACTTTATCCAACTACACGAAAGCTCTACCTTGTTTCACCCGCCATCTTTGAACCAACCGTTGAAAGTCATATTGCAATAGCACAGTCCAGGTCGTTGATAATAGGTGTGTCCAGTACAGTGTCCCAAAACCAAAAAATAAATAACTATTTCGTAAGTCTTTAAATGTGATAAAATGATAAATGTCCCTAATAAGTGTTATTTTAAAAAACCTAGGCATACAAGAAGCACGCAATGATACTCTCGGCATTACAAAATGTAACGAAGAACGACAGACAGTGTAGGTGTAGTTTTATGGTTTTATGTTATGTTTTCCGTTCTATGTTATAATACCAAAATTATGCATTCTATTTTAGTTTACCCTTGAAAAAGGCCAAATACACAAGGCCGAAACGTCGGGCAATACAAAACCAGTCGTTTTGAATTTTCCTAGACTGAGAAAGCCAGTTCGAAATCATAAATCAAATTCCAGTCGAAATTCACGAACAAAGTCATGTATAATTAAATCTTAATAACATCTGCATCAGATTGTGTATTCGCATGATTGTTGTGACCGAAATTAAGCCGCAAATGCCTCTTGATTTGTCGACGAAAAAACTGTCGTGAAATATGGCTTAAAGTTTCTCATAATTCATTAAAAATGCGCCTTTTTTTGAGGTTTTTTTTTTGGTTTCAAATTACATTACTCTAATTGGCAGGAAAAGTTTAATTATTATACAAATTTCATCCGCAACATTCCATACCGTCCCCATATGTATTTCGCGATCCAGTTAGTGATCGAACATGCCTAAAACAGTGCTTTGAACTCGGCCCGATAAAACACAAAACAATGTTCATTGTTTGTAGCTGTATTCGTTAGTGTATGCCAACTTTGGATTCAAGTAAAGTTACGTGAGTGAACACAATGCACAACGACCAGCAGCGGCTGACTTTTCCTGATTTAATAAATATCGCACTGCTCTGCGGTAGTAGGTACCGTGGTTCGCCATGATCGACGTCGTAGTCGCATCAACCGTTTGGTTCGTTAGCTCGGCATTTGATCAGCTGCGTGAGTAATGGTTCAAAAACGCGATCACATTATTGGGGGCCTTTCTGTTGCAAAACGAGCGGTTCAAGATCCTTAAATGGACGAAGAGTATGTGTAGCACAGCACCACTGATGATCCATCCGTCAGTGGTCACCCCGATGGCCAGTTAAGAGAGGCAGACGATCGATATTGCCAAACAGAGCCGCTATATTTGTAAGACGTTTTCTCGAGATGAATAAGAAGCAACACCACAAGTTTGACCATTTAAAAAAATAGAAATTTTCATAAATTTAAAAAAAAATCTACGATATAGTGAACCCAAGATGAATACATATAAGGGGGCATCCTTATCCGTCACGCTAAAAATGAGAATTTTCAACCCCCCCCTACACCCCTACGTACGGGTTTTTCCTATACTTAATGCATTTCTTGTCACACTTTTCAGAAACCCCCCTCCCCCCTCTAAGCGTGACGTACTTTATGGATGCCCCCTAATATCTTTCGATCGCCTGAATACAGCTTTTGCGTCAGAATAATGGAAGACGTGTTATTGGCTATTGGTGTGCGGGTCTCCAGTTAGCCTGGTTAAGGGTATAGTTCACCAACTTCGGAGACGGCGGGTTCGATTTAGACCTGTGCGCCGACTATATTTTGCTCGGCGGCGGCGTGAGGGCCATTTTTGGCCGGCGGCGGCGGCGTCATCGGCGTCACGCCGGTGGCAGCTTTCGGCGGTGGCGGCGGCGGCGTGAATCGGCGTGACCAAAATTTGACCATATTAGGCAAAGCAAAGAACATGACCATTATTGATGACATTAAGGACAAACGTCTTGAAATCCCGCTTCAACATCGCATCGAAACTTCAGACGCACAAATCTCAAGAAGCAAGCTTCAAACAAAAATGTATTTCATTATTCTGTTCTTGCTCACTTGTAATTAGCTTAAAATAAAAAGCTCAGGTGCACTGGTTTTGTTTACGAAGAGATTTGTGCCCTCGAAACCGTGAGTAGGTGCCAAAGTCGGCCATTGTGGCGGCCATTTTGGGATTCTAACAAGTCTGTTCTTAACTATTACGTTAGAATGAATACCTTTTTTTTATTTCTGCACGGGTTCATCACTGCCATTAGACCTACTGAGACACTTTTTTTTACCTATTCGTTTATTTGGAAGGCTCGGGCGCCACATGGATATAACAGAGCCGAAATGATTTATACATGTTTGTTTTTACGTTGTTTTCATTTTTCAAATGGTCAACAGTCATAATACTAATAGTTTGGGAGCCAAAGTACTCGCGGCTGTTTCGAGGTTAGGGATAACAAATATTTATAATTGGAAAGGAATATTGATACATTACCGGTATCCTAAATGTAATGCATATTGCATTACTCCAATGCAAATGAAGGGCAATAAAATATTGATTTCGTTTTTTTTGTTTGGTTGTCTCAGAACCATTAGAAGCAATCAAACTTGATAATATGGTCTCACTATTTACACTAAAGAATCTCCTAATGATTTCAGGGAGGAATATCAGATGGAATCCTAGGAGGAGCCTGAAAGAAACTCCTGAAGCAATCCATGAAGAAAATTCTGAACTAATCTCTGCAGAAACTGCTGTTTGAAACCTTGAAGAAACTTCTGCAGGAATCTCTGGCGGTTCAAGAATCTCTTTTAGAGATTCCTGCAGAAAATTCTGAACAAATCCCTGATTGAAGTATTCGAGGAACTTCAGAAGGAAATCCAGGAAGATTCCCCAAATTAATTCAAGCAGGAATCCCAAGGGAATTACAGCTGCAATTTCCAAAGGAACTCCAAGAGTAATCTCCTACGGAATCCCAGCGAGAATTTCAAAAGAAATTCGAGAAGAATCCCCAACGGATTTCTAGGAGGAATCAACGAAAAATAGCGAGAAGGAATTCCAGGAGAAATTCCTGAGAGAATACTAAGAGGAATTTCCGAATGAATTCCATGGGGAAACCTCAAATAAATTCCAGGAGGAAGCCCATAAGGAAGCAGGAAACTCCGAAGGAATTTTAGGAAGAATCCCCTGAGGAATTCTAAGAGGAATTCCCGGAGGAAATCCGTGAAGGATCCCCGAAAAAAAAATCTAGGAGGAATCTCCGAAGAAATTTAAACAGGAATCGCCAAAGGAATCCCAAGAGGGAATTCCTAAGGAATTTAAAGAAGAATCCTCGAAGGAAGAACCCCTCAAGAGAAACCCCTGAAGGAATTTTAAGAGAAATTCCCGAAATTACTATAGGAGGAATCTCCAAAGAAATTTCAAAAGAAATCCCCGATAGAATTTCAGGAGAACTTCTCGAAGGAATTCTAGGAAGAATCACTGGAGGAATTCCAGGAGGAAACATTGCAATGAATTTTATAAGGAACCTTCGAAGGAAGTCTAGAAAGAATCCCCGAAGAAATTACAGGAGAAATCCTTGCAGGAATCCAAGAGAGCACATCCGAAGGAATTCCGGGAGGAATCTTCGGAGGAATTACAGGCGGATTCTTCAAAGTGGAACCCCGGAGGAATTCTAAGAAGAATCCCCATAGGAAGTCCAGGAGGAATCTCCAAAGAAATTCAAGAAGGAAGAATCGTCGAATACTAGGGAAAATTTCCGAAGGAATTCTAGGAGAAATCACAGAAGAAAGGAAAGAAGGAATCCTGGAGTAATTCCATGAGGAATTTTTGAAGGAATTTTAGGAAGAATCTCCGAAGGAAATCAAAGAGGAATCACCAAAGGAATTCCAGAAGGAAATCCCGGAGGAATTCAGGGAGGAATATCAAGAGGAAGCCCCAAAGAAATTCCAGATTTTTCTTTTAAATTCGACAAGAAATCCTCAAAGTATTTCTAGGAGGAATCAGCGAAATATATCCAGGTGGAATTCTCGTAGAAACCCCCATAGAAATTCCATGAGAAACCTCTGAGATAATTCTAGGAGGAGTTCCCGCAGGAATTCCAAGGGGAGAACCCGAAAGAATTCCAGGAAGAATCCCCGAAGAAATTCGAAGAGAAATTCTCGTAGAAATTTCAGGAGGAATCCCCGAAGAAATTTCAGAAGGAATCCTCGAAGAAAGTTCCGGAAGAATTCCCGAAAGAATTCCAGGAGAAATCCTCGAAGGAACTCTAGGAGGAATCCCCGAAGGATTTTAAGGAGGAATCTTCGAATGAAATCCAGGAGGAATCCCTGAAGAAGTTTCAGGAGGAGCCCCCGAGGCAAGCCCAGGAGAAATTCCTGAAGGAAGTCCAGCAGGAATACCCGAAGGAATCCCTGGAAGAATTCCTGAAGGAATTCCAGGAGAAATCCCCGAAGAAATTACAGGAGAAATCCCTGCAGAAATCCCAGGAGGAGCGCCTGCAGAAAATCTGGGAGGAATTTCCGAAGCATTTCCAAGCGGAATTCTCGAAGGATTTTCAGGAGGAATCCCCATAGGAAGTCCAGGTGGAATCCCCGAAGGAATTCTAGGAGAAATCAATGAAGCAATTCCAGAAAGAAACCCCAAAGGAATTTCAGAAAGGCTCCTGAAGGAATTCCATGAGGAATACCTGAACCAATCCAGAAGGAATCTCCGAAGGAATTCTAAGAGAAACCATCAAAGAAATTCCAGGAGGAAACCCCGAAGAAATTTCAGGATGGATCCATGAAGGATATCCAGGAGGAATATCCGAAGGAATTCCAGGAGACATTCCAGAATGAATTCTAGGGGAATCCTCGAAAGAAGTCCAAGAGGAATCCCTAAATAAAATGCAGGGAAAATCCCTGGAGGAACTCCATAAGGAATCCAAGTGGAATCTCCGAAGGAATTCTAAGAGGAATCACTAAAGAAATTTGACGGAATATTAGAAGGAATCACCGAAAGAATAGCAGGAGGAATCCACGAAGGAAGTCTAGGAGGAAACCCCGAAAGAAATCTAGGAAGAATCTCCGGAGGAATTCCAAGAGGAATCCCCGAAAGAGTTCCAGGAAAAAAGGCCAGGTGGAATCCTCGAAGGAAGTCCAGAGGAACCACTGAAGGAAGTCAAGGAGGAATCCCCGAAAAAAAATGCAGGAGAAATCCTTGCAGGTACTCCAGGAGAATGCTCGAAAGTATTCCGGTAGAATATCCAAAGGATTTCCAGACGGAGTCCTCGAAGGATTTTCAGCGGATCTTTCCGAGTAGAGGGAAGAATTTACAGGAGGTATTCTCTAAAGAATTCCTCTAAAGATTTCCAGAAGGAAATTCTTAAGGAATTCTTGTGCTAACTCCATGAAAGATCCCTCAAGAATATCCTGAAGATATGCCTAGTTATAATCCTAAGGGAATCAATGAAAAAAATCCTACAAGATTCCCTAAGGCAATTCATGTAGGAATTTCTGATTGAGCTTCTGGAGAAATCTCTGATGTAACTGCTGGAGGCATCCGTGAGTCTTCCTGGAAAAATCTCAATCTCAACCTACAATCTGAAGGAACCCCAGGAGCGATCCCTGGAAGAATTACTAAAGGAACTTCTCGTGAAATCCCCTAAGGAATCCTGAAGGAATCTTGGAAGGAACTCTTATATAGGAATCCCTGAATAAACTTCTGGGGTAATCCCTGAATTCTCCTGGAGGTATCCTTGGATCTTCGTATATTTAAGATTCTCTGGAGGACCTTCTGTAGGAATCCCTGAAGAAATTCAGGAGGGATCTCTGAAGAAACATCTGCAAGAATCCCTGAAACTTCTGGAGAAATCTCTGATGGAATGGGGGACTAATTTCTAAAGACCTCCTGCAGGAACTAATGAAGAAACTTCTCACGGGAATCTTGATGGATCTTCAGGTGGCATTTATGAATCCTCCTAAAAGAATCTTTAAAGGGACTTCTGGAAGGATACATGAACAAACTCCCGTTGAAATATTGTCTATCCGGTTGGAATCAAGACCGACATTCAATCAAAAATTGCCATTTTCTTGGTCCACAAGTGTCGCAACTGTTTCGCATCTAGTGCGCTGTGTTGCTGACAACAACGGGAAGGATGCGCACTATCTTTGACATGATTTAAAAACGTCGCGAGTTGGGTCGCGTCGCGATCTGATTGTGCGAAGTCCGGTTTGGTGGCGGCCCGACAATAGCTTAGGGAACGTCTGAAGTAATTCCTAATAAACACCTGGGGGCATCCCTGAATCCTCCTGAAGCTATTAGGGTGATCCCTGAGAGATCACCGGAGGAACTTGTAGAGCAATCCTTAAAAGAACTCCTGAAAGAATCTCTGAAAAAAAAATCTATAGGCGTCCCGAAGTATTTCCAAGAGGAATCTCCGAAGAAATTTCAGGAAAGATTTTTGAACAAATTCCAGGAATTTCTGAAGGATCTCCTGGAGGTATCTCTGAGGAAACTCCTGGACTAGTTCCCAAAGAAACTCCTGTTGGAACTCCTGAAGGAACTTCTGAAGGAATCCATGAAGGAACTCTCAGACTAATCTCTGAAGGACCTCCTATGAGAATCCCTGAAGGATCTTCTTCTGGATGAATCTCTGGTGTATCTCTAGGAGGCATCTTTGAATTCTCTAAATAAATTTCTGAAGTTACTTCTGTCGAGATCTTCCTGAGATCTTCTAAAAAAATCATCTTGGAGGCATCCCTGTAGAATTTTCTGGAGGAATCCTAGGAGGATCTCCTGGAGGCATCACTGAATCCTTCTGGAAGAAAAAACTTCTGGAGAGATGTGAATGTGTGTTCTAAGAGTTGAGAAATCAGTTATTGTAATCAAACTTTTATAATAGTGATCGTGAAATTTGTTTTTATCCCAACTTTATGTAAACTTAATTTTGTTCGTGGGCTGATCACCGGCGTGAAACATGAAAATCGGCGGCGTGACAAACAGCGGCGTATGGCGCGCCGCCGATACCTCGGTCGGCGTCGGCGTGAGACAAAAAGTGTCGGCGGCGGCGGCGTGGCGAGGCGGCGCACAGGTCTAGTTCGATTCCCATTCCGGTCGGGAATATTTTCTCGACTCCCTGGGCATAGTGTATCATTTGTACTTGCCACACAATGTACAAATTCAGGTAATGATTGGCAAAGAAAGCCCTTCAATTAATAACTGTGGAAGTGCTCAAAGAACACTTAGTTGAACTACAAACTACAAATGATCAAAACCTTACCAAGTTCAAAAATGCTGTAGGTAAGCAAGTGTAATAAGAAATTTAAGATACGTTAGCTTCGATTTATTTCAAAACCTTGTGGGTTTTATTCATACTAGTTACCGCAGGTATTTTCATAGCCATTTCGGAGCACAAACACGTACGTGCATTCTAGGCAGGAGGTCAATATTCGTATGAATCTTCGGACCAGTTATATATTTTCAAGGATGTGGTATAGTAATAGTTCCTATCTGCTTTTCCCGTAACTTCATTCCCCAAAATCATCTTCGTATAGTTTTCTCTGCATACGCTTTTTTGTGTTGTTTTACCAAACAAAGAAAAACTTTTCACGGTTAGTATGCAAACACCAAACTTTTTTCCCGAACTATTGAAGAAAGGTACAAACATGCACGCAGAAGTGCACTGTTTATAAACATAGAGTGTGTACACAACAACGTGGACGGCGACCGAACGGCCCCGGCCCGGGACCGACAGACTCCCGCCCGGTATCCGATCCGCTGCGTTGTTGGCTGTCGGAGCAAGTTGCACTCCATCCATAACAAGAGGTCGACCAAGATTCCGAAATTGATCCCAAAAGTAGGTGAATCGGTTCCGCGGCTTTGTTTGGCTAACTGTTGTTTCCTGGGGCACTATCTAAACAAATCATCAATTAGATACTCGCATGCCGCAGCTCTCGTGGTGGGTTCGGATACTTCGTTTTGATGTTCACAGTAATTAAGCCGTGACCACCGGGGAAGCACTTTGTTTACGTACAAATAGTTTTGTGAATACTGGAAAAGGGGATTTTTGGTTGATTCTCCAGTAGGAGACGTATTACGATTATTGCATGTATTTAAATGCACATCAAATTGGATGTTTAACTGTTTTTGAAAAAAAATAATTGTTTTAATGCATTTCTGCTATACAAATATCATCAAGGTGTCAATGTTTTGGAAGCTGATGTCTTTCTTAAGGTGCATTTAAGCATTGAAATATCGACGCCGGGGGCAAAGAGAAGTTTTTTGTATTTGTAAAACAAAAATTTTGGGGCCCATATAGCCGAGGCGGTAAACGCACGGGTATTCAGCATGACCATGCTGAGGGTGACGGGTTCGATTCCCGGTCGGTCCAGGATCTTTTCGTAAAAGGAAATTTCCTTGACTTCCTTGGGCATAGAGTATCTTCGTGCCTGCCACACGATATATGCATGCAAAATGGTCATTGGCAGAGGAAGCTCTCAGTTAATAACTGTGGAAGTGCTCATAGAACACTAAGCTGAGAAGCAGGCTTTGTCCCAATGAGGACGTTACGCCAAGAAGAGAGAGAGAAAACAAAAAATCATAAAAACATCAACTTTTAATATTGAAATGAATGTATGAATGTATCCAACATGTTTATAAAATAAGAAAATGGGAAGCCAGTCATAAGCCAAACTTTGGGATTACCCTACCCTGCCCAAAGACATGATGTCTTTGAAGATGTTTGAGGATGTGTGAAGGGCTATTAAAAACAAATACACTGAGAGCAATATTGCGCGCAAACCCCAAAATTTTATTCCCACCTTTGGGTTTCCGCGCCGAAGACCCAGCGCCAGATTCGGCGACAAAGAGAGCTGACAGCAGTCGCCGGGCAGTTGGCAATCCTGATATTTGACGGCGGTCGCCCGTTAGTAATGGGAGTGGATTGTTGTCACGCAAATAGAGCTTTTCGCTGAAAATGCATGTGTATTGAGGTCTTGTTGACAGATTTTCTGCTGTGTTAGTGTGAAATTCAGTGATTTCCTGTATCGGGTAAGCCTTCGCTGGAAGGAAACGTCATGTTGCTCAGCGAAGCAAGGAAAATTTTCAGTGAAAAAAGCAATATTCATCACGAATCTATTGTAGATGTCTTATTACTTCATTTACCAAAAACCTTGACCTTTATTTTTTTTTCTGTTGAAAGCTGACTTCCAGCCCCATAATTTTCCCAGGATGGTCAAATGCTTGTATTATTTTTTTTCTCAATGTTTAAAAATAATCAAAACATATTAAATACAGATTCTAGGTACACATTTCAATGAAAAAGCTATGCATATTTTTGTCTTACATCCAACCCTACTGGTGACAGTGAATTTAAACAATAAAAAAATAATGTGTATTTGGTGCGAACATAACGCTCTTAGCTACATCTTTTTTGTTTAATTACTTGGAAACAAGAGTACATGAGAATTATGTTATAATATAATTATGAGAAGTTCAAATCTTAGAACTACAGGGTACGATATAGCGTACCCTCGATATAGCGAATTCGATATAACGTACATATTGCTTCGATATAACGTACTACATTGATTTTTTTTTATTTTTTCCAGTGGTATCCCTCAGATACACTTCAAAATTACTCAAATCAATGTATTGTGGCAGCATTAGCAGTTATGTACACTGCAAAAACTGCAAATATTTGTTTT
Organism: Aedes albopictus; assembly: GCF_035046485.1. Classification (NCBI taxonomy): domain Eukaryota; kingdom Metazoa; phylum Arthropoda; class Insecta; order Diptera; family Culicidae; genus Aedes; species Aedes albopictus. Next base: position 226,792,644 of record NC_085137.1, on the reverse strand, counting down.
ATGTTTCGCACACATATATTTTTGCAATTTGTCTGGACAAATGATGTTTATGTGTGACAAACATAACATGTTTTTTTGTGATTATCGTTTTGATGTGTGATTACACATAAAAACAACACAGAATGACAAATAAAATCAATTGTATAACTTATGTATTTTATAACTGAGCTCAAATTGTTTTTTTTTTGTGAGGAAATAAAAGCTTTACCGGGAATTAGTGTTATAAGTATGATCCAGAAAGCAAATGTATATTAATTGAAATACAAAAACAAAGAAAATTATATTTGATTTCCTCCACAAGGCGAAGCGATTGATTCGGCCTCTGGGTCAGTCAGCAAGAGCGCTAATTCATCCCTTGTTATTTTGAACAGCGTCGTAATGTCAAATTGCTTTTCTGAAAAGAATAGTTCATACGTAAAGCAGTCCTTTTTAAAATATTTTGATATATTTACCCTCGAAAATCTCCAATAACTCCACAGGAAGCTTCAACTTCTGGAGCACAACTTGCCGCAAACGCGTTTCAGTCACCATTTTCTCCACTTTGCGTATCGCCGGCGGCTGGCACAGACTCTAATGCAAATTTGGTTTCGCTATACATTGGTATTATGTGTGTTCACCCATATTTTTTTTACTATGGGTGATAACACATACCTAATATTTGCGAAACTAATTAAAAGCATAAACAACAAACTTGTTGTTCATAATTTAGGTAATAAAAAATATGTGTGGGAAGGTCAATTGAATCGATATGAAATTCCACATGAAAAAAATGTTTGCAGTTTTTGCAGTGTAGGTTATGTAGAAGCACAAAAAATGAAATGAGTTTTTCGTGAAAACTCATGTTTTTCATTATTGGTTTTGTGAATTTTACCGAAATGATTATGTGGGGTTAGTTTTACGTGGAATCCATCAACACTAGCATAAAAAATATGAAATTTTAGTCTGCTTCGATATAACGTACACTTCGATATAACGAACAAAGAGAAAATTTATTTGTACGTTATATCGAAGAGTACCTGTACAACATTTTTACTGATTTTTGGATGCTCACTTCTAACAAAAAAATACAAAAATAAGAAACAAAACAAACAGCGCATAGTGGGAAAAAATGGACCCAAAATCGCAACTTTTAGAAGCCGCTGGTTTGGAAAAGCATCAAATACCTATTTCTATGTAAAAAATGTCAAGGAATCGAATGGTGGTGGTCAAGGTAAGTATATTAACCTTGGTGGTGGTCTCGTTTTGTGCAGACCACGGGAAAGGTCCCATTTCGCCCCATTTTGCCCTTTTTTGCCCTATTTTAATGCAAAACATAACAAAGTAGCAAAGATAAACCTCTGCCGCCGACATATAACCCGGGAAAACGTTAAATACTATAGTAGAGGTTGATCTCAATTGAAATGGAACATTTCCGTTTTGACCAGATCACTACAACGCCCATTTTGCCCCACACTACTTATAAATTATGAAAAAAAAACTAGTTTTATCCATGGATTTTCAAGCAGTTTTCGATGTTTCCATTCAAATCATAGCAATCATGATGCAAATACTCTTAAACAACTGGATAGAGTTGATTTCCACAATGGCAGAGCACGAGTTGTGGCTTACTTTGCCCCAATTCTCCCTTATTTTCATGTTTCGGTGCTAAATTTTACTAAAAAGCATATGAAGATCTCCGCTAACGATCTGTATCTATAAAAAACGTTCAATATTTCTGCGAAGATGATCCACAATGAGGGTGGAACATTTTCATGTTGCCCATATCACTATAATGTCCCATTTTGCCCCATATTCCTTAAAATCTATTAAAATGAGTTTTTTTTTAATTCTCATGATGTATTCGAAGCTTCCATGCAAATCATAGTAATCATGATGCAAATACTCTTTAAAAACACTAGATAGAGTTGTTTTTCACCATGGAAGAGCACGAGATGTGACCTATTTTGCCCCAATTCACTCTAATTTTGATGTTTCGGTGCCAAATATGTGCAGAAAGCATATGAAGACCTCCGCTGATGATCTGCATCCATGGAAAACGTTCAATATTTTGGCAAAGATTATGCACCACAAAAGTGGAGCATTTTCAAGTTGCCCATATCACGATAATGTTCCATTTTGCCCCATATTCCTTCAAAACTATGAAAAATTAGTTTTTCATATATTTTCAAGCTGTTTGAGAAGTTTTCATACAATAACATGCAATTATGATGCAAATACTCTTAAATAAAACTAGACAGTTTATTTTTACCATGGATGAGCAAGGGATGCGACCTATTTTGCCCCAATTTATGGTACTTTTCATGTTTCGTTTCCAAATTTGGCCAGACGGCATATGAAGGTGTGTGTGACTGTCGAGGTGTTAAGCGTTAACCGTCATTGCTCTGCTAATAGCATTTTAATATTGTGTGCAAATCAGCTTATTAAATCGTTAAAAGTCTTTCTTACTTTATGCTCGTGTACCTAGTAACGTTCCAGAGTCATTTTTTTGTAAAAACCACAATAGAACCGTCTGTGCTCAATTAATCAATTGTGCATGCAGTTATCAAAATCTGTTTGATGTGAAGGTTTTTGTAAAAGGGTTTTTCATGCTGCATGTGTGAAGCTGAGTCACGAAGATGTTATCCAGTATCGTAACAAAGCTTCGAACTTTTGGTGGATATGCACTCAATGCATGGATGCGATACGCTATCAACGTGATCATCTGAAATCGGAGGAACTGGATGGAAACGAGAACTCACCAAAAGAAACCGATATTTCTAGAATCGATGGGGAAATATCCGAACTGAAAAATGAAATCGCTTCTCTTCGCAATTCGATAGTGCATTCTACTATCTCACATGTTGAAGCAAGTACAACCGAAACTACAAACGAGCACCGTCCCCTTGCAGAGTCATCGTTATTGTCTATGCCCGATGATAAACAGAGTACAAACAGCACAGGTCGTCGTGACGGAGAAATTGAACAGAGGAACCCCAACGACAGATTCTGGTTGTTCTTTACGAGGGTGAAAAATTGCACAACCGAAGGACAGATTTTGAAAGTGGTCGCTGATTCGCTAGGAACCAATGATGCCATAGTGAAGATACTTGTTCCTCCATGGAAGGATGCACTCTCGATGCCATACGTATCTTTCAAGGTTGGAGTTAACGCACGCCTAAAGGAAACAGCACTTCGTCCGTGTACCTGGCCAACCGGATTACGCTATAGAGAGTTTAGAGACGATGTTTGGGAACCACTGTAATGAAATGAATCCATTATCATCAGAGTATTTCACCGTGCATTGTCGTTGCTTTTGATATCGTTATGTGTTAAATGCATTTTTTTCCCTTTTATTGTACGTGCTTTGCTATTGTGTCGTCTTAAGATCAAATATTTAGTTAATATTCAATTAGACCAAGAAGTCTGTTGAATTAATCAATAAATAATAAGTAATAATAAGGTCTCCGTTGATGATCTACATCCATTATTATTCTAGCAAAGATTATCCGCAACGAATATGGGACATTTTCATGCTGCCCATATCACAATAATGTCCCATTTTACCCCATATTCCCAAAAAATTGAAAAATTAGTTTTGATAGGTTTTCAAGCTGTTTTCGAAGTTTCCATGCAAATTATGTCATTCACGATTCAAATACTTTTAAGAAATGAGATAAAGTTGATCTTCACCATGTAAAAACACGGAATGTGACCTATTTTGCCCCAATTCAGTCTAATTTTCATGTTTCGGTGCAAAACTTGATCAAAAAAACATATTAATGCAATTGTTGCTGATCTATATCTTTTAAAAACGCTCACTTCGTGCTTTGCCATGGTGGAAACAAAGTCTATCTAGGATATAAACGTGGCGACGCGAATCAAGGAAACGTGTGCATGCAATTGAGTTGTTCAGGGATTTTTTTTTCTTTTTTTGGTGAGACTGCATAAGCCTTGGACTTATTAACATCTTTATTATTCTTTATTTGAAGGATATAAAAGTAGCTCTAACAGCTATGGAGAAACATAAATTTTCATCGTGTTTAAGGTATATGGGGTCTCAACAGCACGGTAATGTTCCTCTCTCATATCAAATTATCTTTTCTATAGTATTGAGCGTTTTTAAAAGATATAGATCAGCAACAGTTGCATTATTATGTTTTTTGGTCAAGTTTTGCATCGAAACATGAAAATTAGACTGAATTGGGGCAAAATAGGTCATATTCCGTGTTTTTACATGGTAGAGATCAACTTTATCTCATTTCTTAAAAGTATTTGAATCGTGATTGACATAATTTGCATGGAAACTTCGAAAACAGCTTGAAAACCTATCAAAACTAATTTTTCAATTTTTAGGGAATATGGGGTAAAATGGGACATTATTGTTATATGGGCAGCATGAAAATGTCCCCTATTCGTTGCGGATAATCTTTGCTAGAATAATAATGGATGTAGATCATCAACGGAGACCTTCATATGCTTTCTGGCCAAATTTGGAAACGAAACATGAAAACTACCATAAATTGGGGCAAAATAGGTCGCATCCCTTGCTCATTCATGGTAAAAATAAACTGTCTAGTTTTATTTAAGAGTATTTGCATCATAATTGCATGTTATTGTATGAAAACTTCGCAAACAGCTTGAAAATATATGAAAAACTAATTTTTCATAGTTTTGAAGGAATATGGGGCAAAATGGAACATTATCGTGATATGGGCAACTTGAAAATGCTCCACCCTTGTGGTGCATAATCTTTGCCAAAATATTGAACGTTTTCCATGGATGCAGATCATCAGCGGAGATCTTCATATGCTTTCTGGACATATTTGGCACCGAAACATCAAAATTAGAGTGAATTGGGGCAAAATAGGTCACATCTCGTGCTCTTCCATGGTGAAAAACAACTCTATCTAGTGTTTTTAAAGAGTATTTGCATCATGATTACTATGATTTGCATGGAAGCTTCGAATACATCATGAGAATTAAAAAAAAACTCATTTTAATAGATTTTAAGGAATATGGGGCAAAATGGGACATTATAGTGATATGGGCAACATGAAAATGTTCCACCCTCATTGTGGATCATCTTCGCAGAAATATTGAACGTTTTTTTATAGATACAGATCGTTAGCGGAGATCTTCATATGCTTTTTAGTAAAATTTAGCACCGAAACATGAAAATAGGGAGAATTGGGGCAAAGTAAGCCACAACTCGTGCTCTGCCATTGTGGAAATCAACTCTATCCAGTTGTTTAAGAGTATTTGCATCATGATTGCTATGATTTGAATGGAAACATCGAAAACTGCTTGAAAATCCATGGATAAAACTAGTTTTTTTTTCATAATTTATAAGTAGTGTGGGGCAAAATGGGGCGTTATAGTGATCTGGTCAAAACGGAAATGTTCCATTTCAATTGAGATCAACCTCTACTATAGTATTTAACGTTTTCCCGGGTTATATGTCGGCGGCAGAGGTTTATCTTTGCTACTTTGTTATGTTTTGCATTAAAATAGTGCAAGAAAGGGCAAAATGGGGCGAAACGGGACCTTTCCCGTGGTCTGCACAAAACGAGACCACCACCATTCGATTCCTTGACATTTTTTACATAGAAATAGGTATTTGATGCTTTTCCAAACCAGCGGCTTCTAAAAGTTGCGATTTTGGGTCCATTTTTTTCCCACTGTGCAGCGCTTCAATCTTCTGTTTTTCGTAGGATGAAAATGGAAGCCCAATGCTTAATATGGGAACCAATACCCTATTGTTCATCAGTAATGTTTATTGGGATGCTATCACAAAGGTTTAAGAAATGTATGGAACAACCAGATTAGTCGGCGCACCAAAAACCGAAATTTCAACTCGAACGTGAAATCTGTGCTGCTATACGCCACACAGATAAAAATTATGAGATTTACACGTCATGTAATCTTCATTTTAGTCATGTAAATTTAGTGTTATGATGGTTTACATGATATATCATGTAAATTTGTGTTATATACAAATATACGGGACTTCACATCTGACTTTTTAAAAAGAAATCTTTTTCTTCACTTATGAACACTAAGTCCCGAATTTTATTAATCATTCACTTTTCACTTGCTACATAGGTCTTCCCTACGGCTGAAGGCCACACTTTTCTATCAGACTTCACTTAGAACTTCTAACTGCTCGCACTCAAGGTTTCCTACTTACTGACTGGCCTCGACCACCTGGGCTGAGGGCACACCTGCTTCCTCCGGTGGGGCTCGATGAGAATCTTGCTGGCATCAGCGAAAGGCCATCGGATGATGTTGGCCTGGATTGCGTCGATCGAAGTATTGGTGACCGTTGCCGTTCCAGGGGCATTGACACGCGTCGCTCGGGGCTTCGATGTTGCCAACGGTCGGTCCTCATGGTGGATTGCTGACTGCGTTGTCAGCAACTGTATGCTTGTCGTCCAAAGTTCGTTGTCGCCAAGGGTTGATGTTCGTTGTCGCCAAGTGTTGGTGTTCATGGCGGTTTGCCAAGTGCCTGGTCAGCATCTAGTCCACGATGGTAGAGACCGTAGATCGTGGGTAGAGCTTAGGGATGTCCATAACTATATGTCATGCAAATACTCAGAGTCATGCTGAATTACATGACACATAATGTAAGTTTATATGATATTTCATGACCTTTACATGATATGTCATGTAAACGCTCCAATTATGTGCATCATATGTCACACAATTTTACCTTCTTTTTTCGATCTGTGCAGTGAAACCTAGTGTGTATCGGTGGAGAACACTCAATGGCTGCAGGTCTTCATTAAAAGATGCCTGCGGTATATAATTCGTGCATGGTGGCCTCACAATTTGATTTCCAACGTGGAGCTCCATCGTCGATGTCATCAAAAGCCGATAGCGACAGAAATTTGGGAGCGAAAGTGGAAATGGGTCGGCCACACTCTACGCAGAGGCGGAAACGAAATCTGCAAGTAAGCGTCAGATTGGAACCCAGCAGAACATCGCAGCAGAGGCAGACCCAGAGGCTCATGGCGGCGCAGCCTCAACAACAAAATCAAGCAAATTGGCAGAAATTTAACCTGGCCACAGGTCAAGGCGATGGCTGGCAATCGCCCAGGATGGAAATCTTTCAATTCGGCCCTCTGCACCACCGTGGGTGCCCAGAACTGAAAGTAAGTAAGTTAGTATCACAAAGGTTAATTTGTTTCAGAGACCAGTTTTTATTCACGATTTAGTTTTAGTTGATTTATGATCAATAAAAAAACATTCTCTCCGTCCAGTCTCCTACAACTAAAAACGTATCACCCCGGTCGACATTCACAAAAGTCACCGCTAATTGTACTTTCCATTCGGGTCACTGCATTGGAAATGTCAGCTTATACCTTCACCAATCAAGCAGCGTTAATTCCAAACCGATGAAAAGAACGAGTCTTTCGGTAAATAAATTAATTGAATTATTCCATACCCATTATTCAGTGTCGTTTGGCCTCAACATACTTTCGCAGCATAATGCATCTCACCAACAACTCACAACCAAAAAAAAAATAGCTGAACAGTGACCTGCGAGACAGGGCTTGCTCAACTCTGATGTGTGTGCTTTCTTGCTTTCTTTCGATTGCAGCCAAAGAGTCCATAAATATTAACATCACGAATGAGAAGCTGGGATCGTACCATTGCAACGATTTTCTGGTGCGCGAAATAATTGATAATGGGTGCAGTGGGGCAATTTTTAACCCTAGTGGATATATACGCAATGCTAGCAAGGTTCTCCCGATGGGGAGTAAGGAACAAAATGGCTACTTCGCGGGATTGGGTTACAAACTATGGTACATTTACAATTATACGAAATCTTGAAAATGGTACTGATGTTTTTATTCAAAGATGCAATCATCAATAAAGAAATTTGACCCCCAGTTCCACCACGACCATCCAGAAAGATATGCGTACCTTCATTTTTCGCAATAACGTGAAACTCAACGGACGTGGACGACACTCTTCAGATAAAACGTTAACATGACCACAGGGCGAAAGGTGGATGTATCAATTAACCTCAAATTTACGCCACTTTTGACCTGGAAACGATCCGGGTGGTGGTTGGTGTGAGACTGAGTCTTGCTACAGTGCAGCCAGCCGCTGACTTGAGGGAACAAATGGCAACGTTTACCACAGCGTTGTTGGTTGTGCAGAGAGTGCAGCACAAAGTGACAGCAGTGGTTATTACACTGCAATGAGAATTGGGATCCGCCAAGGTTATGGTGAAAGAAATTTATCGACCGCTGCTGTCTTAATTAATTGAGGCCCCTCAAGGTGATTAATGATTTTTTTACTCCATATGCGCAATAATGGGTACCGTTCGTTGTAGAAATTAAATGATTGTGCAATTAGAATGTGTTGGCCCTAGTAGGAGCAAGAGGTTGGAATCAATATAACCCAGAGACGCCCGCCCCAGAGCGCAAGGGCGCCGCCCAAAAGTGTCTGGCGGAAGAGGTCCTTGGCGAGGATTTCGAGGTGAGGGCTCTCACAAAACATCGACGAGATCACTAACGCGGAAAAGCTTGTCGTGGCACTGCGCCCGCCAACAGTGTGAGGTACAAAAGACCAACGCAGCCGTTCGGCTACGGAAAGGCGCGGCAAGGCACAGGTGGCTTTGGTACAGCTACTGTGGTGGATGCCAACAAGCCCGGGAAGCTCAAGGTAAGCTGGTCGATATGCCAGACGTGTAAACCGGGGCACAAATCATGGGCTGCATGAATACTCCCTTGGTACAATGACCAAGGTGCTCGGCCTTAAGAAGATCCACAGCTGACAAGTCACTGTGCAAGTATCGCAGCTGAACCTCAAGCACTGCACTGTAATGCAGTCCATTATCTATTGTGTCAGACAGTCGCTGAGTGGGAGACGTATATGTATTGCCATCATAGCGGGCCCATACCGAATACCCGCCGATAACGGCAATGGATCATAATGGTCCGAATCCACGTTTTAGCAGGAAAAAAATCCGTGGTTCTGTTTTCGTTAATTTTAGGCACTTGGTGTCTTCAGAGAAGTTGTTTTAATTTGTTTGCCGCATCTTTTCCAAAAATTTTTGATTAGGGTGGTCCACGCCTTAACTCAAATCTGGAATAGAACTTTTAAATTCCAAGTCATACGCGATCGAGTTCTTCAGCAAAGTTGTAGGCAATGCTATTTCGAGCAACTTTGCCGAATACGCCGTTTATCTAGCTCTTAATTTGAACATAGTAGGTCAATTTTATGTTTTGACTTAGGGTGAGCCACCCAAAAACGGTTTTTTCGCAATAACTTTTTTATTTGATTTTTTTCGACAATGAGAGCTTCGGAGTATTTGAAGAGCAAGTAATGACGCATATTTGTTCTGAACATTGCACGTTGCTAGGTCTTGTCATTCAAATGTTATGGGCAATTTTGACTTAAAATCAACGATGTCTTCAAATGCTTATATCTCGAGGAGCTGGTAAAATAAAAAATGTTCTTTAAGCGGCATTTGGAAGGTCACATATAAAGCCAAATTTTGAGCAAATATTACAAGAACGTTATTTTTTAAATTGGAATAAATCGACTCCAAAAATCCCCTAGAAAATTGAAAAAACTACTTATAACTCATACAATTTCAAAGATAGAGTCAAACTGTCTTCGGAAAAAATGTAGGTTTTTACCATGCCTACAAGTTTCCCATACACGATTTTTTTTGCAAAACGTGAAACAAAAGCTTGAAATTGATAATTTGATTCTTAAGGGTACATGCTATGTTTTTCTAGGAAATCAGAACGATTATATTCTCTAAAAACAAATTATCAATTTCAAGCTTTTGTTTCACGTTTTACAAAAAAGTCGTGTATGGGAAACTTTTAGGTATGGTGAAAACCCACATTTTTTCCGAAGACAGTTTGACTCTATCTTTAAAATTGTATAAGTTATAAGTAGTTTTTCGATTTTTCAAGGGGATTTTTGGAGTCGATTTTTTCCAATTTAAAAAATAATGTTCTTGTAATATTTGCTCCACATTTGGCTTTATATGTGACCTTCCAAATGCCGCTTAAAGAACTTTTTTTATTTTACCAGCTCCATGAGATATAAGCATTTGAAGACATCGTTGTTTTTAAGTCTAAATTGCCCATAACATTTGAATGACAAGACCTAGCAACATGCAATGTTCAGAACAAATATGCGTCATTACTTGCTCTTCAAATGCTCCGAAGCTCACATCTTCGAAAAAAATCAAATAAAAAAGTTATTGCGAAAAAACCGTTTTTGGGTGGCTCACCCTAAGTCAAAATTTAAAATTGACCTACTATGTTCAAATAAAGAGCTAGATAAACGGCGTATTCAGCAAAGTTGCTCGAAATAGCATTGCCTACAACTTTGCTGAAGAACTCGATCGCGTATGACTTAAAATTAAAAAATTCTTTTCCAGATTTGAGTTCAGACGAGGACCACCCTAATCAAAAATTTTTGGAAAAGATGCAGCAAACAAATACAAACAACTTCTCTGAAGACACCAAACGCCTAAAATTAACGAAAACAGAGATACGGATTTTTTTCCTGCTAAAACGTGGATTCGGACCATTGTGCATTGTAGCCAACTTTTTCGCTAGTCACCGCATCAAAACAAAAGCGCCACCGTATATGAACTGTAACATGGTGACAGCAGTCGAGTTACGTCAAACACACAAGGCTACGGTGGCGCTATCTGTTTTTTTTTCATAGCGGCCGTTTTAGTTATTTTAGTGATCCATTGGGTCGCATGATCCGAAAAAATGGTGGCGAAATTGACGACGAGAAAATATCCCGTTCCGGGATTGATACCGACTTCTTATGAGAGCTTCGAGGTCGCCAGAGTGAATGGGATCTTCTTCTGTAGCTGTTATGCGCCTCCGCGGTGGTCGATCGAGCAGCTCAAGCAGATACTGGATTCCGGTAATAGCGGGTGTCTTCAATGCCGTGGAGTGGGAAAAATACCTCTAGTCAGAACAGAACGGAGTCGATCATCGACGCTACCTGTTGTAGTCCTGGCCTAACAATTAGTTCGAACTGGAGAGAAGACGATGGCTACACCCACAGCGATCACCTGACGGTTCGCTACAGTATAGACTACAACAAAAGTAAGCAGCGGGTAGAAGAAGAGGCCAAGGCCAAGCCCTCGCAAGTGGAAGACATTATATTTCGATGAAGGGGTATTTAAGGAGGCGCCCGCCGAAATCTTCTTGATTTAAACGGTGACGAGCTGGTAACAGTGCTCTCACGTGCGTGCGCTGCAACCATGTCCCCAGGCAACCATCAACCAGGCAAGTCCACCCTAGACATGGGAGGCCACCGGCCTACTGGTGGACTAAAGCGATTGCGGACTTCTGTCGCGCCTGCCTTCGGGCTAGGCGTCGGATGCAGCGAGCACGAACTGAGGAAGAGCGAAACGAACGGCGGGACGTGTTCACCGCTGCCAAAGTCGCGTTGAAGACCGAGATAAGGGCAAGCAAAAAGGCCTGTTTCGAGGATCTCTGTCAGAGTGCCAATGCGAATCCGTGGGCTGACGCCTACAGGATCGCGATGGCGAAGACGACAGGTATAATGGCTCCTACAGAGCAATCTCCAGAGATATTGGAGGGGATCATCGAGAGGTTTTTTCCGCGTCATGATCCTAGTCCTTAGTGTCCTTTCGTAGGACAGCCGGGGACAGGAGCTGGCAATAAGGAGAGGGGACTTGTGGGAATATCAAAGTCCCTTAGCGTAGGTATCAGTAGGTCGGCTCAAGAGGCACGTTCTCCTCCATTTGGGAAATTTGTGCCATTATTGCGTAGGTAAGGCCCAAGGTCTGGGCGGAGTTCCGAACCTGGCCTTGAAAGTAGCTATTGCAGAGTCTCCCGAGATGTTCAGGTCTGCTATGCAGAAATGCCTACATGAGGGAGTTTTCCCAGGGATTTGAAAGCAGCTGAGCCTAGTTCTACTGCCAGGGGCGAGGAAACCAGCTGGAGACCCGTTGGCATGTGGACCAATATGCTTGATTGTCACGGTGGGGAAGGTTCTTGAAAAGATCATCCTCTACAGAATGTTTTGGCAAACCGAGGGTGTCTCGAGTAGCCAGTACGGCTTCCGGGGACCGTAGACGCTATCCTGTTGGTTACAAAAATCGCCGACATAGCGCTCCAGTGTGAGAGAAGGGGGATTCATTACTGTGCAGTAGTGACATTGGATGTAAAGAACGCGTTCTTTGGGCGGGTCGGTTCCAGCTTTGCGACTAATGCCGATGCGCTCCTACGTCTGAGGAAAACCCGAGTACCTGTATAAGATTCTCGGGAGTTACGTCCAGAATCGAGTGCTAGTTTACGACACAGGAGTCCCGCAAGAGTCCATCCTGGGTCCGGTGTTATGGAATGTCTTATACGACGATGAATGTGTTTAGGTTGAAGATTTCGGTGGGAGTGGCAATCGTCGACTTCGCTGACGACATTACGCTGGAAGTCTATGATAAATCGATCGAAGAGTTGACTACTGCTCACTTGATCAAGGTTGTGGAGGCGTGGATGAGACCCAGACCTAAACTGGAGTTGGCTCTCCACAAAACTGAGGTGGTAATTGTGAACAACCAGAAGTCGGAGCAACAAGCGGAGATCAGTGTACTGTAGGCGATTGGACTATCACTTCGATTACGGCCCATATAGCCCTAGTAGTGCTGGCGGCTGATCAAATAAAATAAAAAAACTATCACTTCGAAACGCTCCGTCGAACACTTGGGGTGATGATCGACGATAAGCTTATCTTCTGAGGCTACGTTGATTATGAAAAGGCTGTAAGGTTATCAAAGCGGTATCCTGGATTACACTGAATATCGGACGTACAACTATTAGCAAGAGACGTTTCCTGGCGGGTTAGCCACGCAGTTCCGAGCGGGGTGGCAGCAAAAGATGAAGAAACTCACGGACATCACCCCAACTTCCCGAGTCTAGTCGATTGTTATATGAGACTTGACGCTCCGAGGGTCCTATCAAAATTTCGTTTAAGGAGTGACCAAGGGAGTGACCATATAGCCAGGCAAAAATAAAACGAGGCTCTCACATTATTGTAAAAAGAAATGGAATTTGTAATGACAGCAAAAAGCAGCAACCGGTATAACTCTGTTGGCGATTTGAACCAGAGTTTGTACTACGCTAACAATAATATTTAAAGCTAACATAGTCCATGAATATGAATACCATAGGTTATTATAGTTAAGCGAAACGCATATTCTTCTACGCCATTGATCATCAGGCCATTTTTTTTTTTTCAATTGCTGGTATTGCAACACCAAGATCAGTTTGTGAATCATTCAACACGTTATTCTTGATTATTTCAGGAGTAGAACAACTTCTACATATACGAAACATTTCAAGGAATGTCAGCATAGAGAACTGGGCATCACGTGCGGCACTTTGATAAGGGAACGTCCATAAATTACGTCACGCTTTGAGGGGGGAGGGGGGGTTCAGCAAAGTGTGACGACTCATACAAAAATTTCAGAGGTCCCATACAAAAAGTGCGACATAGGGGGGAGGGGGGGTTGAAAATGATCGATTTTTGCGTGACGTAATTTATGGACGTTCCCTAACCGCCGTTCTACGCGGGATCAGTAAAATGTATTGAAGCCATGTTATGCATCTGTTTCTATGTGATGCACGCCGGCTGTTCGGGTCCATATGAAGTTAACCATCAATGTTAACTTCTTTTCCCGATCAGCCTAGATAGCTGTGTAGTGTCGGTAGCGGTTGTCTCAATTGGCTAAGAATAACACTCCGGACCACCTGTTCCGGGGGTAAAAGTCCACTAAACAGGGAACCCCAATCCAAGGTGTCAGGCGACCCGTGCTGATGGATGAATGGTTGAGGGGGTTTAAAATATGCTCGACCTTTAACGGAGCCCGTAACGTAGGTAGATCGCCTTTATGTGTTGCGTTACGGTTCAAGATCTACCAAAACGAACCCTAGTGATATCCGGTTTGTCACGTTGGGGTAATGTGTTTTGGTAATAAGGATTCATGGTACAAAGTCCTTGTTACTGGTGACAGTTTCTAAAATTGCATTTATTCTGCCTTGCTGCCTTGCCTTTGCCCACCCGAGACTTCACTTGATGTTAGGAAAACAAACATGCTTTACGTATCTGATTGCGTACTAACCTATCAAGGACTGTTAAGTTCTGCTAATTCAAGGACTCACGTGCATTCTTATTGCAGAACACATTCTCTAATTTGACAGAGTTTTGCAACTAGCCTAAAGTCCCGGGTTTTTCTTTGTTGTCCTGGGACTAAACTAGAAGCAAGACATGGATGGGCCTAGAGTTCCGATGCATGGATAAATATCAGTACCACAGTTTTGTTTTTCTCAGAATGCGAATGGATTGTGTTTGATTAGGGGCGCTCTTTCACTGAGATTTAAATCTCTATGATAACGGGACCTTTTCATCGCAATTGATTTCTTACACCACTGGGATAACAAAACAGGAACTGTACAGAAATCGATGCTTCATTGCCTCTCAATGACAATGGAGTAGTACGACATGCACTATATACTAAGGATACGGGTAATGCCACAAAAGATCTAAATACTGGTCGTAGTGGCTCACCCGAACAGAAAAAAAATGTGATGCACCATGCAACCCTGATGCCATATACCTGACGTAGATGTCCAGAATCCTAACATCACTAAACCTTCTTCTTCTTCTTTATGGCTCTACGTCCCCACTGGGACTTGGCCTGTCTCGCTTCAACTTAGTGTACTTTGAGCATTTCCACAGTTATTAATTGAAGGGCTTTCTTTGCCTGCCAATGCATGGATTTGTATATTATGAGGCAAGCACAATGATACACTATGCCCAGGGAGTCAAGAAAATTTTCGAACCCGCCGTTTCCGGATTGGCGATCCATTGCCTTAACCACTAGGCTAACTGGAGACCCCCAACATCACTAAACCCGACGAGTGTTAATCCTAGCTGACACAAAGCACATCTTCCCACACATTCGAAACCCGAAACCGGGACTCGATCCATAGCGGCAGCCCATACATTTACCGAAGAAGCCTAATCGACACCTCCGGCTTAGTCCCTCGCTGTCTGTCTATCTATCTAATTCATAATCCAATCAAAGCTGTAACCCCTGCGAGCCGAGTCCATCACTATCCGTCACTAATATCGTGTTTAAGCCCTGACGACCTCCGTCATTAGTTACCGAAAATACACGCAACAACACCAATCCAACCGAGACGACGACGACGACAACAACCGAGGACGGCGGACGGCGCAGGTCAAAAGCGGTAAAAAATCATTTTAGATAAGTGAGAATCTGGAAGACGATAAACAGATGCACTCTGTTCAAACTCAAGAATTTTCGATGCTGCATCCCATCACCAGTCTGCAGAGGAGAGGCTGGGCTCGTGGTGGTTTGGGTGCATTGCCGGCGCTCGGAGAATGCAAGGTGAAAAGCTAAAACAAGAAAATTCTCGGAACACACTTTGGACCAGATTCCTAACCAGGCCGAAGGTGCGTGGACAAATAAACACCGCACCCGATCGAACTTGGGGTCAGAAGAAAGCAAACTGTGAGAATCTCTTACACCCATATGCCTACCTATTGCAGGAGAAGGTGCGCAAAGGCATCCAAGCGGAGAGTCAATATTTCTGACTGGTTGTTATCGAGTTTGTTTTCGGCGGCGGTCAGGCACATTGGAGTTGTAAACCAACTAATGCGCAGGGAGTTGGACAAGTGGAACATGTCCTGCACACAAAAATATGTGAGTTGGATGTACAGTACATTCTCCTACCTTAGAAATTCGACTGGCTACATTACAAATATTTCTTTTATTCTTCTATTACACTCCCACTCCTATTTAATCTGACACAAACTTTTCTTTATTCAGTAGAACCATGCTGAGAGTGTCTGGGATCGATTCCCTAGGATTCAGGATCTTTTCGTAAAGGAGAATCCTTAAATAGTAACGCAGCATTTATGGATTCTCCTTTTTATCAATTTTTGACATTCTGCTACCCCTAGGAGAAATCAAGCAAGGACCCCCGAGAGGGATGTATGAATAAATTCCTGTAGACACTCCTCCTCCTCTTCTTGGCGTAACGTCCTCACTGGGAAAAAGCCTGTTTCTCAGCTTAGTGTTCTATGAGCACTTCCACAGTTATTAACTGAGAGGTTCCTCTGGCAATGACCATTTTGCATGTGTATATCGTGTGGCAGGCACGAAGATACTCTATGCCCAAGGAAGTCAAGGAAGACACCCACATTCAAAGAATTTCGGAAGGCTTCCCTGGAACAATCTCCGGAGAAATCAAAAAACAAATTCTGAGAGAAATCTTAAAAGGAGTCATAAGATAAATTCTTCAAAGAATTCCCGTAAGTATCTCGAGAGGAATTATATAGGAAACCCGGGAAGCATCATTTAAGGAATCTTGTTAGGAATCCATAAATGCATCTTTGAAGAAGTCAAAGAAGAAAGTCCGGAAGAAAACACAGATATAATTCTTAAGGAATACCTGGAGGATTCTCGGCAAAAATCCCTGAAGTCTCTTTAAATATATGTGTTCTAGAGAAATCCCCGAAAGCATCTCGGGAAACATTTTTAAAACAACCATGGAAGAATCCTTGAAATTATCCGAGGATCAATCCCTATTGGAATTCCCTGAAAGTATTCCTGAAGGAATCATTTAACGAATATGAGGAGCGATACCGAACAACGAACATCAGGAGCGAGCAACAACGATACCGAATATCGAGATGAAATCATAAAGGAAACCAAGATGCGTCAATGAAGGAATCAAGAGAGAAATTTCTGAAGGAATCACTGAGAAGATCAAGGAGGAATTCCTAGCAAAGTATTGAGAGTAATACCAAAAAAGAACACCGGAAGGAATTCTGGTAAACGTTCTGTTTAATGAATCTCGAAAAGGATCCTTGAAAGAATGCCTAATAAATCTATCTCTAAGGGAACCCAAGATGGAGTAATAGAGGAAATCCCTGAAGCAATTCCGGACAAAATCTAGTAGAAAATCCATGAAACTGTCTCGGGAACAATCAATAATAGAATCATCCCAGAAAAAATTGAAGAAATTCCTGAAAAAATCCAGGAGTTATATTCCCAAAGGAAGCTTTAAATGAATCTCGGGAAGAATACCTAAAAAACATCTGAAGGATTCCCGGTTGAAATCTCTAGTGAAATTCCGGGAGAAATCCATAAAGGAAGCCAGGATTTTTCTGGAGGAATCCCGCTAGCCATTTCAGCAAGAATCCTAAACGAGTTTCTAAGGAATCACGAGAACGATCTATGAAAGTCGGAGATAAACCAGCCACGGGTAGAAAATCTCCCTAATAAAGTTAATAATCATAATAATCTAGTGCTAGAATATAGTAGGAATTCCGGGATAAAACTCTCTAGAGGAATCCTGGAGAAACCCTGACAATATACCCTGCAAAAAATCCCTGAAGGAATCCTGAGATGAATCAATTAAATTATCCCTGGAGGAGTTCTTAAAAAAATCTACGAAAAAAAAATCTGGAAAAATCATTAATGGAATCCCTGATGGAATCCCAGGGAAAATAATTAAACAAACTTGAGAAGAAATACCGTAAATAGCACAGCGTAACAAAAATTAACCATTGGTCTGTCTCAAGAGTAAACTTATGTGTCTCCGACAGATTTTGGCCCGCTGAATCCGAATCCGGGCTCAAATTTGCTCAAGCACGTCACAATTTTTGAGCTATACCTCAATTTATAGTGCAAAATATGCGATTTTGGGCTTTTTCGAATGCAAGCCATTAAGCATGGAAATATTTTTTTAAGCAATCAAAGTGTAAATTGGTAAATTAACATCTAAATGAACGACTCATGCAAAATATTTCGTTTTACCTACTTAAATTTGATAGATTTAAGCATTTTATGTTGAGTCCGATATTTCCCATACAAGTTACCCTCGAAAAGTTCCATGCAAGTTAACTTACTAACATAGACACATAATTTTGCTCTTAACAGAGACACATAAGTTTGCCCTTGAGACAAAAAAATGTTGCGCTGTGTAGTTTCGAAAGAATTCCAGATGGAAATCGCTAAAGGAATCCCAAGTAAAATGCCTAAAGAAATATCCGAAGGAATCCCTCACGGAATCTCGGGAACGATTCATAAGGAATCCTGGGATAATCTTTGAAATCGTGGAGCGGTCCTGGTGTGATGGTTAGAACACTTGACTATCACGCCGAGGACCTGGGATCGAATCCCACTCCCGACAAACTCGCCAAATGTGAGTTCTTCCTTCGGAAGGGAAGTAAAGCGTGGGTCCCGAGATGAACTAGCCCAGGGTCAAAAATCTCGTTAATACAGATAAAAAAAAAAATCTTTGAAAAAATTGATTGATTGATTTAGCCTTTCAGCCCAGACTTCAAAAGAATTCTAGAGGAATCTCTGAATGAATGTCGGGAAGAATCCCTTTAGGAATACCGGGAAAAGATCTCGGAAGGAATTCTTGGATGAATCCTACTTCAGAAGATAACTTGAAGAGAATGAGATTCCGTTGATGTAAACACTCCATTGACAATTGCATAAAACCTCCACATATCTTTCCGATCCTTGCTTTTCAGAGGCAAGCACAATGATACACTATGCTCAGGGAGTCGAGAAAGTGTTCTCGACCGGAACGGGAATCGAACCCATCGGTTCCTGGTTGGCGATCCACAGTCTCAACCACTAGACTAACTGAAGACCCAAACCACTATCTAGCTTGTGACGATCGAGCTTCAAAAACTTTCCTTTACGAATTGCTCCAGTCCAAGGGTTTCTTTTGGAATTTTGGAGATTCATTACAAGCACTTGACAGAGCGTGGTTACTGATTATACTGTAGATCTACCAAAAAAATCTACAGAAATTCGTCTAAAAAATCTTAAAAAAATATTTGGAAATTTGTCCGAGTATTCATCCATAAAAATCCCTTACGGATTCTTTCATAAAGTCTTCCATGGATTCATTCTGTAATTTTCTTCAGGAATTCGATTGGATATTCCTCTTATTCTACAAACTCCATAAAGAATGATTTCAAAAGGAAATTCTTCCAGGATTCTTTCAAGAAGTCGTTCAGAGCCTTCTTCAGAAATTTCAAACATTTATTCAGAAATTTCTCCAGAGATTCTTTTAACAAAATTCAGCGTAAAGGCATAAGACCATGAAGGCATAAGAAACTATTCCAGAGTTTTTCAATAAATGGTTCAAAACTTCATTCAAAAGTTTGCACTGGATTACTTTGGGAATTCTTCCAAGGATTTCCATTTTCTCAAAGATTCATTTCTACAGGGGTCCCTTCAATTTTTTTTCAAGAAATTCTTTTTAAAAATCTCCCATGGCTTTATTGTAAATTCGACTAATAAATAAATATCTCAGAAATATCTCACATTTGTCCCCCAGAGATTTCTGTACAAATTTCTCCAAGGATTACTTTTAAATAAAACTTACACAGATTTTTTGATAATTCTTTCATTGACCCTTGCTGAAATCCATCCTAGGATTCATTTAAAAAATCTTTCACGAGTTCCCAAAAAAATCTCAGGGTTCCATGAAATTCTTTCAAGGACTCCTTTGGAAAATCCTTCGAAGTATATCACGAAAATCCTAAAGAAATTCAGCCGGATTTTTTTACAAAACCTTCTAAGGATTTCTTTAGCATTAAGAATGACCTCCAAAAGTTTCTCAAAGAACTCCTTAAGAAAATGCAAGACGTAGAATAGCTTTCAAAAATGTTGCAAGGATTCCTTCTGAAAATATTTCAAGAATTCCTTTCAAAAAGTATTTCATAGACTGTTCCAGAAATTCATCTACAAATTTCTTCAGATTTTTTTTTATAGCGATTTCTTCAGAAATTTTTCAAAGCATTCATCTAGAAAACCGCTCATGAACTTCCTCAAAAATACTTCATAGATTTTTTAGAAAATGATTCGCGGATACACATATCAAAAATTCAGAAGTGCTTCAAAATTTTCTCTTTCAGATTCTTTCAGAGTTTCTTACAACAATTCTTACGGAAAGGCTGGAAGACATTCTTGCAGAATCACAAATCCCGCCTGGTATTCCTCTATGTTTTTTCTTAGAAATTCCTCCAGAATTTTCACCAAGCGTACCTCTAGGAATAAAAGTCTTCAAGGATTCCTCCAGCAATTCATTTAAAAAATGTATAAGTTTTTTATTAGGGGATTTCCCCAGGATTTTTTTTTTTCAAAAATATCAAGAGGTTTTGTTAGGTATTCCACCAGGGGTTTCCAGGTTTTTCTTCAGATATTCCTCCTGGAATTTCTTTGGAAAATCCAAATATGGATTCTTAAAATTTTTCTGTTTTTCTTTTCAATAAATCTTTTAGAAATTCATTTACGTTTTTTATCAGATTTTTTTAAAATACCTAGCGAAAGTTTTTCAGCGATAGTTTCGGAAATATCTTTAGAGACTTCTTCAATATTTATAGAATTACTTCAGAAATTTCTACAGGGATTTCTTCAAAGTTGTTCCGCATGGATTTTTTCATAAGTTATTCCAGCAGTTCTTTTAGGAATTGCGGTTCCTTGAAAGATTCCTCTAGGAATTCATCCATAGGAATGTACCAGTGAAGGGGCGAGGAAACTTGACTAACTAACTCTGATTTTTCCGTGACAGCACTGGAAATAATTTATCACACATGTTGTCAGTAATTTGTCGAAGCATTGCAATGACCTTTCTATTGAATTTACTACAAATTTTAGAATTCAATCAGCTAGATAAGGCAGTTACCAAAAAGATCAGGAATATATTACATTTCTCAATGAAGAAGTCATAAGAAATCTTGAAAGAAATTTGATAGAAAGCTTTGAGAAAAAGTCTGGCGAATAGGCAGTTTGCATGCCTCCGCCAAAAATGTTGTCATTGCTAAGAGATCTTTAAAAAATGTCGCCAGAGGATCACCCCATATACGTCGCTCATCGTGATCATCGATAAAGTGAGAGATGTTAATAAAAAGTGAAGTCAGAAAGAGAAGTATGAAATTAGATTAAGTTAAAAATATAAAACTAAATATGTCATGAAGCATGCTTTGGCGCTATTATGGGTACTCCACAAAACAATTTATTGATATGATTTTTTTTTTTAATTTCTTTATACCGTCCTTGGGGGTGACAATAGGTCTGGAGGTGAGATTGGGTCAAAACGGAGAAACATAAAATTTGAAATAGCTCATCAACTATCGCTATTTTATATTGAAAACTTTTTATTATTATAAAGAGGAGATGTTTTTACACGTTATAATGCAGAATAAGATGTTTAGCAATAATCGTTTTTTGTTAAATTTGTGGCTTAACTTATATGATGAAACTACTAGTAAATCACTCTGAAAAAAATTCTCCTTCGTAATGTTTCACACAAGTACCTTACCATAAATTTTCTGATAAGTGGTTAGCTGTAGGTATTACCTAGTTGATGCAACAAAAAAAGCGGGCTGTCATTGCTCTTTTTACTAAAAAATTCAATATTTTCGACCCTATGTCAAAATATTAAGAATGGGGGTGAGATTGGGTCAAGCAAGTTATTGAGTGCACATAACCTTAACTAAAAATTGAACTTGTTATACAGTCCCCGTTTGACGTTAGAGTAGTGCCATGTTAACCGTCTCTTCATAAATGCACTTTTTTTTCGAAAATATGTCGAAGAAGTGTCAAGCGAGTTTGTTCCTACGTTTAGTGCCTACAATCATTTATAACAATAAATCCATGCGTTTGGACAGTGAAATTTTGTTCAAAAATGGTTTCTGCAAAAATGGAAAACATTTTCCACCTCAAAAAAATTCAGAAGATACCTTGATCCATACTCTACATGTGCACGAAATCCGATTTTGAAAATATTGCTTCGTTATTTAATAAAAAATCAAAAACCAAAAAGTGAGGAAATGCTTCCAGTTTCGCCTTAAGGACAGACTTGTTAGCATCCCAAAATGGCCGCCACAATGGCCGACTTTGGCACCTACTCACGATTTCGAAGGCACAAATCTCTTCGTAAACAAAACCAGCGCACCTGAGCTTCTCATTTTAAGCTTATTGCAAATGAGCAAGAACAGAATAATAAAATGCATTGTCGTTTGAAGCTTGCTTCTTGAGATTTGTGCGTCTGAAGTTTTGATGCACTGTTGAAGCGGGATTTCAACACGTTTGTCCTTAAGCTAATTCTTCACAATATTGATATGAAGTGCTCCGCGTGTCAACAGGCTGAAAACTTCCTGCATTATAAGTCATCATAATACAAACTGTAAGTTTTAAACTGATTGGATGTTAAAAAATTTACCAATAAAAATGTTTAACAAAATCGAGGGTCTATATAATCTAGGGTACACTAAATCGAGGTAGACCTGTATCTGCCGACATATTTATGTTTTTAAATTATCAAGAATTAAAAAAACTTAAATATGTCAGCTAGGGTATCGCGCCACTTGGGCGGTGGCTTCTATATTCGTCTGTTTTCCATCATAACTCAGTCAGTTTTGAACCAATTGACTTGAAATGTTGTTCACGGGTAGATACTATACATATCTCACCGCATTCCAAAAAATGTGTCAATTGGTTCAAATTTGACTGAGTTATAGCGGAAAACAGACGATAATAGAAGCCACCGCCCAAGTGGCGCGATTCCCTACGTTATGCCTTTTGGCGCATCAGTATTTCAAATGAATGCACAAATAAAAATCAAAATAAGGCTTCTACAGCCAGCGATCAAGAAGTGGAATTGTAATCATTACATTCTTGCACCATCCTTAAATACCAAATCTTATTCCATGATAACGAGAAAGCGAAATTTTGTGGTAAAATTGTCAGTCAGTGAAAAATGCAGTGAATTCATTAAATGGACGAGCACATTGACACTATTCAAGTGCTAACATCCCTCGAAACCGTTGAAACTCACCTGTCCCAAATCGAGCGAAATGGTAACACGATCGTTCTTGGCCGACTTGTGCATCGTTGGACTCTGCCACCAGCTATTCGTCCCGTCGACGATGTTCGTAATGGGATGTCGTTTCTCCAGATCGGGATTGTTACCGTCGCATATGCCACACTGAGCCGATCGCGATCTGTGGTGCCCACCGACCGGGGATACATGAAAATTAAACACCGAAAAAGAGAAACATACAATTAAGATCGGAGATTAAGCATTTGGCCATCAGGGTGCACTTTCAACACCCTTTCACACAAGGTGGTACCAAATATTTCATCGGAAGCTAACGATCTCCTTACCGGTGTGGGTCCTGCAGGCGACAGTATTCCTCCTTGCCGTGCTGACCACAGGTTGCATTCACCGAAATTATCGCCCGCATCGCGACGTTGAAGAACGATGGCCACAGTCCGGTTGGTTTTTGGAAGCCATGGTCGTAATCCACGGCAGAGGACGACGTCAGGCCGGACAGTAGCTTGAGGTCTGAAAGGTAGAGATTGATAACAAAGTTTAATTTAGGGATGTGTAAATTCCATTCTTTTACGTTGAACATGTTGAGCAGTACTAGTTAAATGAAACCAAAAAGATAACTGTCATTATTCTGTAAACAACTCCTACAACAAATCAATTCTGAAAAGTGACTCGAAGCATCTCCATCTATCAAGGTTAATTAATAACGGAACAAATCTTACAAGTCATGCCGCACTTTACAAGAGAATGTACCATAAATTGTAAACTCGAACTCGAAGATCGCTCGCCACACAGATCGCTCACTGAGCAAATTAATGGGTACGACCTGCTGAAATCATGTCCCAAGCACAATCCATATCGGCTTGATCTTGTTTCCGTTTTGGGGGGATCTTCTCCCCACGTTTATTCGCTTCACTTTTCACACCCCAAACCAGCAATGATGTCGGTCGGTCGACGTCGACAACAACGATGACAGAAACACGCGAGTCAACCACGTGAAAACTAACAATTTTATTCAAATTACGTGCCGCTGTGGTCCGTCCCCGTCGTCGCACTCAAAGGGAATAAATCGAAATTGATGAACCCTAATAAACAAAATCACACCGAAAATCCAGCTCCAACTCCATGATGATGTGTAATACTGCGATCAACGGTGGAAACGAGACAACGCAACGGCGGATGACCTTACCCCGCGTTGCCTTTCATCACAGAATTGTAATGGGATGGCATGATGATAGACAGTGCCTTAGATGTACAAAACTACCAAACTCGGTTGGAAAGATTGAAAGAGATTCAAACAAAAAATATAGGCGCGAGGACACATGCCGCTCGCTTGACATAAAACATAATTCAATTATATGTACTTTCGTCAAATTTACGACTCGGCTCGTACAATAAATAACACTAATGAGCTTTTTGGGGCCCTTGTTTTTTTATGGGCACACATTATCACGAGAAGGAGAGTCCGCTGGTGGCGGCATTCTCACGTGCTCACTGGATTTACGAGTTTACGTGGAGTTAAATTCCCGTGACTAATGCAGCACGCCAAAGGTGCATTAGAAAGTTATCCGATGTGCTAACAGGTTGATTGGCCAAATTTAAATGACTTTAATAAACTGATTTAACTAGGAACTATTCAACAATCATTCATGTATTTAGTTCGAATATTTTTACATAGATAATACCGTGCCGATAATAATACGCCTCATATTTCGGTTCGCTACTGCTTCTCCCCAACCTCGGGAATGTCCAACACTCGCCAAAACATTCTCATCGACGTGATCTGCCCACCATGTCCACTGTGATCCACGTCTTCTTGTATTATCTGGATTTCTTGCGAATACATTTTTGCAGCTCACCGGCATTCTTTCAACATGCTTTGCCTTCTGGGTTCGCCACACTAGCGAAGGGAGCTTACTTAGGGGGGGGGGGGAGGGGGGTTTGGGCGGTGGCACTGCAATGATGGAATCATGGGAATCATGCCGCATGTATACGAACATTCAGCACAGTGGAAGATCTGTTCGAGTTTGACGAGCCGTCCAATCGTTTTGCTGATAGAATTCGCCGCTCCAATTTGCTTTAAGTTTATGTTTATGTGATGTGTACTGTATCGTAACAAGTCATAGTTATATACTGTTTATTTTAAGGATTTTGAACAGTTCATGTAGACCAAGAGGTCCGATGAACTTAAATAAACAAATAAATAAATAAATGGTGTTACACGCACTGTATATTCCCAAGAAGGGGTATCAACATGCAGTGGTGCTAACATCGCCAATATTGGGGTTCTGAAGGAGGGTTCGGGTGGTGATGATTTCAAGACAATGCGAAACTTTAAGATGACGTCATTATCTCGCCCCTGATGAAGTTTGATTAATACATCATACAAAAAAATATAAATGTTCTTGCGAAAGAATTTTAATCTTCGACACTAAGCGATGTTAGAGTAAAAGAAGATTCCATAGATAAAGCTCGGAATTCTAGGATTAAAACTTTCTATCGGTATATTTGTTGCAATTTACAGAGATCCTCCAAGAATTCCGCCAGAAATTCCTCCCGAAATTCCTGCAGGGTATCCTCCAGGTATATCTCCAGAGATTTCTCCAGGAATTCCTCCATGGATTCCTCTAGAAATCTAGAAATGATTTTTTCTGAAATTCCGCAAAAAAATCCTTCAGAGATTCTTCCAGATGTTTCTCCAAAAATTCCTCCAGGAATTCCTCCACGGATTTCTCCAGGATATCTTCCAAGGACTCCTTTTGGAGCGCATTCAGGGATTCCTCCATAAATTCCTTCCCGGATTTCTCCTGAAATTCATCCAGAGATTCCTTCAATAATTACTCAAATAGCCAGGGATTTCTGCAAGAGTTCATCCAAAGATTCCATTAGGATTGCTGTGGCATACCAGTTGAACACCCTACGCGCAGAGATGCAAGTCGCCAGCATTCGAGCATCATCGAACACCGCGACCCGATCGCGACAATTCTATTCGGGCACCGGGCACCATCAGACATCGCGACTCAGCGACGTCGCGACGCGCGACCGCGAATGGTCGTCGACGTCACAAAGGCGCTAGCCAGTTTGGCACGAGAGACCACGCTGCCGACGACCGTGCTCCTCTCGCATCGCAGCAATCGAACAGTGAACACGTGTCACAACAACACGCTCCTCGGTAAGTTGCAGCAGTCGGCTAAAACTACAGTGCAGAAATTCACAATTGCCTCCAGGGATTCTTCCTGAAAATCCTCCGAGAATTCCACGAGAATGCCTCCACGGATTCTCGCAATATTCCAAGGATTTCTTCAGTAACGCCTTAAGGCATGCCTCCAGAAGTTCCTTCAAGGATTTCTCCTAAAACTCCTCCAGGAATTCATTCTCCAGGAATTTCTCCTGGAGTTTATTTACGGATTCCCCAAGAAATTATTCCAGGAATTCCTTATAGATTTCTACAAAAATTCCCTCCGAAATTCCTTGAAGAATTCACTTACGGGTTTCTCCAGTAATTCTTTCAAGCATAAGTTCAGGAATATCTCTAGGGATTTCACCAGAAATTTCTTCACGGATTCCTCCTGAAACTCTTACAGGGATTCCTATTGAGATTCCAATGAATTCTTCCAGGAATTTATCTAGAAACTAATCCAGAAATTCCTTCATAACTTCATCCAGGAATTTCTACACGGATTTCTCCAGAGATTCCTCCTGTAATCCCTCCAGAAATTCATCCTGGAATTCCTTCACAGCTTCATTAAGAAATTCCTCCAGTCATTTCACCAGGGATTTCTCCAGGAATTTCCCTAAGCATCCACGGATTCTTTTCCAAGAATTCCTTTAGGATTTCCTCCAGCTATTCCTCCATGGGTTTCTTCTGAAAATCCTCCATGAATTCCATTTAGAGGTATCCTCAGACTTCTCCAAAAATTCATCCACAGATTTTCTCAGGAATTCTTCCAAAGATACCTTCAGGAATGCCTCCAAGGACTCTTAAATAAAGACAAATCAATCAATCAGCCTCCAAGGATTCCTCCACAATTTCCTTCGGGAATTACTCCTGAAATTCTTCAAGGAATTGCGCCAGAGATTTCCCGAGGATTTTTTTCTCCACGTATTATTCAAGGAATTTCTTTAGGAATTCCTCCAAAAATTTCTCCAGGGAATCCTTTAGAAATTCCTTTAGGAATTCCACTGGAAAATACTCCAGGGATGTCTTCAGGAATTCCTTCAGGGATTCCTTCAGGAAGTGTCTTTAGAGATTCCTCCAGAAATTCCTCAATGGGTTCCGCCAGGAATTCTTACAGGGATTTCTCCAAGAATATATTTAGGGCATCCTCCAGAAACTCCTTCAGGAAATTCTCACAGAATTTCTCCAAGATTTCTTCCAGGGATTCAAGGATTTCTCCAAGATTTTTTCCATCGATTTCTCCAGAAAATCAACGTGGATTTTTTCCCGGAATACCTCGTGGAATGTATCCAGAGATTCGTTCAAGGATTCCTTCGGAAATTTCGTTAGGAATTGCTCCAAGGATTCATGCAAAAATTCCTCCAATAATTTCTTCATAAATTCCTTAAAAAAATCCGTCAGAAATTCAGGAATGCCTCCGAGAGTTAATCCAGACATTCCTCTAGGAATTTCTCTTCAAAACTTCTCCATCAATTCTTTAAAGGATTTCTTCAGAAATACTTCCAGGAGTTCCTCCAGAATTTCCAACATGTATTCCTCCATAATTTTCTTCAACAATTCCTCCACAAATTATTTTGGAAATACCTCCAAAATTAATTGCAGGAATTCCTACAGGAATTCCTACAGGAATTCCTCCAGGAATTCCTCCAGGATTTCCTCCAGGAAATCCCCTAGGAATTCCTCCAGGAATGCCTCCATGGATTCCTCCAGGAATTCCTCCAGAAATTCCTCCTCAGATTCCTCCAGCATTTCTTCCGAGGATTTCTTCAGGAATGCCTTCAGGGATGGCTCAAGAAATTCCTTCAAGGATTTCTCCTAAAATACCTCCAGGGATTCATCCTACAGGAATTCCTCCAGGAAATCCTCCAGGAATTCCTCCAGAAAATCCTCCAGGAAATTTTCCAGAAATTCCTCCAGGAAAGCTTTCACGAATTCCTCCAGAAATTTCTCCTGGAATTCCTCCAGAAACTCCTCGAACAATTCCTCCACGGATTTTTCCAGGAATTCTTCCAAGAATTATTTCAGGAATGCCTCCAGGCATGCCTTGCAGGGATTCTGCCAGGGATTCCTCTAGGGATTTCTTCAGGAATTTCAACAGAGATTCCAATGAATTCTCCAGAAACTCCTCCAGATATTCCTCAATGAATTTATCCAGGAGTTCCTCCACGGGTTCCTCCAGAAATTCTATCACGGATTCCTCGAGAGATTTCTCCTGTAATCCCTTCAGAGGTTCATCCTGGAGTTCCTCATAGATTCCTTAGGCGCCATCCACAAATTACGTAACGCTCTAGGGGGAGGGGGAGTATCGTCGAGTGTTACGGTCCATACAAAAAAAAAATCGAGGTTTCATACAAAAAAGCGTTACGGAGGGGGAAGAGGGGTCGAAAAATGCCGATTTTAGCGTTACGTAATAAATGGATGCTGCCTTAAAGAACTGGCTTCTTTAGCGGTGTTGAGATTATTCCATATTCTGAATCTGCATGCCAAACTGAGCCGAAATCCTAATTTTCACGAATTTTGGTGACCGGGAACCTATTTTAAAATTAGTTTGAAGTTTGTATGGGAGCGATTTGTCGAATCACCCCTCGTCGCATTTTGTACTGGGCGGAGCTGTCAAACAGTTGCCCAGCTGTCAAAAGGTGATTTCAGAAAATTTCTTTGAAACTGAGTTTAGGTACCAAAATTAAGTTCTAAAAATCTGAAAAAAATCATAGTGGCTCAGAAAAAGGTGCTCTTCCGTATAAAATCAAAAAATCAGTACATTTTTCGAAATTTAAAAACCCAATTCCTCTAGGAATTTTCCAGAAATTCTTCCTTCAGGGATGTCTCCAGGCATTCCTCCAGAGTTTTTTTTTGCACGGATTCCTCCTGAATTCTTACAAGGATTCCACCAGGAAATATTCTAGGGATTCCTCCAGGGATTCCTCTAGGGATTCCTCCTGTAATCCCTCCAGGGATTCATCCTTGAATTCCTTCATAGATTCATCAAGAAATTTCTCCAGGGATTGCTTCTGAGTTTTCTCCAGGGACTTCATCCAGAAAATCTTTCAGTGATTTACCTGGGATTCCTCCGATGATGCCTCTGGGGATTTCTATAGAAATTCCTCCAGGGATTCCTCCTGCATTTCATGCAGGGACTTCTCCTGGAATGCCTCCACGTATTCTTCCAGAAATTTCTCCAGCAATCCTTCTGGGAAATCCTCTAGGGATTCGTCAGTGAACTCCTCCAAGAATTCCTTCGGAAATTCCTTCAAATATTCCTACGGAGATTCGTCATTAAACTCCTCCAGAAATTCCTCTGAATATTCCTCTCGAAATTTCTCTAAGAATCCCTCCACGGAAATATCTACACTACTGAGCGACTGAGCGTCACATACGGAACTGAATTCTTTCACTTTGCAGCACGCATACACGCGCCAACCGACCGATGACGACTAGCCACCAATTCGGATTCCCGCAGAAAAATCACTCTTGATCCCACACTAACACTGGAAAACGAAGACGCGCGGTGGAGGGACGACGATTAGTCACTACCAACTTGTTGACGGCGTTATTCTGGATGCTGAGATCTCCTTCCGAGTACACTACAATGAGATAATTTCCAGCGCGAACAGACAACTCGGATTCATGTTTAAAATAATTGACGATCCACGATCCTCTATGTTTAGGTACGAAGTCTTCCCACGAACTCAACACATGTTCAACTTCAGTACGTTTTCTCGCACTAGTGTTGAACATCAAACACCAAACATCAAAGTACCCATGTTTGCAAGCGTACTATGTACCGATGAGTAAATACTCAAGTACAAAACTTGTGTGCGTACCGCAGTACAAAACGAAAATCGAACCGAGCGCAAACCGAGAATAAAACCGGATTGGTGAACGAGTGGTGCCGAACTGCCCAACGATTGGCATCGAGAAAGTTCTATTTTGCACGATCGCTTCCCACTTCGTTTCGCGCGGTACACGTGCACTGTACAGTCGTTTACAGTGATTCGTAGGGTAATTCATGTATTTTGGACAGGCTGAGGACAACGTTGGAAAAATCGTCCCCTAGCTTCCTTAGAAAGTAATCGATTACTTTGCAAAGTTACTAATACGCTTATAATGGATTGTACTTTGCATTCCAAAACCTTAACAAAAGCATTTTAGGCTGAGAAAATCACAATTTACAATCGCCTGTTAGAATTGCATTTTGGACACCGAATATATGTTTTGGACACCCTCAGGTATATATAATTTGGACAGGGCAATTATGTCAATGTTTAGTCATGGATGCTGCTAAATCATGGAAGTAGCATACATTAACACATATTTTCTTGCAAATAATCAAATTCCTTCGCTTAACCCTCTAATACCCAATCCCGCCTTTAGACGGGGTATAGTTTGAGCATTTTTGTAATTTTTGTTTCGTGGAAAATCAATTTTTTTATATTTTTGGCTGATATTTAGGACTGTTCTGTATATCTTAATATGGTTTTTGGTGTATTTTGAAGCGTATTTATATTTTTTAAAAATCATTGAAAAAATGATGTTTTAGTCACCTTTTAGAAGTCATTGTTTATTTTGCATTGAATCGCTACAATTAACATATTTTAAATTTTTCCCAAATCATTATATCCTTGTTTAATAGTTTAAGGGAATCGAATACACTCTAAAATTATTTTCCTTAAAATTACATGGAAAATAAAATTTTGTATGAAAAAAATTTAAAATAATATTTTAACAATAATCATAAAATCTCAAAATGTTTTCATCTCAAAAAATCCGTATCCCAAATTGGCTTCCAGGAAAAATATAAAAGTGTGGGGGTGTTCAAAAATAAAAATTAGAAAAATCAAAAACTGAAATTCACAAAATCGAGAATTAAAAAGAATCATCTTCCAAAACATGTTTAAATCGATTTTAGATGACGAAAAATGATATTTAGATCAAAATCAAAAATTTGGGTATTAGAGGGTTAACAGGCATTTATTTCGAAAACTATTACAGTTTTTGTTAAAATCGGGGAAATATCGCCAGACCCACAGAATACGCCTCCAAGTATGCAATCGCACAGCATCCCCATGTAGATCGTCAGATGACCAAAATATATTTACAGTAGAAAACTTGTAATGTATTTTGGACACCACCCATTTTAAGCGTTCAAAATGAATGTTAAGATATTGGCTGCCTAATGCTTCTTTACTGAACATTTTTCATTGCAATAAGGCTTTTAAATTTCGTTGAATTATTAATTCAACGATTTTGAGGTGAATATTGTATGTGACTGTGCACTATGGGCCAGAAATCAAAATTTCGCGACAAAACTCAAAAAAGTTGTTTTTCTAAGATCAATCACTTTTCATATATGTATGATTGTTTGGGCTATGTTTGGTTGTAAACCAACTGATTTTTTCAATTTATAACGAAATTGTATAGATTTTTGTATGAAGAAACTTCTTATAAGCGAAATTTTTTTATTTTAACCAATATTAAGAAAAATGTGATTTGTGGCGAAAAATGTACACAACAAGTATAACGCATACATTTCCTAACCCCAAATTTAGTATATTTTCCATATTTGATGCATAAATTGCGATGCTTTTTATTTTGAAAATAAATTTTTCAATAGTTACTAAAATTTGACGGTTTATTTACCAATTTGTTCAAAAAGTAGTAGTATTCGACCGTATTCGACATGCAACCAGTCTAGGATGCTAGTTTAGACTCTTCTTTTTCGAATACTTCCAAACTTTTTTGCGGGAATTTGCGGGAAAGCAAGTTAGAGTGATTTTAGTGCATGCGTTAATTTTACAATATTTTACGCTGTGCTTCAATAATCATCCACTCTTGCCATTACGACGCAATCACTTTATGGTTTGCGAAATAATATACATAGCAACAAAGAACTATTATTTTGGAAGGTTTTGTTTCAGATATAACTGTGATAATAAGCTTTCAAATCAAGGCCACACACTTACTAAATGTGCAAAGTTTCGGTATATCAATCCGTGTAATCAATTAGAATTTTAATTAACTCAACGTACATACGTACAGATGGATATTTTTGTAGTGAAATTAGGAACAAATCCACAGCTCAGGTGAGGTTTAACTCACAACCGTAGTATGCTACACAAGTGCTTTACCGACTTAGCTACCGAGCCAATCAATGACACGGCATTTTAGTTGTTATAAGAAAAATCAAATATTTCCCCTAATCGCAAATATATCCATCACACTTGTACATATTTACGAACAGTGACCGCAATTTATTTATTGTTCAAATACGGACTCCGAGTCAATTGGCCGAGTGTCATATGGCTGAATGCCGTTTGGCCGAAAGGGTCATTCGGCCGGACGCCATGTTTCTAAATGCCGTTTTGCTGAAGGAGAAAGGATGAACTTAAACGATCGTGCCACTGTTCTCCACATCAATATAACTCGAAAGAATTGCCTATGATTTAAAGGAGGAAAAATCTGCGATAAAATATTGGCAGTTTCAACGCCAAACATTCCCTGAATTATGAAACTAGAAAGAATAGTCAATGATTGAAAAAAGAAAAATAATGATGATCAAATTGGCAGCTAGAATATATAAAGGGGTCTCTGAATTAATTTGAACATAATTCGGCCAAGCGGCATTCGGCCAAATGGCCGGAGATCTGAAACACTTGAGCAGCGGATTTTTTCACCAAAAACTTAATAATACATAAGTTGAGTAAATTAAAAACCATAATTGCCCACACGAATTGCTGTACCGAAAGTTTGAATTTTGATTAAGTATGTGGTATTGATTTAAAAGCCTTCAGTCACAGTCATATCTGAAACGAAACCTTCCAGAATAATAGTTGTTTGTTGATCTGTGCATTGCTTCGCAAGCCATAAAGTGATTCCATCGTAATGGCAAAAACGGATCTTGGAGTGGATGATTATTGAAGCCCAGCGTAAAATAATGTAAAATAAACGCATGCACTAAAATCACTCTAACTTGGTTTCCCACAAATTCTCGCGAAAAAGTCAGATAGAATCTGAAAAAAAGAGTCTAATCTAGCTTCCTAGACCGGTTTCATGTCGAATACGGTCGAATACTACTACTTTTTGAATAAATTGGCAAATAAACCGTAAATTTGAGTAAATATTGTAAAATTTTAATTTAAACTTATTTGCCTATGACCACATATCAGTCCCATATTTACTGGATTTCCTATTCATATGGGACAGTTATGCGATCAAAGGCAGTTACAGACATCGCAAATTGTGCATTAAATATGCAAATGTACTAAATTTAGGAAATGTATGCGTTATACTTGTTGGGCACATTTTTCACCTCAAATCACACTTTTCTTAATATTTTTTAAAATCAAGAATTCTCGCTCATAAGAAGTTTCTCCATACAAAAAACTATACAATTTCGTTGCAAATCGAAAAAATCAGTCAGTATACAATCAAACATAGCCCAAACAATCATACATATATGAAAAGTGATTGATCTCAGAAAAAAAACAACTTTTTTGAGTTTTGTCGCGAAATTTTGATTTATGGCCCATAGTGCTGTGAAGTGAATGTCGTCTTGCATACCTGTGCATTTGAGGGGTTTTAGTGAAACAATTTACATTTTTGATAATTTTGAAGTAAATTTCAATGTAAATCATCAGAATAGGGTCTGTTTGATCCAATAATCGATATTGAGAAGTATCCACTTTTATTAGCTCTGCGGAACAAGACATAAATCGCCGTGCATGTAAAAATTATATTTTTTATCCTACTTGTGTTTAAAACGAACTTTGAGCATAATTACACGTTCGGGTACAGATTTGTATGTTGCGGTTTGAACACCAAGTTGAAGTAGATGGAGTTTAAATACAGCAGGACTTTGCGAGAACGGCGTTCGCTTGGGAAGACTGGTTTACTATCGTTATACTGCGCTTTGGTCCGATCTACTCTTCAATCAAATGTGGTAGCGTGGTGTCCCTATCAGTCAAGTTGGATTGCTACACGGAGAAAAAAACAGTACAGTTTGAATCAACAAACACGTTTGTTGTTTTACAACCCAATAAAATAGTAGTTTTGAACCGCAAATTTGGTATTTCAAAATCACGACTTCAGTTTGATACAAACCGGCAAATTTGTTGTTTCTAATTTCCTTAACTATTAACCGATGTCAGTTACTTCAAACGAATCTATGACAAAAGGTCGAAAGACATAAGGTCGAAGGACAAAAGGTCGAAGGACAAAAGGTCGAATGGACAAAAGGTCGAATGGACAAAAGGTCGATTATAATCTCGAATATGATTGAATTTCCAGAGAAAACAAAAAACATTCCGTGAAATAAAGTGCCCGGATCTTCGATTTACGATGAAACAAATGACCGCCGAGGGAACATTGTAATCCAGAACATTGGCAAAAGCAAATAGCTACAGCAAAGAGCCAGCATAGCATTACGTCGAGCTGTTTGCTAATTTGCTATGAAAGTTTCGGAAAATTGGAAAGTGTTACTATGTTACTTTTATCCAAGCAAATTTTGACGACAAAACCGTGCTACCGGAGATGTGGCTCGGCCGAATGGCACAACCAAGGGTACCGTCTTACCCCTCTGATTCGACACGTTTTAATACGACACTTATTAATTCGTACCCCGCTTATACGACACATGTCGAATTAAAAAGTGTTCAAATGTCACAGCGCTGTACACTGTAAATGCAAAACAGTTTGATATTGCGCTTATACTCGCACCCGCAGCAACTCCTCTTGCAGTCGCAAATTTCGGAAGTTCTGAGTTGGTGCTATTCAACACCCAAACCGCCTGGAGACCAACCGGAATGAACTGAGGATGGCAACAATCGTAGAAAGAACAAGCTTTTCATTCGCGCCACCGCAATATTTGATGAAATTAAGTTTCATAACAAATCCGGAAATCAAAACAAAAACAAAAATAGAATTGCCAAATTTCAATGAGCATGGTGGTGTAGGGTAACCAGTTTGTCGAATTAAAAGCTTACCCCGGTTATACGACAACAGTCGGTGTCGTATTAGCGGGGTAATACGGTATTACCATTTGGAAACAGGTCTGGTCAATATTGTACAAACAAATGTATTCGATTTTGGCGATGCGTCGAATTTTGTTAAGTAAGCCTTGTATTACAAAATACATAATAGGAGAATAAACATGTTTAATTAACAACTTTTTTTTTCCTTTTTTTAAAAAAAAAACAAGAATAAGAAGAGGAATAATCCATCCAATAAGAACAACCAATTCGTAAGTAAACTAAACCGACCGAATTGTTTGATATAAATCACAAAACGGTAATTTCAAACCACTGCATTTGGTTTAAAATAACTTATTCCGTTTGTTGATTTTACAGCCGTCATAGGAAACAACCATCCGGGTCGTAATTTCAAACTAACTTTGGTTAAATTTACTAACGAATCTAAAAAGATAACAACTACATACTTTGGTTTGGTTCAACTAACTTCGTTTCTTAAATTTAACCAAAATGCCGTTTGTGCCAAAATCAATACAGAAATCCGGTTGAAATAAACTAAAAAGAATGTATTTACTAACTTTTTTTCTCCGTGTAGGATTGAAGCGATATAAGGAAAGTTCGTGAGATACGCCCTCCGTAATCTTACCATGGCAGCACCCATGGTTCCAAGGCATGAGAACCGTTGTAGATTGCTTGGCATCAAAACTCTTGAAAAGAGAAGGTATGAGGCTCAAGCTGTTTTCGTGGCAAAAACTCTCCTGATATTCTGAGCCGAATCAACATTTATGCTCCAATGCGAGTACTTCGCTAACGTGGATTGTTGATGCTTGAATCGAGTAAGTCAGGTTATGGATTGCATGGACCAATTCGGTTCATGTCTGACAGTTTCAACCATGTGCACTTCCTGTTCCACTTCAACACTTCTGCCGAGTCGTTCAACCGAAGGCTTCAGGATAGTCATCGACAACTCAGAAGTTGGACATACACTGTGTTAGGAACTATGTATTTTCGTTTGTTTTTTTTTTTTGTGTTATGTGTAATGCTTTTATAGACTGACTTTATTATTTGTAACATCATAGTTTTAAAGGTATTTTTTTGTATTTTTTCTCATATTTTAACGGGCATATGTGTTAAAAGATGTAGGGTTTTATGCCTATTTAAGCGATGATGTGAGCAACTCAAAAAGGCTTTTCCCTGCCAAGCTTTAATTAGACTCTATGTCCCATGAAGGTAAACAAAATAAATAAAACAATGTTTAAACATTACCAGCATTGCGTTTATTTAAAATCCAGACTTATTCAGATAAAAAAAACTCAATTCATGATTTAATGAAAATGTAGTGTTATTCCAGTTGAACCAACTTGTATTGGACCAGATTTAGGAACAGTCAACAGTATCTCTCGCACAAGTTGCCGAACAGTAATGTTCCATCTAAAGCAACGAAAGTCTCAAATTTCCGAAAGTAAAAATTGTCTGGTTTTAATTGAACTTTTGTGTCTCATTTATTGCCGGCATTTTGAGGCAGCATCGCGCATCATCAGTCGTAAATATCATATTTCACACGCGTGAACTGGATATTAACGAACAGGCAACGAGTTCCGTGCATTAGCACCTTTCAGTTGATCTGTTGTTTTCGGTGATCTGCTGACTGACGGTGACGGTCCAATACTTATGCGTACGAGGTTTTTTCTCTTTCCCACGGTGGGATGTATTGCTACTTTAACGGAATACTAATCGAATAGTATCGATTCACATTAATGGCCACTACGTATCGTAGTTTTTTTTTGCATGACTTTTGGATATTCCATAATATGTTTAAATATCTTGTTCAAAAGATGAAAACGTACAAAACAGCTCACCAACATTGTAGTCCCACCAAAGTTGAAGGTTGACTCTTTTGTGAAAGATTTATTGCTGAAGACGAGTCCACGTGTCTCTTCGGCGTTGGGTGGATCATAAAACTCTAGCATTTTTACGACGCTCGGGAAAGGAAAGAATAGCGTCCCATTAACTATCTGTTTGCTAAAGAAACCAAGAATGGACGACACATAAAGGGAAATTCTTATAACAATATGTAAGTGATCCCCTGTGTGCACATTGTGTACATGGAAAACAGTCAATCTTGAGCTAAGATAGGTGTTAATTATGAAGCGAAAGCTTTGGTCACGTCTTCCGTGAGAATTGTGTCATTGGGTAGAGAGCAGGAAGGGTTATTATTCGATTTATCATGCAGTCAGCTTGACCTTATCGATCAATTTGAAGATAAATTAAACATTTTTTGTTTTTTTTTTCGGATTTTGCAACATATTGACTTGTTTAGTGAGCTCGTTTTACGTAATTCTATGTTTTATTTTTCAAAATTTCTTAAATTTCACTTTAGGAACATATTTTATATGGTAAAAAATGGCAAAGTGTAGAAATAACAACATTTTAATCAGAATGAAAAGTGTTTTATGCACGACGCATGGAAAATTAATCCTTTTGAAAACATCCAGACAATCGAGTTCAAATCACCCATAGAAGTGTTCATGTTTAATGTTGATAAGCTTTTGTCTTGATACAACAACTTTGTAGATAGGGAACGATCGGTGAAGTGCTAAATTTGTAGTAATGAGCTGAACTTTTTGTATGGTGAGAAGATAAACTCTCTGTTTCTGCAATAAAATGGTGCAAAAAACAAGGGTATTATGATTTCTAGCCTAATTTAATGCTGTTTCAGCAAAACTTTGGGTAACTTTGTTGTTGTATTTTTCATTTCTTGCAACTTCAACAACACAGTTTCCCAAAGTTTTACTCAAACAGTTGTATTTTTTTTTTACGAAATCATTCACTGTATCCCGGGTGCATCGAATCGAGCATTCAACAAGGCAATGGAATGCATTAAATCCAACGCAATAAAGACGTTGAAACAGATAGCTTCTTTCACGTCCAGCTTCATTTCGCAAGAAAATTATAACTATAAACCGAAAATTGGATGCAATTTTATTTCCACCTCGGCACCGTAAGATCATTTCCGCGATAAAAGCAAACAATTTAGCGCACACCTTGGGCGATTGGGGTCCATTAAGCTGCCACCAAATAAATAT
The DNA here is from genome assembly GCF_035046485.1 of Aedes albopictus. Taxonomy (NCBI): domain Eukaryota; kingdom Metazoa; phylum Arthropoda; class Insecta; order Diptera; family Culicidae; genus Aedes; species Aedes albopictus. The sequence continues at coordinate 226,754,522 of NC_085137.1, read as the reverse complement.
TGCGCAGCCCGAAGTGAAATATTTTATCAACAAAATATCATCGCGAGAGGGCATAAAACGCACGCAATCGCGATATCAGCCAGCCACAAAGCCGAGGAGACGTGCACAATTTAAAACTCCTGCCAGAAAGCCTACAATTATCGTTTCAACATTTCACATTTCCACCATCACGCTCCCCAAAAAGTGATTCGGGCCTTGAAGAATTCTGACCACTGTCTGCCTGTTGTTAAGGGTACAGAGCAGTTTCAGCAGCTCCCATGGCCAACGGCAATCGCAAACTACAAAACTTCAAAAGTATAATTGCAATCGATCTGGAAGGCACCGTATTTGTAATGATGTGAATAGAGGAGCTCGGGGTAAAGTGTGTCGTAGACTACCCCAAATAAATTGGATTATAATAAATAGTAGACGCATTATTCCGTAACTTTACAACGATTTTACTCAGGGTGGTATTTTTATTCATATTTATTTTACTACTTAAATCATCACTTGAATTATTACCTTTAAAAGTTGAGTTCATAGCGTTTACTAAACGGTATGCACAGACAAACAGACGAATCACTTGACGTATCATCGTCACGCAAACATAATCACCCAATGCTAATTATGCTGTGGTACGGAAACCCACTGAGTATATGGCGGTAGTGAGCAAACGTCAAAAGCGATGCGAGCGCCATGAGTGAGCGATTTGCGAACTACGGAATATTTGAATAATCGGTTAAAAAAGGGAAACGATGGGGAGTGAGTAGATTTGCCTGCACGGTATGTATGAGCATTAGTCTAAGCATAGATCACCGTACAATCCGTAGTTGTAACGACAGTTTATGTAAGGATGTTGTACTTTTTCTAGTTCGATGTTGGTTCCATATGCTTGATGGCAAACTATCTTTCTGCAATATCTACACCTTTTTTTGTATATAAAAATAATATTTTTACGATAATTTTTACACAAACTTACACAAAAGCTGAAACGAAAATCTACCTTCCGCTAGAAACATAATGATTGCCATTGACTGATTTATGTTCATTAAGTCATAACTTTGGACATTGCACTACACTGGGTCATTACCAAGATTTGGGAGGAGGAAGTATTACCGGAGGAATGGATGGAAGGTATCGTGTGTCCCATCTACAAAAAGGGCGATAAGTTGGATTGCGGGAAATATCGCGCGATCACACTACTGAGCACTGCCTACAAGGTACTCTCTAAAATTTTATGCCGCCGTCTATCACCGATTGCAAGAGTGTTCGTCGGGCAATATCAGGCTGGATTCATGGATGAACGCGCTACAACGGACCAGATGTTCGCCATCCGCCAGGTGTTGCAGAAATGCCGCGAATACAACGTGCCCACACATCACTTGTTCATCGATTTCAAATCGGCGTATGATACAATCGATCGAGACCAGCTATAGCAGATTATGCACGAATTCGGATTCCCGGATAAACTGATACGATTGATCAAGGCGACGATGCACAGTGGCTGATTTCGTCATTTTAGCGCGCTTAATTAATAACTTTTTTACTATGAAGTTTAGCGTCATGGTGTCTTCGAGAAAGTTTTTCACTATAAAGAGGAGCTTCTTTTGAAGTTCTGTGAAAAGTGATCAATCCCCCTAAAAGTGAGATAGAAAATTTATTTTTTTAATTTTTCAAGATATGAGGTTGGTGTCTTTACAAAAGTTGTAGAAAATGTTGTTGGGAGTAACTTTGCTGAAGACACCAAGTTTGTAACTCCGTTACTCTTCAAAATACGTTACGTTTTCTATCATCAGCCCCTTGAAAAAGGTTTTTGAGCAATAACTTTCTAAAAATTGATTCTACATTTTTCTCATGTTCTACAAAGTTATAGATAATGGTAAAACACATAAATTTGCTGAACACAACATTTCGCTAATTCCAAAATTGAAATAGTTATAACGGTTTTATAGTTTTTTGGGCCATATTTCAAACATATATAACTTAGCTATAGGCAATTATATGCAAATTTCCTTTTACGCATGTGAAAGTACAAGTAATTGTCTCTCTTGGAAAGCAAAAATCATCAAACTGTAAGAGACTGTAAGATGGTTTTCGTATAGACACCTTCATCCATTTATGTTACTCTTATATGGAATTTATTTACATTTTCAACATATTTATTTGACAGTTTATGTCAGCTTGCATTTCTATCGTTATTGTAAGTGTGTGTTCATATAAAGAAAGGTTTGTGGTGTATTCTGGATCATTCATGAAGTACGTTACACAAAAACTCACCATATACTTCTATTTTCTTACTTATTCACAGTGCTCCACTTAGTCCACGAAAAGAGCGAACGAAGCGTCATTTCTTATGAAATTCTAAACATGCGCGTGACATATTCTGTGAATGCTCCCACTAGTACATATCTACATAATATGTCTACATTGGTTATAGTAAATTATAAATATTACTAGCTGACCCGACGTGGCTAGCCACGTTTTCACAATCCCGAGAATTATGCCGATGGCTTAAAAATGTTTGTATGCATTTTTTGCTTATCTACAACTTTATTGAGAAACCTTATTTATTCTTCTGAAATGTTCTAGAACTTCCTACAACTTAATCTCTTTGCCATGTAAGGCTCCAAAAACTTCTCCGAATTCTAAATTGAATCTGCTATTATTTGTGAAAAATAGTCGAACATGTATGGTATTGATTTGATTCCTACGAAGAATGTTCGAGAATGTTCGATTTCATCTCCTGATTCTCACAGAAATGTTCCTATATTTTTTAGAATGAGAAACAGAAAGCATCTAAATATTCCATTATTATGTATCGAAAATTTACGAACATTTTTAGTATTTCCTGCTAAAGAGAATGTTCCAGAATAATCCAAAAACCTGCGTATCTTTATTTTCTTCTCGTTCCTCTTCTCCAACTTCTTCGCCCAGGAAAGTTTCAGAAATTTCTTTTAATTCGAAACAAAAAGTTTACACACGAACATTTAATTTATTATGGAAAGTTTTGAAATATGCCTCTTCCTTCCTTCGAAATATGTCCTAGATATATTCTATATTGTTTTCCTTGTTTTAGTTCCGGAAATTTCTTCCAATAATGAATAAAAGCATACTGATTCCTTCAAAAAATATTCTAGGATGTTTCAGAAACTTATTTTTCTTCTTGGTGAAGTTTTTTTATGTATTCCAAGTTGAGAACCTTCATTATGTTTGGAAAACTCATGAACATTTGTCTAAATAGTATTTTATTTACAATGCTCTAGAATATTGTTCTTCTCTTCTTTGCCCAGGAAAGCTAGAAAAATGTATTCATATTTGAAACAGAAACCTCTCGAATTACGTTCTTTTAGAAAAAGAGTTTCATCGAATTCAATTCTTCGACTTCGATTCGACTTCATTCTCGAATACGTGAAATATTTCAGTCAAACTTTGCTAAGCATGAAGAGAGGACAGATAGACAATACCTGGATTCAAATGCCGTTTTTGATCTCCTTAATTTAGATTTAGAAAATGTTCATCCTTTAAGAAGATTCTTGGGCATTCTAAAATAACAATTTCCAGAAGTTTCCTCAGAAGCCGTTGTAAATATGTGAAACATTTCACTCAGCAGTAGCGCCAGAAGGTATACTATCATGTATTCCGAATTGAAAAACGCCAGAAAGTATACTTCCAAGTACACACCTTTAACTGTTACAGAGTTCTGATACCTGAAATGGTAAGAAACTTCTAGAAGCTTCTCAGCTGCGAATTTATCGTTTCATTTCAGCCACCGTGAATGAATGTTCGGAGCGCATACAGCCGAGCAGTCAACTCGCGTGTATTATGCTGAGGGTGAGAGAACTTCCAGAGAATTCCAGACAGTTCTCGAAAATTAAAGTAGTTTAATATTTCAGAACATTTCAGAATGTTCTTCTTTTTTTTTCTGAGGCTTTCAGTAATTTCCACAAAATTAGCAGCTGAGAAGCATGCTTTGTTCCCATTGGGACGGTATGCCAAAAAGAAGAAGAAGATGTTTCATAATATTGCATCTTCTTTCTGGAGCGTCCAGAAACTTCTAGAAGGTCCCGAATATTTGAGAAATTCAATACTTCGGAACATTCCAGAACCTTCTTTTTCTTTTCTTTTCAGTAAAATATTAATATTCCAGATCATTCTAAAAAGTTCTTCTTATTATTTCTGAAGTGATACAACTATGGTGAAACATTTCCATGAAACATTTCAAGGCGTTACGGACAGACAGACAGACAACGCTGGGATTTTATGTATACGATTGCAATTCAAGAAAGCTGCTGTTAAATCGCGATCCAACGAAATAAGTAACACTTTATGCGTTCTTTTCGTGGATCATTGTGAGTCAGTAAGAAAATAGAAGTAGATGGTGAGTTTTTATGTAACGTACTCATGGATGATTCAGAGTACACCACAAACCTTTCTTCATATGAACACACACTTACAATAACAATAAAAATGCAAGCTGACATAAACTGTCAAATAAATATGTTGAAAATGTAAATAAATTCCATATAAGAGTAACATAAATGGATGAACATTTCTATACAAAAACCATCTTACAGTCTCTTACAGTTTGATGATTTTTGCTTTCAAAGAGAGACAATTACTTGTACTTTCACATACGTAAAAGGAAATTTGCATATAATTGCCTATAGCTAAATTATATATGCTTGAAATATGGCCCAAAAAAACTATAAAAACCGTTATAACTATTTTAATTTTGGAATAAGCGGGATGTCATGATCAGCAAAGTTGTGTGTTTTACCATTATCTATAACTTTGTAAAACATGAGAAAAATGTAGAATCAATTTTCAGAAAGTTATTGCGCAAAAACCTTTTTTAAGGGGCTGATTACAGAAAACGTAACGTATCTTGAAAAGTAACGGAGTTACAAACTTGGTGTCTTCGGCAAAGTTGCTGCAAACAACATTTTCACAACTTTTGTGAAGACACCAACCACGTATCTTGAAAAATTCAAAAAATAAATTTTCTATCTCACTTTTAGGGGGATTGATCACTTTTCACAGAAATTCAAAAGAAGCTCCTTATTATAGTGAAAAACTTTCTCGAAGACACCATGACGCTAAACTTTATAGTAAAAAAGTTATTAATTAAGCGCGCTAAAACGACGAAATCAGCCACTGTGCGATGGATCGAGTAATGTGCGTAGTTCGAGTATCAGGGACACTTTCGAGTCCCTTCGAATCTCGCAGAGGGTTACGGCAAAGTGATGGTTTTTCGTGCTTGCTGTTCAACATTGCGTTGGAAGGTGTAATAAGGAGAGCGGGGATAAACACGAGTGGGACGATTTTCACGAAGTCCGTTCAGCTGCTTGGTTTCGCCGATGATATTGATATTATTGCTCGTAAATTTGAGACGATGGCGGAAACGTACATCCGACTAAAGAGTGAAGCCAGGCGAATCGGATTAGTTATTAATGTGTCGAAGACAAAGTACATTATGGCAAAGGGCTCCAGAGAGGAATCACCGCACCCGCCACCCCGAATTTCTATCGACGGTGATGAAATCGATCCGGTTGAAGAATTCGTGTACTTGGGCTCACTGGTGACCGCCTACAACGACACCAGCAGAGAAATTCAGAGGCGCACTGTGGCAGGAAATCGAGCTTAATTTGCACTGCGCAGAATTCTACGATCGAACAAAGTTCGCCGTCACACAAAGTTAACTATCTACAAAACGTTAATTAGACCGGTAGTCCTCTATGGGCACGAAGCATGACCCCTACGTGCAGAGGACCTACGCGCCCTTGGAGTTTTCGAACGGAAAGTGCTGCGTACCATCTATGGCGGAGTGCAGATGGAAGACGGGACTTGGAGAAGGCAAAAGAACCACGAGCTGCCTCAGCTGCTGAGAGAACCAACCATCGTCCACACCGCGAAAATCGGGAGGCTACGGTGGACGGGTCACGTCATCAGGATGTCGGATAGCAACCCGACTCAAATGGTTCTGGAGAGTCATCAGACCGGTACAAGAACACGTGGAGCGCAGTGAGCTAGGTGGGTCGACCAATCTGCGGACCCAGAGTGTGGAACTGGAGACAAACAGCCATGGACCGAGTGACATGGAGACGGCTACTATGTACAGCAGAGGCCACCCCGGCCTTAGCCTGATCGGTAAGGTAAGTTTGGACATTGTTCTCTACTATTTCCAGCAGAAATTAATCCATGAATTGTTTGAATTCAGAGTTATAGATTCATTAATCGGATTTGAGTCGCAATAAGAGTCCAATTATAACTTGTCAAGCCAAAATCAGTTGTTGCCTTTTATTATTTCAACTCTTATGTCAAACTACCAAAAAAATCGCACTTTAAAAATAGTCATTAATTTTGATCATTCTCCAGTATTCGATTCCTCTATTAAAAACATTATTTGAAAAGTGTGTAATTTTAAGAAGCAGTGATCACTGCCGCAGTCCCGTTGATCATTAATTTTTGTTACCAACGGGCAAATGATGTATATTTTCTTCTCCACTTAAACTCAATTGAACTGACTTCGAATACCGTTGTGCCCAACTCAGATGAAAATGACTAATGGACTGATAAAGATGTTAAAAAATATATGAGAAACCCCCATCATGTGCAATCTTCATGCTGTAGTAAAGGTAGCCGGCTCCTAATCTCCTCACTAAATCAATATTATGTTTCAATAAGTCGCTTGTCGTCGGTCGATTTTTTTTTTTGTTGTACCGCACGCTGAAACAACGGGCACCAAAACAGCAGTAGGATAAATGGGAAGAACTCGGCAGGTAGCAAAAGCTAGCCTAAAAGCCCCAACCTGGCACGATTTCAAATGCACTTAATTATGAAATATTACCTAATTGATAATTCCATCAGGTCCCCTATTGGGGTCTTCGAGGGCTCCATCGTTGTGCCTGGAAGCATTCACATATGAGAACCGCCACCAACCAACCAACCAGCTGGGATCGCGCACAGCTTGTACTTTTGGTAAAGTACCCAACCGGCGACGACGACCGATCGCTGCTGATGCTGTCGGCCAACAAGGGAAAAGCTCAATAATTTTTCATCTTATTTCAAAACGTGCAGTCTCCCTAATCCAGCATGGAACAAGTGGTCTCTCCAAAATGCTTGGACAAGAAATTCGTGCCAAAGTGAGCGCGCCTCCCGTGACTATATTTGGAATTCTTTTCTTGTCGGTTGTGCGGTTGTTCTCACTATTTATTACCCTTGAGAGGGACATTCATGCCAATTGCAGCACCAGTGGTGGCGTTTTCCTTATGTGTCTACTAAGCCGCATACAATTTGTGTGCTTCTTGTCGTTTTGGAGTAATATCGGTTTTATGAAACTTCCTCTCAATTGCACAAAGTGTAGGTTGCAAAAATATACTGACAAATGAATTATAGAAAAGTTAGCCTTATTGGTGACTCTCACTTACATGATAAACATGAAACTCAAAAATTGCCAATCCTCCATATCAGTAGTACCGTCCTCAAGAAACACTGGAACAGCCAGGAGGGGCTAGTGTACATCGCATCCTCAAGGTTAGTTGCGTAGCCTGCAGAAACGAACATCGATGATTCGCTTTGGGGAGTCCATTAAGATAGCATGCTGATTGTTGGCGCATAGCTAAATTCCAGAGTTGTCCTCACCACTCCCTTTGTCTGCGGAAAGCGGGCAAGCTCAACCACTACGCTCACGCTCAACTGATTTGCAAGCATCAAGAACTGATGTGCACGTAAGCATCTTTCCTGCTGAAGGCAAAGGTATTACTACCCTTCAGACCCTATCAGCTGCACCAGAAAGTTACTGCCGGCAGGGCCACCACCTGCCCCGGCCCTTACCGGGGAATCCTTTCCAATCACGGGCTCGGATCCAACCCAGTAGACCAACACCACGACAGCAACGCTACTGGATATTCTCTCCGCGGCCACTTAATATATGATCTACGAAGCCGACTCCGAACTCCTGGACTACCTCTTGTATCGCGTCTGAACTAGCCATTTTCCGAGTACAAACGCCACTTCCTCTGTAGCTCCAAGACGATGTGAGTAGTAGCCATTGAAACGGCATTCCAGCTAAACTCATCCCTACACATCATCGCTCAATATTGTCCAGAATTGTGTCCTTGTGCGAATCCGTGGGCACACAAACAATACGTGTTCCGCCGTTTCATCTAAACCTGCACAAACCGGACATTCGGGATAGCCCGCATGACCGAAACGATGTAGATACTGTCGGAAGCAACCATGGCCTGAAAGGATCTGAGTGGAATGAGGTGGAATGTTACTTTTCTTCTACAACAGTAGTAAAAGCCAGGACTACTCTCTTCTCGGCCCACTAAAACACATTCCTATGATCGCCAAATCCTTCGTCTCTCTGGAACCACCAAGAAGGCATTGCTTCAGAGAGGGGCTAGTGTACATCGCACCCTCAAGGTTAGCTGCGTAGCCTAGCAGCAACGAACATCGATGACTCGCTCTGGAGAGTCCATCACGGTAGCATGCTGGCGCTTAGCCAGTTTCCCGAGTGGTTCTCACCACTCCCTTTGTCCTCGCAAGGCGGGCAGGGTCAACCCCGCCCGCGCTCAACTGCTTAGCAGACATCAAGAACTGATGCCCAAGTGCAACCCGATCTGACCTGCCCACAAAGGAAGGGTATCACTACCCTTCAGGCCCTATCAGATGCACCCGATGATTGCAGGCAGCAGGTTCTCCACCTGCCCCGACCCTTGCCGGGGACCCTTTCCAACCGAGGGCTCGGATCCAACCCAGTAGACCGACGCCACGACAGCACCACTACCGGGGCTTTCTCTCCGCGGCCACTTAATCGCTATAAGGGTCGATCTCGACCGCAGGACACCGGTATGACCTACGAAGCCGACTCCGAACCCTTGGACCACCTCTCGTACTGCATCTGAACTAGCCATTCTCCGAGTCCACGCACCACCTCCCCTGTAGCTCCCAGACGATATGGGTGATAGCCGTTAAAACGGCATTCCAGCCGAACTCATCCCTACACATCCTCTGGACCAAATTGTCCGGAGTTGTGTCCTCCCCGCATGTGGCAAGCATGCGGTCACGCATTGTGCGAAAACGCGGGCACACGAACAAAACGTGTTTTGTTTTGATAAACCATTGCACACTGGGCATTCGAGAGAATCCACATGCCCGAAACGGTGTAGGTAGAAACTGTCGGAAACAACCACGCACGCTGCCATTTGACCATAGAGGCCATCCTGGCAGTCCTGCGTATGCCTCTTGTGCCGCGCATTTCGCAGCACTCCATGTTTTCACAGATAAGGATGCCGATAGGCATCATACCAGTAATGACGCAGAGAGCGTCGTGTGACACGGTGCGGTACGCGCTCGCAACTCTCAGGCACATTAGCCTGTAAGTACTTTCCAGCTTCCGTCAGTAGCGCAGTGCCTCACGCCGGGCCGCCGGGCCGGTGTACTGGCGTACACCGCAGAGCTATTGGACATCATCCGGGACAGTGCCGCAATAGCTGTGGAGGCTCTTTTACAGGCATAATCGACGTGGTAAGGTAAGCTTATCGTCGATCATCACGCCCAAGTGTTTGATGGAGCACTTTGACAGGATAGTGCACTCACCCACACTGATCTCCGCTTGCTGCTCTGACTTCCGGTTGTTAACAACCGTCACCTCTGTCTTGTGGTGAGCCAACTCCAGTTTCCTGGATCGCATCCACGTCTCCACAACCTTGATCGAGTGGTCGGTAGTCAACTTCACCTCCTCGATCGCCTCACCGTAGACTTCGAGCGTAATGTCGTCGGCAAATCCGACAATCTCCACTCCCACTGGGTACTCTAACCTCAACACCTATGGGCCCCTTGCTTTGGTGGAACCCCACGCGCGCTGCCATTCGATCACGGAGGCCATCATGGCAGTCCTGCTTATGTCTCTTGTGCCGCGCATTCCGAAGCACTCCATGTCCTCCCTGATAAGGATACCGAGAGGCACCATACCAGTGATGACGCAGAGCGAATTGTGTGACACGGTACGGTACGCGCTTGCAACCCTCAGGCACATCAGACTATAAGTACTTACCCGCTTACCATAGTAGCTTTCGGTACTTGGCGCCGTGCCCCACGCCGGACCGCCATATTTTCGTATGGACGTAGGGAAGCTAGCCAGAAGCTTGCGCTTATTGGCACACACCGCACAGCTATTGGACATCACCAGGACAGTGCCACTATAGCCGTGGAGGCTCTTTTGCAGACGTACTCAACGTGGCTACCGAAGGTAAGCTTATCGTCGATCATCACCCCCAAGTGTTTGACGGAGCGCTTCGAAGTGAAGCCAACTCCGCATTGCTGGATCTCATCCACGCCTCCACAGTCCACTACCGTGTTCGAGTGGGCAATAGTCAACTCCACTACTTCGATCGATTCACCGTAATATCGTCAGCGAAGTCGATCTCCACCACCGCCTGGAACTCTAACCTCAGTACATCATCGTACATGACATTCCATAACACCGGACCCAGGATAGAAACTTGTGGGACTCTTTAGGTTATGTGAAAACGCTTCCGACCCACCTCTGTGTCGTAAACTACTACTCGATTCTGAAAGCAGCTTCCGAGATTCTTGTACAGATACCCGGGTATCCCCAGACGCAGGAAAGTATCGGAAATAGCCTGCACACTGGCGCTATTGAACGCACTCCTTACATCCAGAGTCACAGTAGCGAATCCCTCAGCTCTATGGTCTATGGTCGACCTTCCAGAAACTGAACTGGCTGCTCGAGAGACCATTTACACCGTCAGTGTGCCTCAACATTTTATTGAGGATGATCTTTGCGAGCATCTTCCCCGCCGCCGTGTTGATCAAGCATATTGATCTATAGTAGACGGGCCTCCGGGTGATTTCTCCGCCTTTGGCAATACCAACCAGGTACTGCATCTTCCAATCACGGAGTAGCAACCATAGATATGTGCAGTCAGTCTAAGCTAAGTCAACAACCAGGTACTGCATCTTCCAAACTTCTGAAAAAGCTCCGTCGTCCAAGCATTTCTGCATAGCAGACCTGAACATCTCGGGAGCCTCTGTAGAAGGTACTTTTAAGGCCAGGTTCGGAACTTTGTCCGGACCTGGTCCCTTACACTAAGGGACTTTTCTATCTCCGCAAGTTCTACATCGGTGACGCTCTACTCATCACCAGACCCAATCCCCGGCTATCCCACTAAAGGAGGCCAAGGAGTAGGATCAAGGCGAGGATAAAGCCCCTCGATGATCCCCTCCAATATCTCTGGGAATTGCTCTGTAGGAGTCATTAATCCTCTCTACTTGGCCATAACGATCCTGTACGAATCTTCCCACGGATTTGCATGGGCACTCTGACAGAGACCCTCGAAGCAGACCTTTTTGCTTGTGCTTATCTCGATCTTCAACGCATCTTTTGCAGAACTACTCCGCACCGTTCCATCTAAAGGTACTCTTGGCACCGACATTAGCCAGGTCGACATCTAGTACGGCTAGTGTCTCTTGCAGGATCTGATCCCGTTGGCACGTGAAACGGCTTTCCCATTCCACGGCCCACGCATTGAAGTCATCTGCTATTACAACCGGCCTTCACCTTATCCGCACGATCGTCACACAGTCCAGCATATGCGTGAACTGCTCAGTCGACCACCGCGGAGGTGCATAACAGCTGCAGAAAAAAACCTCATTTACTTTGGGGACCACGAATCCCTCATAGGTTGTAGACACCAACTCCTGGACGGGATATTTACCCGTCGTCCATATCGCCGTCATTTTTCCAAACCGATCCGTGACCCAATTGCCTTTATGGGTTCGCTATGCTGGCGATATCCGTCCCCAACTCAGAAACTGCCTGACAAAGCAGTTGCTGGCTGAGCTGCACCACAGGTTCAGCTGCGTCACCTGCACTGTAATTTGTTATCTATGGCTTTTTTGAAGGCCGGGCACCTTAAAGCACCCGTTGGGATTTTCCGAAACAAATCAAACTATTATGTGGGTGGGCTCGTGCAGCTTTGTGCCTTATGGCCTTCGGCACCGCATTGCCTGCACGCTTGCACAGCTTGCTCCTGTCAAGACCTTTGCAGTCTCATGACTTGTGCCCTGGTTACCTACCGGGTCCTTCCGTAGCCGAACGGCTGCAATGGACACCTGTATTTCGCACTGTTGCCGCAGTGCCGTGACGAGCTCTGTGACGCTTCAGTGATCTCGTCTAGGTTCTTCACCTCACCTCGACCCTTTCGCCAAGGACCTCTTCCGCCAGACTTTTGTAGGCGGCGCCCTTGCGCTTCTTGTCGTACTTGAGCTCGAGGATCATTTCACCCGTACGAGTACCTACGTCTAATACTGCGCTTGTCGGCTTACAGATCCACGAGCTTGGTGTCGTTTCGCATCGCCTTCAAGACGTCCGAGTACTTAGACAGCGTCTCCTGGGTTTGGTTTCCCAACCCTCTTGCTTATCTATATATATCCTTAAGGACTGAATTCAACGGCGTGTAGGAAAACGGTGTGTGCTCTGATCCGGTTAGCACAAGAAAGGCGGCAAGCTTTGGGCATGGCCGAGGATGGAGAACGGCAGCCGCAAACCAAGTATTTTGGCGTAATATTGATGATTTATACATATGTTATGTTATCCCTATTGTTGTGATACTTTGAATACAAGATAATACAAGAGAAACGGAGGTGACAGGATCTATGTAATAGCCGACCTGATTGTACTTCTAAAAGCGGCACAATAATGTAGCCTAATGATCAGTGATGTCCCAAAGAGTTTGCCTTTCGTCGATCATAACCCCGGCACCCAAAAAAAGAAATCATCCTCAGCGGCACCAGTAGGTAACAAAAGCGGTCAAAAGCCGTCACGCACTGTTCCGCTTATGGTTGCATCCCGCCCCAGGAAATTAATGGTCGGCGTTTTGTTTATGTCTCGAAATTGCATCTTAATGCCGGAATCGGCGCTGCCTAGCGCGCACCGTTACGAAAAAAAGACAATGATTTACGCACTCGGCGTCCGTCCGTCTTTTCCGCACCCAACTCGAATCCTGATGGAGGTATTGACTGTGCTGAGAGTTGTGGTGCACTCCTTCAATTGGGGTTCAATAAACTGAATATGCACCAGCCAGCCCAGCCAGAAGAACACTTGCTTCCATTGCGCATTGTCGTAAGATTTGCGTCTTTTTGTGGGTTATTTTCCGATTCTCGACTGCCATTAATTTCTTACCATGTTTGATGGGAAATTTATGAACACGATTTAAAATATTGCACCGTAAACTTTTAACTGCCGCGGTATAAGCAATATATCGCCTTAGAGTACGCACACCCATGATCTCTTCTCTACGCCGCCGCTCATTGTGGACCATATACAAAGCCGGTGAAAATTAAGTTTTTTCCTTCCAATTCCGGAGAAGTCAATGGAGTTCGATGGGCGTATGCAAATTTTTATCGTTCCAAACCGCATGTGAATCGGATACCTTCTGTGACTGGAAAGCTTCAGGAGGTGCACGCGAATAATGCTTAATGTAATCCATTCATTTTCTCACTCCATTTAGCTGATGTAGATTTAATTTATTGATACAATTAACGAGTTAATTTGACGGTGAAATTCAATCGTTTCATTGTTTCTGTTATGATTGGTGAATTTTGCATATATAAGATGATATTTATCGTTCCTGGACAATTTTTAAAGAAATCCATGAAGAAACGCTTGAGGAATCACAAAAGGAATCGATGGAGGAATCCTTGGAGAAATTCCTGGAGAAATCCCTAGACAAATTGTTAAATGAGTCTCTGAAGGGGTACTTAAGGTGAAACTGGAAGCATTTTCTCATTTTTTTCGATTTCTGATTTTTTATTAAATAACGAAGCAATATTTTCAAAATCGGTTTTCGTACACATGTAGAGTATGGATCAAGGTAACTTCTGATTTTTTTTGAGTTGGAAAATGTTTTCCATTTTTGCAGAAACTATTTTTATGTGAAATTTTGTTCAAAAATGGTTTCTGCAAAAACGCAAAATATTTTCCACCACAAAAAAAATCAGAAGATACCTTGATCTATACTCAACATGTGCACGAAAACCGATTTTGAAAATATTACTTCGTTATTTAATAAAAAATCAAAAACCAAAAAGTGAGGAAATGCTTCCAGCTTCGCCTTAATGAAAAATCCTTGAATACCTTAGAAAAATCATTGCAGAAATCACTGAAGAAATCTATCGATGAATTACTAACTGGTTTACAGTAGGATTCTCTGCCCGGGCCCGTGGAGCAGTGGCTACACGTTCGCTTCATAAGCGGATGGTCATGGGTTCGATCCCAGCCCCGGCACTTCGTCAGTTGCTCTTCCCCCCGAGAGCGGCTGGCACTTGACCCTCTTCTGGAGCTCTCATAGCTCAAACGGACCCGGATAATTGGATATCGGCGAACGGCAACCCATAATGGACGACCCCCAATCAGACTGGAAAAGGAACAACAGCCACACGGTGTGTTGAAACAGGATTATTATCGCACTTTCATGAACCTAAAATATTTTTTCGTTATAAGTTAGCCCTAGCTGTATATATTAAGATTCTAGAGGTTAAAAAATCTTTCATCGGGGAAAATTAAAATAAATTCGATTTTAGTAGTTTAACACTTTTCTCATATGATATGGTATTACGCAAATCTCATGAACCTAAACTACACTAGAAAAAGTGCCTTCTAATAATAAATTTGTAATCATTTAGAGAGAAACAACTGCAAAAGTCTTTTCAACGAGTTTAAATTTGTTTGGCGTTCGTTTAATGTGTCCAGCCCACTACAGGCTGCCGAAAGTCATAAAAGTCTACATTCCTTCCATATGTCTAGAACATACATAGATATTTGTAATGAAGGAAAACAAATACTTCCCATTAGTGCGACTCATACATTTGAGGAAACATCATACACCTGTGACTCGTACCATTTGTAGTACATACTGTTCATATGCTAATTTGCCTGAAATAGCGGGTATTAGTTGCACATACTTTGCATGCCAAATCATGTAACGATACACATAAACGGCGATCACACGGTCGCGAAAGATGATTCGATTGCGAAATCATTAAACAAATATGGGGACTTAATCACGCGTATTTTTTTAACATTCATGTTAACTATAAATTAAGTTGTTTTGAGCTAGTTTTGCAGTAACACTGATAGCTCTTCGAATATAATAAAAACTTTTATGTATATTGTGTTCTGATTTTGCAGGGCTCGATGTTTTACTAACAAGTGAAAATTTATCCTATGAATATTTTTGTTCGCATGTTGGACACATAGGGCCAATTTCTTCACCCTGACTTAAGCGTCAAACCAGGTTTAAATATATAAGCATTTTTTATGTTTATGGGTAAGCCTGGTTACCGGTTAATCCGAGGTGAAGAAATCAGCCCTTAGAGAATAGCTTTAAATTATTCTTTCGGCACACTCACTTTAAGGTAAGCATATGTAATCATTTTTTTTTTATTGTGAAATCAATCAATGGTCGTTTGAAACAGTTTTAGATATGATGATGATGAACCTGGGCATGTTAGCGAAATATATGTACGTAAAAAGAATATCGGATTGAATACGAGACACTGAAAACGACCTAACAGGTGAGGTCGAAATACGTATCTGTCAAAGAATGCAAAATAGTAGTGCAATTAAAAGGGACAGTCCTTAACTCTATTTTTTAACTTAGTTTTAGAAATGTTCATTGTTGTTTATGCTGAGAATGAATTTAACTAAATTTACAGATAAAAAAAAATTGAAAATGTAGAAAAAGATTAAGAAGACATCAATTCTCTGGAAATTTCATAAAATCTATAAAAAACAACAACAAACAATGATGTGCAAAATAAGGCAAGATTGACAGAATTTGAGGTTTCAATACAACTTTTTAAAAACTTTTCTTAGTTATTTTAAGCTTCATTTCGGAATCATTGGATAGATTTTAATTGCTAAATAGTTATAACACATAGAAGATGGTTGGAAGGTATCGAGTGTACGGGTGACTTTATAATTCAATTTTAATGAAAAGTTTCCACTTTGTAAGTACAGTGCAGTGGCTTTTCAGTTTTATGGCTAGTCGTTTTAATCGCTGTTCCTTTTTATTTAGTTTTTATCACGCTCTGCAAGGACAAGTGATATTTCTCCCCATACTAAATCTATTGTCAAACTCACTTTGCAAAAAAAAAGGAATTTTACGAGGAAAAACTATTATTTCATGCAGTCATAACATTGAAACCATTAAAATGCATAAACTTTTTATCAAGACCAAAGTGTCTTATAAAATAAAACTACAGATAACCCAGACGAACATTGAAAAAAATCACTGCACGAGACTACTATTATTGAAATTTATCATATTACTTACAAATTGATATGTTTCCAACATATTTTAGGCTTATACTATAAGATGTCATTCACATTGACATATATTAAGCATGCGTTTCATTCAGTAAGGTAAATTCTTAATAAAAACTTGTGATGTTTTGAAAAAGATTCCAATACCATTTGTATTATTATCCTTGAAAAAATGATTGTTTGATTTAAAAAATGTTATGACATTCAAATTGCTTATCATGACTAGATAATATCACGTTAATTCGCTGTTTCATCTTACTCCACCTTTTAAGTGTAGAACTAGTTATAAGTTAAAATACACGATAATAAAAAAAAATCTTACTCCACCCGTTTCAACATGCCCCAGCGCACCTTATTTTAAACCGAATGTTGAATAATCATTTTTGAATACATTAACAAAAGATGTCAACGCCAATCTAATGTATTTTGTGTCAAGTTTTTGTTATTTGAGACTCAACAGCCCACTTAACCCTAAAGGTATCAATTTATGAGTAAAAAGTCTTTGAAAATTTTAAGATTTTGTATGGACGAAAGTCCTCAACAGATCAGAAGCAGAACTTTTACAAATAATTCACGCACACTCAGTATAGTCGACTCATACTTTTTGGCAAATATCCATGTGGATGTGGTTTGACTTGCAAAGTATGTGCAATTAATACCCGCCATTCCAGGCTAATTAGCACATGAAGGGTATGTGCTGCGAATGGTATGAGCCACAGGGTTATGCTGTTTCTTCAAATATATGAGTCGCACTAATGGGAAGTATTTGTTTACCTCCATTACAAATATCTATGTGTCAGACATATGGAAGGAATCTAGACTTTTATGATTTATGACTTTCGGCAGACTGTTGTAGGCTGGACACATGAAACGAACGCCAAACAAATTTAAACTCGTCGTAAAGACTTTTGCATTCGTTTCTCTCTAAATTGATTCAAATTAATTATTATAAAGGGCTCTTTTTCTAGCGTAGTTTAGGCTCATGAGATTTGCGCAATACCATATCATATGAGAAAAGTGGTAAACTACTAAAATCGAATTTATTTTAATTTTCCCCGATGAAAGATTTTTTAACCTCCAGAATCTTAATATATACAACTAAGGCTAACTTATAACGAAAAAATATTTTAGGTTCATGAAAGTGTGATAATAATCCTGTTTCAACACACCGTGAGCCACACATTATTTCATCATCGTGCTCATCATTCTACCAAGGATAGGGTAGAAAAGTGAAAGCAGCACAAAGGCAAAACCAGTTCGATATAGTAGAATAAGAATATAATAGAATACATTTAGGCGCTGTACAAAGTGTAAGTGCAGCCGCCAATTGGAATCGCTCACGTAGTGCCCTAGTGGATAAAAGAGCTGTAAAACAGGTTAAGTGGTTAAGAATAAAAAAAATAGGATTCTCTGGAGGAATTTGTAGCGGACTTTTTGAAGGCATTTCTGGAGATATCCTCGAAGGAATCCCTGGGGGAATGCTTGAAGCAATTCGTGGAGAAATCCCTGGAGGAATCTCTGGAGGAATTCCTGCAGGAATACCTGAAGAAATCCCTGAAAAATTCCCGAAGGTATTCCTGGAGAACTTCCTGGAAGAATTTCTGAAGAAATTCCTAGAGAATTTCCTGAAAGAATCATTAGAGGAACTGCTGGAGGATTTCCTGGAGGAATCCCTGGGAAAATCCCTGGCGAAACTCATTGAGAAATCTCTGGAAGAATCCCTGAAGCAATTCCTGATGGAATCTCAGGAGAAATTCCTGGAGAAATGCCTAAAGGAATTCCTGACATATTTTTTTTTTTGAAGGATGTCCAGGAGCAATTCCTGGGGTAATTCCTGGAGGAATTCCTGGAGGAGTTCCTGGAGATATTCCTGGATAAAATCCTGGAGGTATGCCTGAAAGAACTCTTAAAGGTTTGGAGGAATCAATGATGGATTTTCTGGAGGGATCACTACAGGAATTCTTGAAAGAATTACTGGATGAATTTCTAGAGGAATTCTGGGAGATTTATATTTCTATTCTATTATTTATCTATTTCTGAAAAAAAAATCCCTTGATAAAATCCTGGTGGAATTCCTAGTGGAATTTATGGAGGAATTCCTGGAAAAATCCTCGAAGGAATCCTTGAAAGAATCCGTTGGGGAATCCTTGAAGACCTTTGTAAAGAAGTCCCTGGAGGAATCTTGATAGAAATTCCTGGAGGAATATCCGGAGGATTCCCTTTAAAAATCCTTAAGGTATTCCCCCTGAAATTTTCTGGAAGAATTTCTGAAGTAATCCCGAGAGGATTTGCTGGAAGAACCCTTTTTTTTTTTTTTTTCCTTCTAAACCATAGGGGGATAAATCTGCTCATCAGACACCCTAACAGGAAGGTTAGGGTAGTGTGGGGATGAGGCCGTCTTCTACAATGCCGGTAGAAGCCAGGACTACTCTCTCCTCGACCCACTAAAACACATTCCCATGGTCGCCAAACCCTACGTCTCTCCGGAACCACCAAGAAGGTATTGCTTCAGAGAGGGGCTAGTGCATATCGCACCCTCAAGGTTAGCTGCCGTAGCCTAGCAGCAACGAACATCGATGACTCGCACTGGAGAGTCCATCACGATAGCATGCTGGCGCTTAGCCAGTTTCCCGAGTGGTCCTCGCCACTCCCTTTGTCCACGGAAGGCGGGCAGGGTCAACCCCGCCCGCGCCCTACTGCTGAGCGGACATCAAGAACTGATGCCCACATGCAACCCGATCTGACCTGCTGAAGGCAAGGGTATCACTACCCTTCAGGCCTTATCAGCTGCATCCGTAGGTTGCAGACAGCAGGGTCTCACCTACCCCGACCCTTGCCGGGGACCCCTTTCCAACCGCGGGCTCAGATCCAACCCAGTAGACCGACGCCACGACAGCACCGCTACCGGGACTTCCTCTCCGCGGCCACTTAATCGCTGTAAGGGTCGATCTCGACCGCAGGGCACCGGTATGACCTACGAAGCCGACTTCGAACCCCTGGACCACCTCTTGTACTGCATCTGGACTAGCCATTCTCCGAGTCCACGCGCCACCTCCTTTGTAGCTCCCAGACGATATGGGTGATAGCCGTTGAAACGGCATTCCAGCTAATCTCATCCCTACACATTCTCTGGACCAAGTTGTCCGGAGTTGTGTCCTCCCCGCATGTGGCAAGCATGCGGTCACGCATTGTGCGAAAACGCGGGCACACGAACAAAACGTGTTCCGCCGTTTCCTCTAAACCATTGCACACTGGGCATTCGGGAGAATCCGCATGCCCGAAACGGTGTAGATACTGTCGGAAGCAACCATGGCCTGTAAGGACCTGTGTCAGGTGGAATGAAACTTCCCCATGGCGCCTATTAATCCAACTATCTACCCTCGGTATCAACCTATGGGTCCACCTTCCTTTGGTGGAACTGTCCCACGCGCGCTGCCATTTGACCATAGAGGCCATCCTGACAGTCTTGCGTATGCCTCTTGTGCCGCGCATTTCGAAGCACTCCATATCCTCACTGATAAGAATGCTGATGGGCACCATACCAGTAATGACATAGAGAGCGTCGTGTGACACGGTACGGTACGCGCTTGCAACCCTCAGACACATAAGCCTGTAAGTACTTTCCAGCTTCCGTCGGTAGCATTCAGTACTTAGCGCGGTACCCCACGCCGGGCCGCCATACCTAAGTATGGACGTAGCAACACTAGCCAGAAGCTTGCGCTTACTGGCGTACACCGCTGAGCTATTGGACATCATCCGGGACAGTGCCGCAATAGCTGTGGAGGCTCTTTTACAGGCATAATCGACGTGGCTACCGAAGGTAAGCTTATCGTCGATCATCACGCCCAAGTGCTTGACAGAGCGCTTCGACAGGATAGTGCACTCTCCTACACTGATCTCCGTCTGCTGCGCCGACTGCATGTTGTTCACAACCGTCACCTCTGTCTTGTGGTGAGCCAGCTCCAGTTTTCTGGACCGCATCCACGCCTCCACAACCTTGATCGAGTGGTCGGTAGTCAACTTCACCTCCTCGATCGTTTCACCGTAGACTTCGAGCGTAATATCGTCGGCAAATCCGACAATCACCACTCCCACTGGGTACTCTAACCTCAACACCTCGTCGTACATGACATTCCACAACACCGGACCCAGGATGGAACCTTGCGGGACTCCTGAGGTTATGTGAAAGCACTTCCGACCCACCTCTGTGTCGTATACTAGTACGCGATTCTGGAAGTAGCTTCCGAGAATCTTGTACAAGTACTCCGGTATCCCCAGACGCAAGAGCGCATCAGCAATAGCAGCCCAACTGGCGCTATTAAATGCATTCCTTACATCCAGAGTCACTACCCCGCAAAAGCGAATTCCCCTCCTCTTAGGCTCGAGTGCTTTCTCGGCGGTTTTTGTAACCGACAAGATAGCGTCTACGGTGGACCTCCCCTTCCGGAAGCCATACTGGTTGCTCGAGAGACCATTTACGCCCTCAGTGAACTTTAACATTCTATTGAGGATGATCTTTTCGAGCACCTTCCCCGCCGTGTCAATCAAGCATATTGGTCTATATGCCGACGGGTCTCCGGGTGGTTTCCCCGCCTTTGGCAATAGTACCAGGCTCTGCCTCTTCCAAGCTTCTGGGAAAACTCCCTCGTCCAGGCATTTCTGCATAGCAGACCTGAACATATCGGGAGCTTCTGCAATAGCTACTTTTAAGGCCAGGTTCGGAACTCCGTCCGGTCCTGGGGCCTTACCTACGCTAAGGGACTTAGCTATCCCCGCAAGTTCCACATCGGTGACCCTTTCCTCATCGCCAGCCCCAGTCCCCGGCTGTCCTACGAAAGGAGGCCAAGGACTAGGATCATGACGCGGAAAAAGTCCTCCAATGATCCCCTCCAACATCTCTGGAGATTGCTCTGTAGGAGCCATCACACCTCTCGTCTTGGCCATAACGATCCTGTAGGCATCACCCCACGGGGTCGTATTGGCACTCTGACAGAGACCCTCAAAGCAGGCCTTCTTGCTTGCTCTTATCTCGGTCTTGAGCGCGGCTTTTGCAGCGGCGAACACCACCCGCCGTTCGTTTCGCTCTTCCTCTGATCGTGCTCGCTGCATCCGCCGCCTAGCCCGTAGGCAGGCGCGGCGCAGGTCCGCAATCGCGTCGGTCCACCAGTAAGCCGGTGGCCTCCCATTTCTAGGGTGGACTCTCCTAGGCATGGTCGCATCACACGCACGTGAGAGCACCGCTACCAGCTCGTCGCCGTCTAAACCGAGTAAGTTTCGCTCACGGCGGAGCGCTTCCCTAAATACCTCTTCGTCGAAGTATGATGTCTTCCACCTACGAGGGCTTGGCCTTGGCCTAGCCGCCTCTTCTTCTATCCGCTGTCTGCTGTTGTTGTAGTCGATACTGTAGCGAACCGCCAGGTGGTCGCTGTGAGTGTAGCCATCATCTACTCTCCAGTTCGAACTACTTGTTAGGCCAGGACTAGGGGCGGGACAGCTTCGATAAAAATTAGTAGTATTAGCGGTATTAGGAGATATTAATCCCGAAATATACTGCCTTGCAGAAAATTTTCAACAAGCAAGCCATGAGAATAAAATTCTGACAAGTGTCTTGCAAAGTGTACGACAGAAAACTAGAAACGTCCGAATCACAAACAGATGGCAGAAATTTTGATTTGATACAATAAATTGTAAATTAAAAATGTGCTAGTAAGTACGTGGATGACAAAACTGGATGGGGCATTACTAGACCACCATGTCAAGGCAGCGGTGCGGTGGTTGTGAGATTCGGCTTTATCGTCCCATCTAGGTGTGTTACAGTTATTCATCAAGTCTTTTTCAACCAACAGATAGAGCTGACTCTCTATTACTAGAACAAGCTTGCATGAGTGAATGGGGGTGCCTAGAAGGGTCTGAGATTCGCTGTGGTTGCACCGCAATTTTCACATGTGGATCGAGATTTTGTTTCCAACCCACTCGGTAGTTTTCAAGGAATCATTGTAGCCAGCAGAGTGATTTTGCATTCTTATTGTGCTCCAGAAATCTGGCACTAGAACGGAAAAGTCATTCTTTGAGCTTCTGAATCGGGTGGAGGTTGTGTAAAGCACCTGGTGATGTACCTACTGTAGAAGGCTTGCCTGTAGCCTATCGTAGCAAGATAAGGGCTCTTGAAATCCATACACTCACTGTAGAACACTTCTCTGAACCCGTAATGATCCTTTATAAGGTTTCTATATCATAGAAATGCTGAATAAAAAGTCGCATTTGAATAAAAAGCAACTAGTACTTGTATCACTGGAGCCTCAAGTATCAACATTCATGGCTGTCAATTTGGTTTTTTATTTGCAAAAGTCATGACATACTACAAAAATTTCGTTCCAATTTTGGTTGAGGATTAGGAATCTAATATTTATTAGCGAGTATTAGCACAGGTATTAGGAGCTGTCCCGCCCCTAGGGCCAGGACTACAAAAGGTCACGTCAATAATTGACTCCGCTCCGTTTCGACTATAGGTACTCTTGGTACCGACGTTAGCCAAGTCGACATCTAAGATGGCCAGTGTTTCTAGCAGGATCTGACCCCGCTGGTTCGTGAAACGGCTTCCCCATTCCACAGCCCAGGCATTAAAGTCACCCGCTATTACCACCGGCCTTCGCCCTGTTAGCACGGTCGTTAAGCGGTCCAGCATTTGCGTGAACCGCTCGATCGGCCACCGCGGAGGCGCATAACAGCTACAGAAGAAGACCCCGTTTACTTTGGCGACCACGAAGCCCTCATAGGTAGTAGACACCAACTCCTGCACGGGGTATTTACCCGTCGTCCATATCGCCGCCATTTTCCTGGTCCCATCCGAGGCCCAGTTGCCGTTGCCGGCGGGTACTCGGTATGGGTCCGAAATGATGGCGATATCCGTCTCCCACTCAGAAACCGCCTGACAAAGCAGTTGCTGAGCCGCATCACAGTGGTTCAGGTTCAGCTGCGTTACCTGCACTGTGATTTGTTGCTCACTGCGGCTTTCTTAAAGGCCGGGCACCCTGGACCACCCATCGCATGTCTGTTTTTCGAGGTTTTCCCGGTACAGATCATGCAGATGGGCGGACTCGTGCAGCTTTGGGCCTTATGACCTTCAGCGCCGCATCGCCTACACAGTTTGCGCCTGTCGGGGCCTTTGCAGTCCCACGACTTGTGTCCTGGTTCCAGACACCTGAAGCAAACCTCAGGTGGCTCGTGGAATGTCAGGTGACAAACACACCAGCCCACCTTAATACTCCCTACTTTAACGGATTTTTTAACATCCGCCACAGGTAGCTGAACCAGAGCTATCTGTGTCCCTGCTGGCCCCTTCCGCAGCCTGACGGCTGTGGCGGCCACCTGAACATCGCACTGTTGCCGCAGTGCCGTGACGAGCTCTTCCGCTTCGGTGATCTCGTCTAGGTCTTTGACCTTCAGAGTCGCCTCATGCGTAAGAGCCCTCACCTCCACTCCATCACCAAGGACCTCTTCTGCCAGCCTCTTGTAGGCGGCGCCCTTGTGATCCTTCTGGCGCTTAAGCTCCAGGATCATTTCGCCCGTACGAGTACGTCTGATACTGCGTACATCGGCTCCAAGACCCTCGAGCTTGGCGTCGCACCTCATCGCCTTCAAGACGTCCGAGTATTTCGACTGTTCGGTCTTGATGACGATAGCGTCACCTTTTTCGCGCCTGGCACCTGCCTTCCTACGCCTTGGCTTGGCGACCTGCGCTTCTACCTGCGGAATCACCTTCTTCTTCTTCTTCCGCTCTACCTTTGTCCAAGGAGGGTCTTCTCCTTGGACCGCCCTGCTCTGTGGCTGCTGAGGGCCCACCATTGGTCGCAACCCCTTATTCCCTTCATTCCGGGACGGGCCAGCCTTTTCAGGCCCACCCTTCCCAGCTTTCCGGGAACCCTGGCTGGGGTCCGACTTTCCAGCGTTACCACCGGCTTTCGGGGTTATTATACGCCTGGCCTTGCGGGCGCCGCCAGACAGCTCCTCACCTGACGGCTGCCTCGCCCGCTTCTGCGAATGCTTGTCGCGTTTGTCACGAGCATTCGCTTCCACACTCCTCGGACTACCTGCGAAGGAGAAGGCCTCTGTTTGTGTAAACTTCGACACATTCTCCTTTGCTGGTTCCGCAGCTGTAGCAGCCAGCAACGCCACCGCGTGCTCCTGCTTGGCCTCATCGACAGACACTCTAAGTCTAAGCAAGGCCGTTTTCAGGTCCTTGCTTATATTCGACTTAGTTGTCGCAAAGTCGATGATTTTGCCAAGCTGGTGCTCAGCAACCTCTAATGCGGGCCGTCCTTTACCAACTTCTTGGCTTATGGCCCTCAGCAGCCACGCTCCGTCCATGGAAGAACCCTTAGAGGAACTGCTGGAGGATTTCCTGGAGGAATCTTCGAGGGATTTCCTGGAGGAATCTCTGAAGCAATCCATGAAGGAATCTCAAGAGAAATTTCTGGAGAATTCCTTGAAAAGTTCCTGAGGTTTTCCTGAAGAGTTTCTGAAAAAAATCCTCAGAAGATTTTCTGAAAAAAATCCTTGAGAAATTCTTGACATAATTTCTGAGGCATGTCCAGAAGCGATTCCTTGATCAATTCCTAGAGAAATTGCTGGAGGAATTCCTAAAGAAATTTTTGGAGTGATTCCTGGAGGAATTCCTGGAGGAGTTCCTTGAGAAATTTCTGGATAAAATGCTGGAGGAGTTCCTGGAGAAATTCCTGGCGGTTTCCTTTGGAAATTGCTGGAGGAATCCTTTGATTTTTTGTATCATTTACAGGATGAACTTCTGGGGGATTCTCTAGAGGAGCTCCGGAAAAAATTCCTGAAAAAATCCCCAGAGAAATTCCAGGAGGAATTTTTTGAGACATTTCTGGAGGAATTCCTGAAGAAATCCACGAAGGAATTTATGCATGAATCCCTGGGGGAATCCTTGGAGAAATTCGTGGAGAAAGCTCTGAAAAAGTGCCTGGAGGAATTTTTAGCGGAACTCCTGGAGCAGCTCCTGGATGAAAATCTGGAAGAATTCTTTGTGGAATTCTTGGAAAAATTCCAGAAGGTATTCCTAGAGAAATTTCTGGAAGTATTTCTGAATGAATCCCTGAAGGATTTCATGAACAAATGCCTGGATGAATTGCTGACATAGTTTATGAAGAAATTCCTTGAATGAATTCCTGGTGAAATTCCTTGATGTATCCCTGAAGAAATTCCTGGAGAAATCTCTGCAAGAATTCAAGGAGGAATCCCTGAAAAAATGCATGGAAAATTTCCTGGAAGAATGCCCAGAATAATTCCTGGGGGAATTCTCGGAGGATTGCCTGAAGTAATTCATGGAGAAATCTTTGGAGGAATTCCTGTAGGAGTATCTGGATTTTTTTGAAGGAATCCGTTAAAGAATTCCTGGATTAATTTTTGCAGAAATTCCTGGTGGAATTCTTGGAAGAATCCCGGGCAATTACTGGAGGAACCTCTGGAGGAATGCCTGAAGGAAGTCCTGAAGGAATGGATTGTGAAAACCCTGGATGAATCTTGTAGGAATTTTTGGAAGGATCCATGGAGGAGATCCTAGAGAAATATCTGTAGGAATTTCTGAAAAAAATCTTCAGAGGAAGTCCTGGAGAAACCTCCAGTGGAATTTCTAGCGAAATTTCTGGAGGAATCTCTAGTTGAACTCCTTGAGGAATTTTTAGACAAATCCCTGCAAGAATTCTCAGAGGAATCCATGGTAAAAATTTCTAGAGGAATTCCTGAAGAAATTTGTGGATGAATCTCAGGAGGAATTCCTGGAGGCATCCCAAGAAGAGTTCCTGGGAGAATCTATGGAGGATTTTTTTTTAAATTAGTTGTTCCAGAAAGAATCACAGAAGGCACCCGAGTTAAGCCCTGCAATATTTTTTAGAGGAATACCTGAAGGATATCCTAATAGAATGACTGTAGGGATTAACGGAGGAGTCTCTAGAAATGCAGAAGAACTCCTGGAGGAATTTCTGGAGGAACCTCTAGAGGCAATTCTGAAAGAGACCTTGGATGAATTTTTAGGGAAATCCCTGCGGCAATTCCCATAGGAATCTCTGGAATAATTCCTGAAGGAATCTCTGGAAAAATTCGTGGAGGAATCCCAGGAAGAAATCCCATGAGGAAATCCCAGGAAAGCTTTCTTTACAAATTACTGGAAGAATTTCTGTAGGAAAACAATTTGAAGGAATCCATGTCTGCAATAATTTTTAGACGAATAATTATTGGAAGCTTTGGATCGCAGCAAGCTGTGCGCGTGGACGGCAGGAATTTTTCTGTCACGCGTTTTTTGTCTCCGCGTTGTTGTGAATTCGACGGGCGAATCGGAAATAGCAGCGCTATGTCATCCGGAAGAAGCATTTGCAAAGTGATAAGAAGTTTGTGAACAGAAGAAAAAAAAAAGAGATATATTAAATTTTTTCGTGGTTTTTTATTTTTGCAATTTGGTCGGCCAAATCAAAGAACAACTGGTGGTCCTGCGCCATGCGGCAGGTTCTTGTATGGACACAGTGACTGGATTAGAGTAATGCGCAACGATTCCAGATTAAGGACGAAATTCAGGTGGATGTTTGTTAAAATTTCTGTCGCTGAAGCATGTTGTGTTTTGTGCTCGAAGTTGCTGCTGGAATGCGGAAGATTCTTGAAAAATTGAAAATTTTCGATTGTGAGATAGAATCGTTAATGTGCTCGTGAGACGCTACGGT
Organism: Aedes albopictus; assembly: GCF_035046485.1. NCBI lineage: Eukaryota > Metazoa > Arthropoda > Insecta > Diptera > Culicidae > Aedes > Aedes albopictus. The sequence continues at coordinate 226,727,456 of NC_085137.1, read as the reverse complement.
AGAAGAAAAATGAAGCCTTCGGAGTACACTTGTTGTGATCTCCTCTGCTCTTCTTGGCGTAACGTCCTCCTGGGACAAAGCCTGCTTCTCAGCTTAGTGTTCTATGAGCACTTCCACAGTTATTAACTGAGAGCTTCCTCTGCCAATGACCATTTTGCATGTGTATATCGTGTGGCAGGCACGAAGATACTCTATGCCCAAGGAATTCAAGGAAATTTCCTTTACGAAAAGATCCTGGACCGACCGGGAATCGAACCCGTCACCCTCAGCATGGTCATGCTGAATACCCGTGCGTTTACCGCCTCGGCTATATTGTTGTGATCTACTTAGTTTAAAAATAATTGAGTGCACCGAGCAGCTCTGAAGTGGGTTCAGTATGCATAACTCGGTGATGGTGGTACGTGATGATGACGATACTTTTGGTTGGCTGAGCCGGGCCATCGTTAATAAAGTGAAAATTTTGAAAGTGAAAGAATTTTTCATCATGTCCAAATGTCATGATAGAACAATCCCCTGCCGATATTGCAAGCATCGGTGTCAGGATTACAAACGGAAGTTGATATTACGTTAGCGGCCGTTTTTTAATAGTTCGTGAGTAATTCAAGCATGCCGCGTGTGTTGGGAAAATATTGGTGGCAGCATCGAATCAGGAGAAATCCACCATGAATAAGTAGCAGGAAGCCTTTCAGATAACGTTGTAGCGTTAAGGAGGATTTCCTAATATTGAGAGATTGCAGTTTCCAGGCAATGGTGAGATCGTTAGAAGCTACTTGACTATTTCTCTCCGTCTCTTGCGTTGGCAATGTAATGGTACACCTCCCCCATTCCCAGAAATCAGTATTTTGTCTCATTTCAGAGAGCGAGTGAAGGCGCTTAAACCTAGGCACTAGGGCCAGGACACAGACCAAATACCTGTGTTCCATCCCAGGAAGCACCAAGGACCAAGGTGTGACATTAACCTTCGTAGCTTCGTCACCCCCACCGATTTTCACCGTATTTTGCTTTTCTCATAAACTGAGCGATTGGTCCGAGATGTCCCCACTCATTGTCTTTATTGCTGAATTTAAAACGCTGCACAGTAGACCTGGCCGCTTTAATGCTTGTAATGCATCTTCGATGTACTGCAATCATTAATAATGACAAGAAAAATGATGGAAGTAGTCGATCCTATCATTTTCCAGGATTCTTTCAATGAATGGCTGTGTATGTGTAGACTAGACTAGACTAGACTAGACTAGAATAATTATTGGAATCTTTAGATGGACTCCTAAAATAATATTTTGTACAATGCTTTAAGGAACTCCTGGATTAATTTGAAGCTAATCTCTGGTAAAAATTCTTGTAAAGGTTTCTGAAAGATATTCCTGCTGAAATACTTGGAACTTTTCCAGATTGAATTATTGGATCAATCTCTTGTGGAATTCTTGAAGAAATATATGGAGAAAACCCTGAAGAAATCTCTGAAGGAACACTTGCAAAAATACCTGAAAGAATTTCTGTTGACATTACTTTGGGAATCCTTGGAGAAATTTCTGGAGGAATCCTTGAAAAATGCACTGGAACAATCACTGGAGGAACCTCTAAAGATATCCCAGGAGAAATGTCTGTTGAAACCCATAGAGGAATTCTTGAAAAATTCTCTGGAGCAATCTATGCTGGAATCACTGAAGAAAGCTATGAAAAAAAAATCGTGAAGGAGTTCGTCGATGCATCCTTGCAGAAGTATCTGTAAAAAAAATCTGAAGGAATCGTGGTAGGAATTCTTGAAGCATTTCTTGGAACAAACCCTAAAAAACTATCTGAACCCTGCAAGATGTCCATGGAAGAATTCACGGTGGAGAAACACCTGGAGAAGTCCTTTGAGGAATTTCTGAAAGAATTCCTGGAGAAGTTCTTCAATAAATGCCTAAAGGAATTTCTGGAGGAAGAATTCGTAAAGAAATCCCAGGTATTTTACTCTTAGCATGACGTTTGTTTGAATTGAACACTAGTGCAAATTCGTGTAGCAGTAACGCATAACTGCACTCTGTAGCAGCATATGTTCTACAAAATTCTTTTTTTCCCTTCCGTAACCGGTTCCAGCATATCTGGAAAAAAATGGCATGTATTCTATGAATAAACATCACAAAATTTAGTCATTCAACCAAGCTTATTTTTTGGTAAGATTGTATTATAAGATTGAACCACTTCAATCTTATCATACAATTTGAAGAAATCCTTGGCGAAATTTCCTGGGGTTCTCGAGTAAAAATGGCTTGATCATCTATCTATCTTCTATATATATATAAAAATGAGTTTGAATTCCCTTTGAGGCAACAAAACTCACGAACGGATGAACCGATCAGCATGACTCTTGCACGGTTCGATTCATATTCATGGTGGCTGTGTTTATATGCAGAAAAAGTAACGAAAATCATTTAAAAAAGTATGAAAATTGAGAAAATACTGATTTATTATGACCTGGGAAGAAAATCAACACGATCGAAACCAATCAAATCTAGAGTGCCGTGCTACAATGACCATAACAATTGTTCAATCACTACTGCTTGGCAAGATAAAGTTTGCCGGGACTGCTAGTGTATATATATAAAAATGAGTTTGAAGTTTCTTTGAGGCAACAAAACTCAAGAACGGGTGAATCGATCGGCATGACTCTTGCTCGGTTCGGTTCTTATTCGTGGTGGCTGTGTTTATATGTGGGCTGCAAAACGGTGAGTCGATAAGGAGAGCGTCCAATATAGCTCTGGTCCTCACAAGTTCCTACCTCATGCTTCCACGGGTCAAGCGATGACAAAGACCGCCAGCTAAGAGTTGTGTGCTTAGCTGGTAGTGCAGCCTGGGCACTGTTGTCCTTCTGACTTTAGCTAGATTGAGGAGGTACGATCCTAGTATCTGTTCACCAAGGAGGTGCGGCTCAAACAGCGTCTGTTCTGGCATCCAGCGGCTGAGTAAGAAACGCTGCACCACGCCCAGCTAGATCCAAGGTGGTAGCCCCATCAGCGTGGTCGTCCCAGTGTTGGTTGGGACGTTAAACAGAACTGGCACGATGGCCCTCCGGCGAGACAGGAGTGCTGGCGTAGGCCCAATAAGCCACCCGTAAAAATCCCCATTGCGAATAACATAGGAGAAAATACGACTCGATACAATCGGCAAAGACCCACGCGACGAAATAAGGACTACGATTGGAAACTTGGAACATGGAATTGCAAGTCACTAGGTGTCGACGCAGAAAGTGACCAGCTGGCAACCCTGCCGCCAACCGTTTCGGAGGCGCCGCGTTATGCTTTCAAAGCGCCGCGGCAATGCGAATGACAGCCGTCACGCGAATGGGTCTACCTGTCAAATGATCATTTCCGGTTATTCGCTCCTCACAGTTATCACACGTTTCAGAGAGAAGATAGAAGTTTAAGACGGCATTTTGTGCAGTGATTATAAAAAACTAGTTAATAGAATTACTACAGTGAATATTAGTTCAGTGAATTTCCGTACAAAGCCTGTGGTTAGTTAGCTCAGTTTGCCCAATTATCCGATAAACTCAGATTGCAGATTGCCCGATTTCAGATTCCAAGAGAGTCAGTATCCGCGTCGATGACATCCGTGTCCGTAGTCCGCTGATCCTGTTATCGCAAGATCCTGTAAAGAGAAAAGTAAGTTGATTAGGAAATAGTATATAAAAGCTGAAAATGTAACAAAATACTTACCATAGGTCGAAGATCCGTTTGAAGATCGATTGATCGATCCGAAGATCGATTGAGGTTAGATTGACATAAGGGCGTGTGAGCAACAAAAGCTTACCGAATTGTAAGTAGAATATATGAAATATGAGAATTTATACTTACCAAACCTTAACTTCTTATAGTTTGAAGCACCTGAATACACTAATCGCTATCAAAACCGATTTGGCTTTAATTCACGCCCCGAAACCCGACAAACTTCAAAAATTCGTGGCAACATGGATGGAAGTCAGGACAAGGAAGGATCGAAAGGACGAAATGGAGAGCAATCCAGTTGTCCCGATTGCCAACGACCAGATAGCGCGGAGGATATGGTCCAGTGCGACCATTGCGACGTTTGGAAGCACTTCACTTGCGCCGGAGTGAATGCAAGCGTCGCCGGCCGAGCATTTGTGTGTGGCGACTGTTCTGCTCAGCACACCGATGACGCAATTACGGTGCAAAGCGAATCCAGCCGCGCCAGTTCGACGTCGGTTTTTTCCGTCTGCCTCAGCCAGCTGGTGGAAAGACAGCAAATGGAGCGTGCCCGTATGGAACTCGAGCTGCAACGGCGCCATCTAGACGAACAACAGAAGCTGATTGACAAAGCTTTCGGCGATGAGGAAGAAGAAAACCATCACGGTGACGGTTTAACCGGTGGTACCACCAACGAAGTGACTCCACCAGCTCCCAGCAAGCGCTTTGCGACGCCGTCCCCACCCGGTGCACCGCTAGCATCGTCCGATCGTCGATCAAAGGCGCTATCCGACACTCCCAAGTCGGCTGCTCCAGTTGTGGTATCGATTCCACTTACGGCGCTGGAGCCGAACTCAGTGAAGCTTCTGCAAGGCATGAAAGACCCCCAAGTTGCCCTGCGGGAACTCAGAGCTAGGGTTGAGCTGTGCGAGAAGCGCGCCAATCCTACGCCCGACGACCTGGTTGACCTACAAGCTCAACTGGAACTGTGCCGGAAAATTCTGGAAGGGATCCAGACCAGTACATCGACCAACGAATCGGTTCAACGGCCGGACGCGAGCAGCACAATGAAGTTGCAGCCACCAAAGCCAGCGGCGAGCACGTCGCGCATGGTGAAGCAGACCGGTGCAATTCCGAAAACAAATCGGTCACTGCTTACGGTTCCCCAGGAAGATCGGATGCAGCCTAACAGTCCTTCTCAAGAAGGGGCAGTAGGAGGAGCCAGCCGACCGAGCGATATTTGGCCGCTGAAGCTGCCGGTAAGCCAATCTGGCGGACCATCGGTAAGTCGAGCATTCGAGTCATCGAAAATGCGTCCGAATCTCTTGGAACCCCCAGGTAAGCGTCAAGCCTTGAGTAATATGTTTGAAAATACTACCCTATTCGCCTCTGGCGATTGCCCCACGACCCATTTTCCAACAACCCGAGAGCAGCAGCGTGTTGACGCGCGCCCGGGAGAAAGTTGTCTGCCTCCTACACATTCCCATGAGCAGCTGCGAGATACACTCGCGCACTCGGGCTATGCGACTTTGCCCTACAGACAACCCGAACGCAATTCAACCGATATGCAAACGCGTAATTGCCCCTCGCGCGTGGTTGAATCCACTCCGCCCCCTCGTCAGTCAGATAGCTCCGAACCAAACCAAGTGATTTCCCAACCAGACCCATTCCGCCCAACACAACAGCAGCTTGCAGCAAGACAGTCCCTGGCTAAGGATCTTCCTCGATTCAGCGGAGACCCAGCTGAATGGCCAATCTTCATCTCGAACTACCGCTACACGACGGAAGCTTGTGGCTTTTCGGATGGAGAAAACATGCTTCGTCTACAACGGTGCTTGACTGGATCTGCGCTCGAAACAGTGCGCAGTCGGTTGGTGTTACCAGCAGCGGTACCTCAAGTGATCGAGACACTTCGCATGAAGTTTGGGCGACCGGAATTGCTGATCAACGCCCTGCTACGGAAGGTGCGGGACATTCCTGCCCCAAGGCCCGATCGGCTCGAAGGGCTGATCGATTTCGGGATGACGGTGCAGGCTTTGTGCGACCATATTGAAGCGGCGAACGAACGCGCTCATCTATCGAATCCGTCGCTTTTGCAGGAGCTCGTGGCGAAGCTTCCCGCTGATCAACGGATGATGTGGGCCGGATATAAGCGAGGATTTCCTCACGCAGATTTGAAAACCTTCGGGGACTATATGTCATCGGTGGTGAGAGACGCAACTAGCGTAGTCACCTTTGAGCCGGACACGAGACGGAGCGGCACTCGAGACCGTCCGAGGCAAAAGGGATTCATCAACTCCCACGCGACGGAGTCATCCAGCAGATCAGGAGATTCAACGCGTGAGCCGAAGGAGACACCGAAACAGTTCGATTGCGCTCACTGCAACAAATGCGGACACCGAGTTCGCGATTGCAGTGCTTTCAAGCAGTTAAACGTTGACGACCGCTGGAGACGAGTTCGATCGTTGGGCTTGTGTCAGAACTGTTTGTTCAGCCACGGACGGCGTGCGTGTCGAGGTCGAAAAACGTGTGATATCGAAGGCTGCCAGTTTCGACACCATCCGCTCCTTCACTCCCCTAGAGGCCCTCCAAAATCATCGGAACACACGATGCAGGTGGCGGAAAATCACACCCATCGCCGCTTAACTTCTCCGACCCTCTTCCGAATCATTCCAGTAACCCTGCATGGGACTAAAGGCTCGATCAACACCTTCGCATTTCTTGACGAAGGGTCCGACCTGACACTGATAGAGAGTGATTTGGTTGCTTCGCTTGGGGTGAAAGGCACTCAACTACCGCTTTGCCTACGGTGGACAGGGAATACATCACGCGTGGAAAAGGAGTCACAGCAAATTACCATCGAAATCGCCGGAATTGGACAAGACAAGCGGCATAAACTTCTGAACGCGAGAACCGTCAATAGCCTCGGACTACCACGCCAAACCTTCGAGGTTGAAAATGCAGTTAAGAAGCACAAACATCTGCAAGGTATTCCGCTCTCCAGTTACCGCGATGCAGTGCCCAAGATCCTCATTGGTGTAGACAACTTGCGGCTGGCACTGCCTCTGAAGGTGCGAGAAGGAGATGGGCCAGCACCGGTGGCGGTAAAAACCAGACTTGGCTGGTGCGTATACGGTCCCCGGGGGAGCAGTAGCCTTGAATCTCACAGCTTCCATATATGTGAGTGCTCTTGTGGCGAAACACTTCACGAGGCGGTGAAAGACTTCTTTGCTATCGAAGGAGCTGGAGCGGGTCCGACAGCAACCTCGATGAAGAAGGAAGATGAACGGGCGCTAACCATAATGGAAGCGACAACTCACCGGGTTGGGAATCGCTTCGAAACGGGACTTATTTGGAAGGAAGACCATGTAGAGTTCCCGAACAGTTATTCCATGGCAGTGCGTCGGTTGGAATGCCTTGAACGCAGGATGGAGCGTGGCCCGGGTCTGAAGGAGAATCTACACCGGCAAATACAGGAGTACGAAGCGAAAGGATATGCACACAAGGCTACAGCAGCAGAAATGGAAGCAGCGGATCCAAGGAGAGTGTGGCACCTCCCGGTCGGAGCGGTCAGTAACCCCAAGAAACCGGGGAAAGTCCGCGTCATCTGGGACGCTGCGGCCAAGGTGGACGGCGTATCGCTCAACAGTGCACTCCTCAAAGGCCCGGATCAACTTTCTTCCCTTCCTGCGATTCTCTTTCGTTTCCGATTGTACCAGGTGGCGGTCAGCTCGGATATACAGGAAATGTTCCACCAGATACAAATCCGAGAAGCCGACAAGAATTCCCAGCGTTTCTTGTGGCGCAATAACCCATCTGAAAAGCCGACGGTATACCTGATGGACGTTGCAACATTTGGTAGCACATGCTCGCCGGCGTCGGCCCAGTTCGTCAAAAATCGGAACGCCGAACAACACCTAGAGCTGTATCCGGAAGCGGTGAAAGCGATTATCGACGACCACTACGTGGACGATTACCTGGCTAGTTTCGGCACGGAAGAAGAAGAAGCAAAGGTGGCACGCGATGTACGACACGTACACGGTAACGGAGGTTTTAAGCTGCACAATTGGCGGTCCAATAGCTGCACAGTGCTAGAACGGCTGGGTGAAGTTCCACTGGCAGAGGAAAAGCAGCTGAAACTCGTCGACGGCGTGGCGACGGAAAGAGTGCTCGGAATGCTATGGTGTCCTTCCACGGATGAGCTGAGTTTTTCCACCCAGATGAGTGAGGAAGTCCAGGCGCTGATTAAAACGTCCACGCGACCGACAAAGAGGCAGGTACTACGGTGCGTGATGACGCTGTTTGATCCATTAGGGTTGCTCTCACCGTTCCTCATCCATGGCAAAGTCCTGATCCAGGACATCTGGAGAGAAGGCACTGAATGGGACGAGCAAGTCAGCGCAGACGTCTTTGCGAAATGGCGGCGGTGGGTGCAGATGATTGAGTACATTTCCGGGGTGCGCATCCCAAGATGTTACTTCCGGCTCGCGAATCAGAAGACATACCATAACTGCGAACTCCACGTGTTTGTCGATGCGAGTGAGGTGGCGTACTCTTGCGCAATCTATCTGCGCACGCTCGATACAGAAGCTAATCCACAGTGTTGTTTGATTGCCGCAAAATCGAAAGTGGCTCCGCTAAAGCCATGGTCGATTCCCAGGCTGGAACTACAAGGGTGCGTCTTGGGCGTTCGTTGGTCGAAGTTCGTTCGGGAAAACCACGGAGTTCCTGTTTCCAAGATGGTGTTTTGGACAGATTCCAGAACAGCTTTGGCCTGGATCATGGCCGACCCTAGGAACTACCGACAGTTCGTTTCCTTTAGAGTAGCCGAGATTCTGGAGCACACCACGGCAAGCGATTGGAGATGGGTGCCATCAAAATCCAACCCAGCAGATGAAGCTACTAAATGGGGAAGTGGCCCGTACTTCAACCCCAACAGTAAGTGGTTCCAGGGCCCCGAGTTCTTACGTCTACCGGAGACTGAGTGGCCTCGTCCCAAAGAGCCAGTGACCGCTACTTCAGAGGAAATACGTGCATCAATCCTGCACCATTGTTCGATCGAGCCGGTGATTGACTTCGTCCGGTTTTCCTCCTGGAACCGACTACTACGAGCAACAGCTTTCGCTCTCCGATTCGTAAACAACACAGACAAAACGCAGACAAAATATGCAGGCCAACTACAGCAAGCTGAACTTCGAGCAGCAGAGATTACGATTTTCAAGCTTGTACAACGCGAATCCTATCCCGACGACCCAAGTAACACAGAAAACATCTTGAGAAATAATTATTCAAAACGATGTCATATAACTGTGTTATAACCGAATCGGATAACATCTGGTGTTATAACCAAGCATTTATAAAGTTCGACGAGAACAAATAGCGAAACAAAATATCTGTGACTTCATCATGTCTCCAATACTTTGATCGCACAATTATACACCATAATTCGAACTATACACATCCTACCAATCAAAATACGAAAGCAATGAATGCAATGTTTACTACAATATTCCGCTTCACGAATTTCAATTCGGTTTTCAATACTTCACGATCTGAATTTTTGTGGAGAAAACGACGTTTTGTTATGATGCAACACATGTTGAGAAATCATTGAGATCTCAGTTAAACTAGATTTCAAGATTGTCAGGCCGATCCAATGAAGTAGAAAATTCACCACGGCGCATGCAAGGGAAAACAAAAATGCTCGGAGCTCGCACCTGACGTGCTCCAAACATAAGGTGTTCAAAGTTTGCCTTAATAGATGCCATGAAACTAAAATCACTTTCACCCAGCAGACACTATTTTGCACCATTGACATACACAATACGAGAACCAAATTCTCTTATCAGTTAAATTTTGCTTCAGTTGGATAAGATAGACTAAACAATAACAACAAATTTTGACGTTGTGATAGATTTTTTGTTCGCAAAGTCGTAAGTTATAATTTAGTTATATTGGTGTTTGAATGGTTGCCGCAAAACATAATTATAACTTATTTGTGAATGTGTTGAAAAATTGTTTTTAAGACGTATTATAATTGTTATCATAAGTTTTCCTTGGTGAGTTGTTTGTAATGTGGTTTACAGAACAGTACCGACTCAAAATACGAATAAATGAATTTTACATGACAGAAATTTATTTTGCTGTGTTATTATAATGCAGGGGCATTCTAAAAAAGTAAACGCTTTTAATGAATAATGTAATCAAATTTCTTCAAAACCCTAATCCACATAACGGTCAGCTATAGTTATGTATGATATTTAAGTTGGTCATAAAACTTACGTACGGAACAGTCAGTTTCTTGAAAAGTCTGCCATGTTGTTTCTTTGCGTCAATTTCAAAATGCCCAACAAAATTGAATAATTTGGATAATGAAATTAAACATTTTTCAATTCAACTCTGGAGCGCGTTTGTTTTGGAAAAGCAAAATCATAAGTTTCACCATAAATCTTGAGCTGCAGGTGCAGCAGTTGTATCAATACTGAGCATGACCGTTTCCATAATTTGTCCATCAAGACAGAATTATTTTCAATTATTGCATTCATCTTTGAATAATTCATATTTGGATTGAATTTAAGCATTTTGAATCATAGATGCATTGTTATTGAAAACGTTTTGCATGGTGAACGATCATGTCAGTTAGACACGCCCCTTTTAAATTAGTTGTATTAATGTTTTTTCCAAGTGGTATTTCTTACGAAAAGCCTGTTTTCAAATCATGCAAATTATAAGTTGTATAAATGGTTTCTGCATGCTATATGTTTTAAAAAGAGCTTCTTTCTAACCAAATAATTGCATTTGTATAAAATTAGTATTTTGTACTGCTATTTTACTGAGAGATAACTATATTAGTATGCAACATTTAAATTAAGAGAAAATATTAGTACCATAAGAGTATTACAATACATGTTATACTACTTAAAAGATGTTTTATAAGCCGCCATTTTTTGCGCTGTTTTGATTATACAAGTGTCTGAAATGAAGTAAATAATACAGGAAAAATACAGCTGGTTATGTTTTAAACGTGAATTTTAAACTGTTTTATAACAAGCTGTGTTACTTGGGGAGATCGCTGCACTCTCCACCAAGGCGTCGAATGAAACCGGACAGGAGGCCATTGGGAAGCAGAGCTCCATCTACCGGCTAATGCCGATTCTGGACGAGAACGGCTTGTTGCGCGAGCGCGGACGGATCGGGGCGGCTGGAGACATCTGTTATAGCGTGCGTCATCCAATCATCCTTCCGAGAAAGCACCAGGTCACGGAGCTTCTGGTTTACCGATACCATCAGCAATATCGTCACGGCAATGCGGAAACCGTTGTTAACGAGATCCGCCAGATGTACAACATCCCAAGACTGCGTTTGGTAGTGAAGAAAGTAAGCCGTGACTGCCCATTCTGTAAGATACGTCGAGCGAGACCAGCGATTCCACCGATGGCGCCCCTTCCAGCTGCGCGCCTAGCTCATCATGAACGAGCCTTCACCTACACAGGGGTGGACTACTTCGGACCGCTGTTGGTGAAACTTGGAAGATCCAACGTTAAACGATGGATCGCACTGTTCACGTGCCTAACAGTGCGTGCCGTCCATCTCGAAGTCGCATATACGCTGTCTACGGAGTCGTGCATTTCTTGTGTTCGGCGATTTGTGGGTCGCCGGGGATCACCCGCCGAATTCTTCAGCGACAACGGCACAAATTTTCAAGGAGCCGAACGAGTACTGCGGCACCAGATAAGCCAGGGACTGTCCTCAACGTTCACCAACACCAACACGAAGTGGAACTTCATTCCACCGGGAGCACCGCATATGGGCGGAGCATGGGAACGCTTGGTACAGTCAGTGAAAGTCGCAATTGCTGAAGCGTACTCTGAAGGAAAGCTGGACGATGAGGGGCTGCAAACACTGGTCGTGGAGGCGGAACATATGGTGAACTCAAGGCCTCTGACGTATTTGCCACTCGAGACCGTAGAGGCAGAGGCACTTACGCCCAACCATTTTTTGTTGTTGAGCTCGTCCGGGGTAAAACAATACGGCAGAGGAGTTGCATCTGCAGTGCACAGTCAATCCAGTGTTCTGATCCGCCGAGAAATCCTGGGAAGATCCTGGGAGCTAATCCAGCGCCAACTGGACGTTTTTTGGAAGCGCTGGTTGACAGAATACCTGCCGGTGATCCGTCGGCAACCGAAATGGTTTGATGAATCCCGACCACTTACAGTAGGGGACCTGGTAATGGTCGCGGAGCCAACGACGCGCAACGGATGGGAACGAGGACGAATCGTCCGCACGATTCCGAACCCCGATGGCAGGCATCGCCAGGCCGTCGTGAAAATTGGGAACAAGGCTCTGTAAGACCCATGTCACGGTTGGCGCTGCTGGATATACAAAAGGTACGTGAAGTTCCGGAAGAATCCGGACTACACCCGGGGGAGACTGTCGACGCAGAAAGTGACCAGCTGGCAACCCTGCCGCCAACCGTTTCGGAGGCGCCGCGTTATGCTTTCAAAGCGCCGCGGCAATGCGAATGACAGCCGTCACGCGAATGGGTCTACCTGTCAAATGATCATTTCCGGTTATTCGCTCCTCACAGTTATCACACGTTTCAGAGAGAAGATAGAAGTTTAAGACGGCATTTTGTGCAGTGATTATAAAAAACTAGTTAATAGAATTACTACAGTGAATATTAGTTCAGTGAATTTCCGTACAAAGCCTGTGGTTAGTTAGCTCAGTTTGCCCAATTATCCGATAAACTCAGATTGCAGATTGCCCGATTTCAGATTCCAAGAGAGTCAGTATCCGCGTCGATGACATCCGTGTCCGTAGTCCGCTGATCCTGTTATCGCAAGATCCTGTAAAGAGAAAAGTAAGTTGATTAGGAAATAGTATATAAAAGCTGAAAATGTAACAAAATACTTACCATAGGTCGAAGATCCGTTTGAAGATCGATTGATCGATCCGAAGATCGATTGAGGTTAGATTGACATAAGGGCGTGTGAGCAACAAAAGCTTACCGAATTGTAAGTAGAATATATGAAATATGAGAATTTATACTTACCAAACCTTAACTTCTTATAGTTTGAAGCACCTGAATACACTAATCGCTATCAAAACCGATTTGGCTTTAATTCACGCCCCGAAACCCGACACTAGGTTTCGCAGGATGTGACAGGATAATCTACGACGAACTACATCCCCGCAACTTCGACATCGTGGCGTTGCAGGAACTTTGTTGGACTGGACAGAAAGTGTGGAAAAGCGGGCATCGAGCGGCTACCTTCTACCAAAGCTGTGGCACCACCAATGAACTGGGAACAGGATTTATAGTGTTGGGCAAGATGCGACAACGTGTGATCGGGTGGCAGCCGATCAACGCATGGATGTGCATGTTGAGAGTTAAGGGCCGTTTCTTCAACTACAGCATCATTAACGTCCACTGCCCACACGAAGGGAGACCCGATGACGAGAAAGAAGCGTTCTACGCGCAGTTAGAGCAAACATACGATGGTTGCTCGCCGCGTGACGTGAAAATCGTTGTCGGCGACATGAACGCGCAGGTAGGAAGGGAGGAAATGTACAGACCGGTAATCGGGCGAAACAGCCTGCACGCCGTATCAAATGATAACGGCCAGCGATGCGTAAACTTTGCAGCCTCCCGTGGTATGGTAGTCCGAAGCACCTTCTTCCCCCGCAAAGATATCCACAAAGCCACCTGGAGATCACCTGACCAACAAACAGAAAACCAAATCGACCACGTTCTAATCGACGGTAAATTCTTCTCAGATATAACCAACGTCCGCACATACCGCAGTGCGAATATAGATTCGGATCACTACTTAGTCGCTGTATGCATGCGCTCAAAACTTTCGACAGTTATCACCACGCGTCGAAGTCGAACGCCGCGGCTCAACATCGAGCAACTTCGTAACGTAGAAGTGGCTCAAGACTACGCGCAGCAGTTAGCAGTGGCCCTACCAACGGAAGAGCAGCTTGGCGCAGCTACACTTGAAGATGGCTGGAGGGACATCCGATCCGCCATAGGTAGTACCTCGGCTATAGCACTAGGCTTCGCGACTCCGAATCACAGAAACGACTGGTACGACGGCGAATGTGAACAGTTGAAAAACGAGAAGAATGCAGCATGGGCGAGAATGCTGCAACACCGTACGAGAGCGAATGAGGCACGTTACAAACAGGCGCGGAACAGGCAGAACTCAGTCTTCCGGATGAAGAAGCGCCAGCAGGAAGAACGAGATCGCGAAGCGATGGAAGAGCTGAACCGCGCTAAGGACACACGAAAGTTCTACGAGAAGCTGAACCGCTCGCGCAGAGGCTTTGTGCCACAAGCCGACATGTGCCGAGATAATCACGGGAATATTCTCACGAGCGAGCGTGAGGTGGTCGAGAGGTGGCAGCAGCATTACGATGAGCATCTCAATGGCGACGTTGCAAGTACCGAAGGTGGCGTGGTAACAGATCTAGGAGTATGTGCACAGGACGAAAGACTTCCGGCCCCTGACCTTCAAGAGATTGAGGAGGAGGTTGGTCGGTTGAAAAACAACAAGGCCGCTGGAGCAGATCAACTACCAAGCGAGCTTCTAAAATACGGTGGAGAAGCACTAGTGAGAGCACTACACTGGGTCATTACCAAGATTTGGGAGGAGAAAGTATTACCGGAGGAATGGATGGAAGGTATCGTGTGTCCCATCTACAAAAAGGGCGACAAGTTGGATTGCGGGAACTACCGCGCGATCACACTACTGAGCGCTGCCTACAAGATACTCTCTCAAATTTTATGCCGCCGTCTATCACCGATTGCAAGAGAGTTTGTGGGGCAATATCAGGCTGGATTTATGGGTGAACGCGCTACAACGGACCAGATGTTCGCCATCCGCCAGGTATTGCAGAAATGCCGCGAATACAACGTGCCCACACATCACTTGTTCATCGATTTCAAATCGGCGTATGATACAATCGATCGAGAACAGCTATGGCAGATTATGCACGAATACGGATTCCCGGATAAACTGATACGGTTGATCAAGGCGACGATGGATCGAGTGATGTGCGTAGTTCGAGTATCAGGGACATTCTCGAGTCCCTTCGAATCTCGCAGAGGGTTACGGCAAGGTGATGGTCTTTCGTGCTTGCTGTTCAACATTGCTTTGGAGGGTGTAATAAGAAGAGCGGGGATAAACACGAGTGGGACGATTTTCACGAAGTCCGTTTAGCTGCTTGGTTTCGCCGGTGATATTGATATTATTGCTCGTAAATTTGAAACGATGGCGGAAACGTACATCCGACTAAAGAGTGAAGCCAGGCGAATCGGATTAGTCATTAATGTTTCGAAGACAAAGTACATGATGGCAAAGGGCTCCAGGGAGGAATCACCGCGCCCGCCACCCCGAATTCATATCGGCGGTGATGAAATCGAGGCGGTTGAAGAATTCGTGTACTTGGGCTCACTGGTGACCGCCGACAACGACACCAGCAGAGAAATTCAGAGGCGCATTGTGGCAGGAAATCGTGCTTACTTTGGACTCCGCAGAACTCTACGATCGAACAAAGTTCGCCGTAACAAGAAGTTAACCATCTACAAAACGCTGATTAGACCGGTCGTCCTCTATGGGCACGAAACATGGACCCTACGTGCAGAGGACCAACGCGCCCTTGGAGTTTTCGAACGGAAGGTGTTGCGTACCATCTACGGCGGAGTGCAGATGGAAGACGGGACTTGGAGAAGGCGAATGAACCACGAGCTGCATCAGCTGCTAAGAGAACCAACCATCGTCCATACCGCGAAAATCGGGAGGCTACGGTGGGCGGGTCACGTCATCAGGATGTCGGATAGCAACCCGACTAAAATGGTTCTCGAGAGTCATCCGACCGGTACAAGAAGACGTGGAGCGCAGCGAGCTAGGTGGGTCGACCAAGTGGAGGACGATCTGCGGACCCTACGCAGAGTGCGGAACTGGAGGCAAACAGCCATGGACCGAGTGGAATGGAGGCGGCTATTATGTACAGCAGAGGCCACCCCGGCCTTAGCCTGACCGCAGCAGCAGCAGTGTTTATATGTACAAAAAGTTACGAAAATCAATTAGAAAAGTAAGAAAATTGATAAAGTACTGATTTTTCATGAGCTGGGAAGGAAATCAACACGATCGAAATGAAACCAATCTAGAGTGCGGTGACGTTATGAGCTCAACAGTTGTCAAACCACCACAGCTTGGCGAAACAACGTTTGCCGGGACAGCTAGTCTTCTATATATAAAAATGAGTTTGAAGTTCATTTGAGGCAACAAAACTCAAGAACGGATGAACCGATCAGCATGACTCTTGCATGGTTCGATTCGTATTCGTGGTGGCTGTGCTTATATGTACAAAAAGTAACGAAAATCAACTAAAGAAGTAACAAACTGATTAAGTACTGATTTTCCATGAGCTGGGAAGGAAATCAACACGACCGAAATTAAATCAATCTAGAGTGCGGTGCTATTTTGAGCTCAAAAGTTGTCAAACAACCACAAGACGGCAAGACAAAGTTTGCCGGGACAGCTAGTTGTGGATAAAAACCCTAGTTATTAGAATAGTTTATTTTTTTCATTTTTTTTTTCTGGAATTCTGAATTATTGATAATCTGAGGTAGCTTGACATTAAAAAAAATCTCTGGCTACGCCCATGGCCCTAGATGAATCTCCGGAGGAATTCCCGAAGGATTCCCAGGACGAACCTCTGACGAATCCCTGGAGCAATGTTTTGATAAATTCCTTTAGGAATGTTTGAAAATTAGCTGGATCAATTCCTTGCAGAAAATGAAGAAATCTCTGAAGAAACTCCTGATAGAATCCCAGGAGAAATCTATCAGCAGAGAAATTACTGGATGAATCCCTAAAAGCTTACCTGGAGAAATCCCTAAGGAAATTCGTCTAGCAGTCCCTAGAGGAGTCCCTGCAAGATTTCTTGGTAGAATATTGACAGGAATTACAGTAACAATCTCATGGAGGAATCTCTGGAGAAGTGCATAGGAATTTTGGTAAAACAATTATACAGGAATTCCTGGAGTAATCCCTAGTGGAAACCCTGGAAAATCACGGATTTTCTTAAAGAATCGATTGGGAATCTCAGGAGGAAACTTCGAATGATTCCCTCGAAGAATCTCTGGAGGAATCTTTGGGAAAATCTCCAGGGGAGTCTTTGAGGTAATCTTTGGTGCAATCCTTTGAGAGATAAATGGAGAAATCATTGAAGCAATCTTATGAGGGACCCTTAAGATTTTTTTAATTCTTAGAATAATATTTGTAAGAAGCTATAGGAATTCTTCGCGTTGCTTGGAGGAATCCTCGGTGGAATCCCTGAAGGATTCCGTGGAAGAATCCCTGGAAGAATTTATGGAGGAATTATTAGAGGGACGGGCTTCGTGGTCTAGTGGCTACCGCTTCTGATTCATATGCAGAAGGTCATGGGTTCAATCCCTGGCCCGTCCCTTTCATTCTACTTTGTATCTTTCTATACACTTTCTCTCTCTCTTTTCTCTACATATACAACTCATGTATATTCATATGTTCATAGCCATCGCTAGAACCAGAAACGAATTGGAAAAAAGTCGTTTCCCTCACTTCCATCTTCCACTCACAGCACAGTGTATATAACGCCTACAAGTTATGCAACCAAAGCGTGCTGTGCCGCTTGACCTTATTCACCTTATTCACCACACAATCTATCACTATAAATAACCCTCTGTCCATGGATCGCATCACCAACCCAACGGGGACTCCCAGATCTCCCATCCTTTCCGTCTAACAAAATACCCCAGTCCGTACTGGATGTGGGGATGCAGAGGTGATCTCGGTCTTTAGTAGCAACAACCAGCACACTCTAACATTCCTTTCCCTTCCCAACTGACTATAAGGACGTGGCCGGCGCCGTTATTGATCCAAAATGTATGAGCTGCTTAAATTGCTCTTTGAGAATAAGTGGAGTGTCCCAGCCCTTATTCATTTGGATCTCAGTGCAATTGGAACCAGCTCAGATCAATCACGGAGTAGCAACCATTGATATGTATAGTCAGATTTGATCGTTGATCGTTGATCGAATTATTAGAGGGACTACAGTAGGAATCTCTGGAAGAATCTTAAAGAGAAGCAATCCCTGGATACATGCACAAGAATACATTTGCAAATTCTCGGAGGAATATCTAGTGGAGCTCTTGGATGAATCTCTAGAGAAATTATTGTGGAAATCTTTAAGAGGATTTTTTAGGAGTTTCTGGAGGGATTCTGGAAGCTTTCCTGGAGGACAAAACAACAAAAATCAATGAAATAAATTTTTCAAGGATTCCCTGGAAAAATCTCTACGAACTCCTTCAGAAGAAATCCCTGATCTGTAGTAGTTCTGAACTGAAGTAATCTTTAGTTATTAAATAGCTGAAGCAATCCTCGAAAAATCTCTAGATAAATTCATCGGGGAATATTTTAAAAGCTCGCTGGACGAAACTAGAGGAATACCTGCCAAAGTCCTGGAAAAAAAAAACCTGAAGAAAACGAATAATCAATGAAACCAATCTTCAGCAGCATTGTTACTTTGTAACAAACTACGCATTCGTCCGCCAAAAAAACCCCAGTTGTATGCAAACTTGTTGTGTAATAAAACAATAAAAAAAACTCCCAACACCCATTCATGGTTATTGAATCAACTCTTCAAGCAGTCAGCGTGCTACAAACGGTAGCCAGTCATATGTCATAGCATTGTGCAGTTCCAGAGTGTAAGCCGCTTCAATTATTTAATTGGCACTAATTGTATCCTGACTTGTTTCAGCAAGGAGGCAAAACTAGCCACCAACATAGTCATCATCATCGAAGCCGGTAATTTCATCTAGCAAGCTTCATATTAAAGCGAACCTGTGGTCGTATTACGAGGGTTGGGTGTCTCACATCAAATCAAATCATGATGGTCCACCGAAGCTGTCCCGTTTGTCTTGAAGTCGAATAATTCAACGGCAAAAAGCCGTCCGAGAGAAAGAGATGCTCATTTGGTGAGCCCGTTCGTTGTCACATCATTCATCCAAGGTGTTGCATTAACCTCAATCGTCCGAAACTTTTTGTCAAAAGTGAAGCCGACTTCTTTAGAAGTCGGTCGTGTTTGGATTGCTATGGAGGTGCGCTTACCTGTAAGTGCAGAGAGAAGGTGAGACTAAATTAATGATCTAGTTAGAGCGTGATGAGGTAGGTATACGATGTAGAAAGAAGGAAAATAATTGTAGACAAGGAGTGTTGCTTGGCTGCGATCGTTACCGTCAGTACGGTATCGCATACATGTGAGAGGCGTGTGAGTTAGACCAAAATAGAGGAATATCGCACTAATTTTAGAGTGCTTTTTGCGCGCACATGTTAGGTGAAGGCATGTTGACATGACTATTTTTGTGGCAGACGAACGACGACGGGTTTAACTAAAAGTACCTATCTTTTGAGATATTGTGGAACCAGATGATATATAGTTCACGGACGGAAACGTAGCGTCCGTGTTTTTTTTTTTAATTTTGCTTTTGTGGTTTGCCATTACATGAGTGAATGAATTATTTGCACCGTATGGATACATGACATGTAACTTAATTAGGGACAAGCTTTTTTGAGTCGTTTGTCAGAAATCATAAAATAGTTTTAAGAAACGTAGGTATTGAAGATAAGTAATTCCTAGTAGAATTAGCTGACAAATGGGAGTTGAAACCATTCATTGAAAACATGTAAGCATTCAAAATATTTAGAATTGCTGACGTTTATGCGTATTTATAATATTTTAAGATTTTTTCTTCTAAAGTTGATGCGTAACATTTTACAGAATATATAGAAATGGTGATCCTCTAAGGACACGATACAACGAAGGAGGACCTACAAGCAGTTTGGCTTTTAAAGTGACGCGTGCTTATACAGGAGAATGGTATGTAGCGGAGAAGGATGAACAACAAGCTCGCTGCACTGTACGGCGAACCCAAAATCCAGAAGGTGGCCAAAATCGGAAGTATACGGTGGGCAGGACATGTTGCAAGAGTACTGGCTAGCAACCCTGCAAATTGGTGTTCACCACAGATGCGGTTGGTACGAAAATGTGATCTAAAGTAGATGTGTGCGTCGCTGCGTGTGATTCCTGTTAATAATTTGTTACTGCAATACTTTGAAGATCCTCGCTTTTTAAGAATTAAGCTACTTTTTTGTAAACCTTAACTGATTATCAGCAAAATTCTTGGTAATATTTTCATGAAGATCACAAACACATTCTCCTACATGTTCCTAGAATACCTCTTGTAAGAATTTTATGGAAATTTACGTATGACATTTTTTGGAGAATTTCCGTCGATACTCGTGGTGACTTCTTTACAATTCCCTCAGCAGAATCTCGCTTAGTCTAATGGTTGTGGCTTTGAATCACATATCCGGTTACAAATAATTCGATTTTCAATCTTACTAAATATTTAATATAATGCAAGTTTTTCCAGGAATTCTTTCAAATATTCCTTTCTGAAAATTTGCACAGATTCCTTTCAAAAATCCATGTATTTTCTTCATAAATTTCAGTGGAGGAACCTCCTGAAATTTCATCAAGAATTATTCAAGAGAACCTTCCTTCCTTCCATGTATAAGAAATTCCTCTAAGGATTATTTCATTCTTACATCAATGTTTTTTCATCAACATATTTTCCAAATATAATTCACACCTAAATATGCCAAAGAATTTCTATAACGAACCTTCTATGGATTCATTTGACTCCATAAAAACTCAAAAAAATACTCCCTTCAATGACACACTTTTTGTATGAAACCTCTGAAATTTGTGTCACACTTTGCAGAACCCTCATCCTTCTTCATAGCGCAACGTAATGTATGGACGCCACTTCAGAAATAACTCCCGAAAATTCTTTATCAAGTAATCCAAGTATTTTTTTTCAGGATTTTTTTTTTCATCAATTAATTTCTTCAACGCTTCCTTCGAACATATCTCTAAGAATTTCTTAAGATTTTGTTTTCAAGAATTCCTTCTTCCATGGAATCCATCAGAGACTCGGCCAGAGATTACTTCAAAAAATCTTCAGAGTTCTTCAAGGGTTCTTTCAAACATCTCTCCAGGAATGTCTTCAGACATACCTGTAGGGGTTCTTTCAATATTTCCTTCAGAAATTCATACAGCGGTTTCTTAAAAAATATTCCGGAGATTCCTTCAGTAATGCGTACAGATTTTTTTTCACAAGCTCCTTAAGGAATTTTTCCATGAATTGTATTGAAAATTCCCGGATGAATGTCTCCAGGAATTCCTCCATTCATGTTTTTTATTTTTCAGTGAATCCAACAGGTATTCTTTTTCATGCAGAAATTCGTGCAAAGATTCCTTCAGGAGCTTCTCCAGATATGCCTACATATCCCAGTCAACCAGTCATCGTATAAGATGTTGTATAAGATGTTAAAGTGGAGGCGATATGCGTACATTTTACATGCGCCTAAATGGAGGCATGCACGCATATGGCCTCCACTTTATAATCTTATGCAACATCTTATAGGATTACTGGTTGTCTGGGATGTTTCTTCAGAAATTTCTCCGGGTTTTCCAAAGATACTTTTAGGAGTTTTCCCTGTGATTCGTTCAGAAATTCTGTAATTTCTTTGAAAATAATTTCTAGAAACTCTACAGAAATTACTTTGGAAATTTCTCATTAGATTTATCTACGAATCCTTACAGAAGCTTCAGTGCTTCTCCATTTTTCCAGGGATTTCTTAAAAAATACGTTTACGAATTCCTCCGGGAATAGTTTCAGAATATCCTTCGTGAATTTTGGTAAGGGAATTTTTCTAAACATTTATTAAAAAGTTCTTATATGTGGAACGGACCTGATGTGATGGTTGAAGCACGTGACTATCACGCCGAGGACCTGGGATCGAATCCCACTCACGACAAACATACAAAAATGTGAGGGAAGTAATGCGTGGTGGGCTGCAAAACGGTGAGTCGATAAGGAGAGCGTCCAACATAGCTCTGGTCCTCACAATTTCCTACCTCATGCTTCCACGGGTCAAGTGATGACAAAGACCGCCAGCTAAGAGTTGTGTGCTTAGCTGGTAGTGCAGCCTGGGCACTGTTGTGCTTCTGACTTCAGCTAGATTGAGGAGGTACGATCCGAGTGTCTGTTCACCAAGGAGGTGCGGCTCAAACAGCGTCTGTTCTGGCATCCAGCGGCTGAGTAAGAAACGCTGCACCACGCCCAGCTAGATCCAAGGTGGTAGCCCCATCAGCGTGGTCGTCCTAGTGTTGGTTGGGACGTTAAACAGAACTGGCACGATGACCCTCTGGCGAGACAGGAGTGTTGGCGTAGGCCCAATAAGCCACCCGTAAAAATCCCCATTGCGAATAACATAGGAGAAAATACGACTCGATACAATCGGCAAAGAAAACGGCTTTCCTGGGAAGCTGACTAGACTGATTAAAGCAACGATGGACGGTGTGCAAAACTGCGTAAGGGTTTCGGGTGAACTATCCAGTTCATTCGTATCTCGCCGGGGACTGCGACAAGGTGACGGGCTCTCATGTCTACTCTTCAACATCGCGCTGGAAGGTGTGATGCGACGAGCCGGGCTCAACAGCCGGGGAACGATTTTCACAAAATCCGGTCAATTTGTGTGCTTTGCGGACGACATGGACATTATCGCTAGAACATTTGGAACGGTGGCAGAACTGTACACCCGCCTGAAACGCGAAGCAGCAAAGGTCGGACTGGTGGTGAATGCCTCAAAAACAAAGTACATGCTGGTAGGCGGAACCGAAAACGACCGGATCCGTCTGGGTAGTAATGTTACGATAGACGGGGATACTTTCGAGGTGGTGGAGGAATTCGTCTACCTCGGATCCTTACTGACGGCTGACAACAACGTGAGCCGAGAAATTCGGAGGCGCATCATCAGCGGAAGTCGGGCCTACTACGGGCTCCAGAAGAAACTGCGGTCGAAAAAGATTCACCCACGCACCAAATGCACCATGTACAAAACGCTGATAAGACCGGTGATCCTCTACGGGCACGAGACATGGACCATGCTCGAGGAGGACCTGCAAGCACTCGGAGTTTTCGAGCGACGCGTGCTAAGAACGATCTTCGGCGGTGTGCAGGAGAACGGTGTGTGGCGGAGAAGAATGAACCACGAGCTCGCTGCACTTTACGGCGAACCCAGCATCCAGAAGGTGGCCAAAGCCGGAAGGATACGTTGGGAAGGGCACGTTGCAAGAATGCCGGACAACAACCCTGCAAAGCTGGTGTTTGCAACGGATCCGGTTGGCACAAGACGGCGTGGAGCGCAGAGAGCACGATGGGCGGACCAGGTGGAGCGTGACTTGGCGAGCATTGGGCGCGACCGAGGATGGAGAGCGGCAGCCACAAACCGAGTATTGTGGCGTACTATTGTTGATTATGTCTTGTCTTAATGATGTTGAACAAATAAATGTATGTATGTATGTATGTACAATCGGCAAAGACCCACGCGACGAAATTAAGACTACGATTGGAAACTTGGAACATGGAATTGCAAGTCACTAGGTTTCGCAGGATGTGACAGGATAATCTACGACGAACTACATCCTCGCAACTTCGACATCGTGGCGTTGCAGGAACTTTGTTGGACTGGAAAGAAAGTGTGGAAAAGCGGGCATCGAGCGGCTACCTTCTACCAAAGCTGTGGCACCACCAATAAACTGGGAACAGGATTTATGATGTTGGGCAAGATGCGACAACGTGTGATCGGGTGGCAGCCGATCAACGCATGGATGTGCATGTTGAGAGTTAAGGGCCGTTTTTGAACTACAGCATCATCAACGTCCACTGCCCACACGAAGGGAGACCCGATGACGAGAAAGAAGCGTTCTACGCGCAGTTAGAGCAAACATACGATGGTTGCTCGCCGCGTGACGTGAAAATCGTTGTGGCGACGTGAACGCGCAGGTAGGAAGGGAGGAAATTTACAGACCGGTAATCGGGCGAAACAGCCTGCACGCCGTATCGAATGATAACGGCCAGCGATGCGTAAACTTTGCAGCCTCCCGTGGTATGGTGGTCCGAAGCACCTTCTTCCCCCGCAAAGATATCCACAAAGCCACCTGGAGATCACCCGATCATCAGACAGCAAACTAAATCGACTACGTTCTAACCGACGGTAAATTCTTCTCGGATATAACCAATGTCCGCACATACCACAGTGCGAATACAGATTCGATTCACTACCTAGTGACTGTAGGCATGCGCTCAAAACTTTCAACGGCTAATATCACGCGTCGAAGTCGAACACTTTCGACGGCTATTATCACGCGTCGAAGTCGAACGCCACGGCACAACATCGAGCAGCTGCGTAACATAGAAGAGGTTCAACGGAAGAACAACTTGGCGCAGCCAGCGCAGCTACACTTGAAGATGGCTGGAAGGATATCCGATCCGCCATAGGTAGTACCTCGGCTGCAGCACTAGGCCTTGCGAATCCGAATCACAGAAACGACTGGTACGACAGCGAATGTGAACAGTTAAAAAAAAAACGAGGAGAATGCAGCATGGGCGAGAATGCTGCAACACCGTATGAGAGCGAATAAGGCGCGTTACAGACAGACGCGGAATAAGTAGAAATCAGTCTTCCGGAGGAAGAAGCTCCTGCAGGAAGAACAGGATCGCAAAGCGATGGAAGAGCTGTACCGCGCTAAGGTCACACAGAAGAAGCTGAACCGCTTGCGCAGAGGCTTTGTGCCACAAGCCGACATGTGCCGAGACAATCACGGGAATCTTCTCACGAGCGAGCGTGAGGTGATCGAAAGGTGGCGGCAGCATTACGATGAGCACCTCAATGGCGACATTACAAGCACCGAAGGTGGCATTGTTACAGATCTAGGAGTACGTGCACAGGACGAAAGATTTCCAGCCTCTAACCTCCAAGATATTGAGCAGGTCAACTACCAAGCGAGTTACTAAAATACGGTGGAGAAACACTGGTGAGACAACTACAGTGGGTCACTACCAAAATTAGGGAGGAGGAAGTATTACCGGAGGAATGGATGGAAGGTATTGTGTGTCCCATCTACAAAAACGGCGACAAGTTGGATTGCGGGAAATACCGCGCAATCACACTACTGAGTGCTGCCTACCAGATACTCTCTCAAATTATATGCCGCCGTCTGCGTCACCGATTGCAAGAGAGTTCGTGGCGCAATACCCGGCTGGATTCATGGATGAACGAATCCTACAACGGACCAAATGTTCGTCATCCGCCAGGTGTTGCAGAAATGCCGCGAATACAGCGTGCCCACACATAACTTATTCATCAATTTTCAATCGGCTTGATACAATAGATCGAGACCAGCTATGGCAGATTATGCATGAATACGGATTTCCGGATAAACTGATACGATTGATCAAAGCGACGATGGATCGAGTGATATGCGTAGTTAGAGTACCTGAGACACTCTCGAATACCTTTGAATCTCACAGTGGGTTACGGCAAGGTTATGGTTTTCGTACTTGCTGTTTTACATCGTCTTAGAAAGTGTTATAAGGAGAGCGGGGATTAACACGAGTGGAACGATTTTCACGAAGTCCGTCCAGCTGCTTGGTTTTGCTGATAATATTGATATTACAGCTCGTAAATTTGAGACGATCGTGAAGACGTACATCCGACTAAATAGTGAAACCAGGCGAAGCGGATTAGTCATTAATGTGTCGAAGACCAAGTAAGTACATGATGGCAAAGTGCTCCAGGGAGGAATCACCGCGCTTGCCACCCTGAATTTCTATCGACGGTGGTGAAATCGAGCCGATTGAAGAATTCGTGTGCTTGGGTTTACTGGTGACCGAAGACAACGACACCAGCAAAGAAATTCAGAGACGATTAGAGTGGAGACGACTCCTACGCACTGCAGAGGACACTCAGGCCTTAGCCTGTCCACAAAAGCAAAACATGTAAAAAATTTTACAAAAAATACAGAAAGCCTTCCTGCAAAACAACGGATTTCTGAAGGAATCGATAGAGGAGTTTTGAGGTGAATAGCCATAGAAACCCCTGGAGAATTTCCTGCAAGAATTCCTTGATGAATCACTGAAAAAAATACGGAAGAAATCCTTGATGATACATCTAGAGTAATCACTAGAGACACTCCTATTCAATCTATATAGAAATATCTGGAGGAATAATTTGTATAAGGACAAGGTATTTGGAGTAACCTTTAATTTGATAGTTTTACAAACAAACGTCCAAGTATATGCAAAAGCTTTTGTGCAATCCTTAAACTTATTAGCTTTTATTAGAATTAGTGTAAATAAATATATAATAATAATAATAATAGTGTTTTTAGGGTTATTGTATATTTTCAAAAAGTATGCCTACCCACTTACAATGTCCATGTGTCTACTGACAGGTAAACGTGCATACCTTTAGTACCCTATTCAATCCCCTCCAACGCTATTGTTTTATCCAATTTGTGTCAACAAACATTAACCAGGGTGCTAATTTGTAACGGTATTCTTCGATCGAGGTGCTAATGATACGGCCTCAACCTCACACTAACCAAAGACGCCCATCGAAAGCTTTCCCAGACGGTCAACATTGGCGCCATGATTATGCTGACCAACACCGCAACAACAACAACAACGTCTTCCATGTTTATGATTAATTATGCACTAGGCAGACGACACGGGTGCTGCTGGCCGTCACCACCCCGAGAAAACCGAAGACGAAGGTTCTATTTGTCCTCATAATTTTCAACTAATTATTGATGCCATAGGTTCATCAGCTGTTGACTGCTTGCTTGTTGTTGATATAGCTCCCCCTTATTTTCACTTCGTTTGGTGGATCGAGACGACCGGGCGTTCCGAAGCGGGATCAAGTGCCGAGGAAATGGATTCCAAGCATATTTTTCTCACTTGAGAATTGCTCAACAATCCCATAATTAAGTCACATTAGCGTGATACTGAATAGGTCCCCAGACATCTCACTTGAGGTGACTGTATCATGAAATGATGAAACACAGTAAAAAGTGGTCAGTATATTTAAGAAAAAAAATAGGGTAAAAGCTCCCTTAGTGGAGGTAGTACCAATAGTCGTGGTAGTGCCAATTTAGCACTATTTCAAACAAAAAGCTTGCAAATGACATTTTTAATAGATGCATCATAACTAATTAAAAACATTAATTCAGTTTTGTGTTCAGCATTTGTCCCTATAACAAACCTATTTTAAACAATTATTTTCCTTAAATTTTTGGCTCCTTTGCACCTATAGTGGTGGTAGTGTTCCTATAGTGGTGGATCCCATAAGAATTCAATGGGATGCGCCACTATAGGAACCAATGTTAAATTTTACCTCCATAATAGGAACCGTGTACCTATAGTTGGTGCAAGTGATTTATTAGCAAAAACTGTAATAAACAATGTTTTTTTAAATTTTTCCTAGCAAATTTAAGTGAAAAACTACCGATTAACGTTTTCAGGCTTTTTATTTTGTGGTATTATCAATTTTATTTAATTATTTTTCTACAAGGATCTACTAATTGCACCACTATTGGTACATTTACCCTAGTTGTACATTACATCTAAAGATCACAACTCCGATAGTCAATCTCAATAATAATATTATTATATGAGTAGGTAGCAATGCAACTTCAATGCTCAATGCTGCTTATAAACCATAATAAAACCAAACAAGATATCATGATATTTTTTTCATAAAAAAAATAATACAAACATAATGTTGGTGGAAGTAGATGTAAATTGATTTCAGATATATATGTACGTTGACCCCTTTTTCCGGTGTACACATTCTGCATCACAAAAAGATTCTCAGATTCCGCGCGTCGTTGTCGGCGACGTCAAGACACGCACTCAAATTAGTCACAATTTGACACGATTTCCGCGGCACAGGAAGGACATGGGAGGGTGTAGGCAGCCCATCTCGAAGAAAGACATTGCATAGTTCAAGTTCATAAATTTCAAGAGTCTAGCACCAGGCAAAGTCCTGTTGGACAGTTCGTTTATTTTCTAATTGATGGTACTGGCTGGCTTACGGCTAGTAGCGTCTGTCTGACTAAGCCGAGCAGACGATGAACGAACGCAAACGTCGACGAGACAGCTGGGTGGACGTTGCCTGTGACTGACTATAGATGCGGCTGACGATGGCGGTAGCCATCCACAGTCCGAGACCGAGACGAAGATAAATACAGAGTGGCAAAGTTAGAGCGTGCGTCTGCCGGAAGAAGATAAACTGACGGCTGGATGGCCACATGCTCGCAATCATTTCATTAGTAGCAATTTCCAATAACTTATAATTCACGAACGATCCAACGGGCCAAAGATAATTGACATGTACAAACTATTGCCATAATTGGACAAACACTTTCAGTCGTCGCTTTACAACAAGTTGTAAATGTCGTTTGCCAAATGGTCCCACACACTTTAATCTGGTCGGAGGCTGTTGACTTCGGTTCTCGTTCGCACGTTGTGCAGTATAGATGATGATAGTGCAAGTGAAATATCTGCATTATCTTACAATATAGTTGTGCATAATGTTTCTTTTACTGGATCAACTTAAAAATCGTGGATTTTTGTTTTTTTAATTGATTACATACACTTTATATATTGATGGAGGCTTACTTTAAAAAAATGGCACATAATATACCACTGACATCTTGAAGGATGGGGCTGCAAAACGGTGAGTCGATAAGGAGAGCGTCCAACATAGCTCTGGTCCTCACAAGTTCCTACCTCATGCTTCCACGGGTCAAGCGATGACAAAGACCGCCAACTAAGAGTTGTGTGCTTAGCTGGTAGTGCAGCCTGGGTACTGTTGTCCGTCTGACTTCAGCTAGATTGAGGAGGTACGATTCGAGCGTCTGTTCACTAAGGAGGTGCAGCTCAAACAGCGTCTGTTCTGGCATCCAGCGGCTGAGTAAGAAACGCTGCACCACGCCCAGCTAGATCCAAGGTGGTAGCCCCATCAGTGTGGTCGTCCTAGTGTTGGTTGGGACGTTAAACAAAACTGGCACGATGCCCGAGCAAAGGCGGATAACAAAATGATAACAAGTTCTGTTACCTGGTTATCATTCGTTTGATAATTGAGTTTGTTATCATTTAGATTGAATTAAGAGCCAACAAAACAAAAATGATAACTCAAAATTACTTCTCGAATAACAAAATGATAAGAAGTAAAGTTATCATTGAGTTCAAATTGATAAATAATTGTGTTATACAGTATTTTGATCAACATTACATTTGGTTATCAATATGAAAAAATACAGCTGATTGATACAGGTCGGACTCGATTATCCGGAGTCAGGTTTTTTCGAGTCCCAGAATAATAGCTCGGAAACGGAATGCGGTAAGAAGCTGATTTTTGACTGATCACTAATCAAAGGTAGATTGACAAAATGTCAAAATTTCAGCTTCAAAGAGCATTCCGTTCCCCAGATATATATTTGAGAAGTGTCAGAACCTGACTCCGGATAATCGAGTCCGACCTGTAACTGGTTTTGTTATCAAATAGTTATCATTCTGAGCTATTTTATCGACCAAAATAGTAAAAATCTACTTTACTGACATCGTCAGTAATTGAAAAAAAGTTTTTTTTATAATTTATAACCAATGTTTTCAACTATTGCGCCGTCTCGAACCCTGATCGAGTAATTGTCGGTCGCAGCCGATAGCCCCTATACCAACGGGACTCAGTGAGAGT
This sequence comes from Aedes albopictus, assembly GCF_035046485.1. NCBI lineage: Eukaryota > Metazoa > Arthropoda > Insecta > Diptera > Culicidae > Aedes > Aedes albopictus. The sequence goes on along the minus strand of NC_085137.1, from coordinate 226,698,049 downwards.
TAGAGTAATTGAAGGCTACGCATTTCGTACTGCAGTCGCATTGAAGCTGGAAAGCGGAATCTATTTTTAGATTTGAAGTTCATCAGACTCTCAGATAACATATTTATTTATATGTTATCGCGATAGACAAAAATTATCGTTAACTATATTTATTTTCATCTGGTTATCATTAATTATAAAATATGATAACAAGAATAACAAAATGATAACACCAATAACACAGTTTATTATCAAAGTGATATCATTTTGTTATCCGCCTTTGCTCGGGTGCCCGAACAGAGGAAAAAAGCTCAATAATAGCATATTTTGATACGGAGATCAAAAAGTGATATTTGTTTGTTTGAGATAAGAGGTAAAAGTACTGAAAACAATATCTCAATTTTACTCCTGGAACATCTTCATCATAGCACATTTAGCTCTTAATAAAATCTAACCAATAGCAGTGAGCTATTCGATTGATCTTCACATATCAAATTTTGCTATTGGTTAGAAGGTTGAAGAACAAATTTTTGCTATTATTTTCAGTACTTTTACCTCTTATCTCAAACAAACCAATATCACATTTTGATTGTCAGTACTTGACCTCTGCCCGGGTGGCCTTCCGGCGAGACAGGAGTGTTGGCGTAGGCCCAATAAGCCACCCGTAAAAATCCCCATTGCGAATAATATAGGAGAAAATACGACTCGATACAATCGGCAAAGACCCACGCGACGAAATAAGGACTACGATTGGAAACTTGGAACATGGAATTGCAAGTCACTAGGTTTCGAAGGATGTGACAGGATAATTTACGACGAACTACATCCCCGCAACTTCGACATCGTGGCGTTGCAGGAACTTTGTTGGACTGGACAGAAAGTGTGGAAAAGCGGGCATCGAGCGGCTACCTTCTACCAAAGCTGTGGCACCACCAATGAACTGGGAACAGGATATATGTTGGGCAAGATGCGACAACGTGTGAATCATGCGCTCAAAATTTTCGACAGTTATCACCACGCGTCGAAGTCGAACGCCGCGACTCAACATCGAGCAGCTGCGTAACGTAGAAGTGGCTCAAGACTACGCGCAGCAGTTAGCAGTGGCCCTACCAACGGAAGAGCAGCTTGGCGCAGCTACACTTGAAGATGGCTGGAGGGACATCCGATCCGCCATAGGTAGTACCTCGGCTACAGCACTAGCAAAAAAATGTTTAAATTTATACGACGTGTAAATCGTCCTAGCTGTAAATTTACACTAATTGAAACAAGAAAAAGGTTTAGAATTGAGTTGAAATCAATGCACATATTTGGAGCACGAAAAAGCACTCGATAATACACAAGTATACACAGGATTTCACAGCAAAGTGTATTTTTAACCTATGTCGTAACAATAAATTTATATCAATTGGTTTTTGGATTGATAAGAATTTATTTTTCAATCGACGTGTAAAATTACTAAGTTTTATGCCAAACAAAAACAAACGTGGACGTTCAGTTGTGCCCCCGGTGACCGATTGATTTCGGGCAGTTTTCGATTTCCGTCGTTAGTTTCGTGGTATAAATGGTTTGGCAAGTTATTTTCCACGGATACACTGGCGTACGAGTACTGTTGCTAATTTTCTACAGGTAAGGATCATCAATTGAATCGGTGACAATCAATTTCCAAATAAGCTCGTTTTAGGCACCGCATCGATGGCATCAGCAAGCACCGAGCGCAAGAAGCAGCTGACTTCGTTTGTTTTTGAATATACTAGGTTTATGATGTGTAGGGTAATTGATCCGATCATGGAGGAGTTAAGCACTGGGTTCATGCTTAAACCACAATTGTATCGCTCCAAGCAAAATTTTTACATGGATTGAACTGAAAACAATAAAATCTATCCCTTATCTACGGGAAAATAACGAAATATTGCCACTTTGAGGTTGTTATGAGCATTTTATTCGTTTTTATCTAAAAGAACATTGTGTTCCTATTGTTGCGGTATTTGTTCCTAATTTTGCGGTATTTGTTCCTAATGTTGCGGTATCCCATATGATTTCAATTAGGAACACTACCGCAACAATAGGAACACAGCAGCAAACATATTAAGGAAAATATTTTTTTTAAATAGGTTTTTGGGCAAATCTTGAGCAAACAAATGGTGCAATCTCATAATATAAGCACAATACATCTATTAAAAATACCTTTTGGTAACATTTCAGTCGAAAAAGTGCTCAATTAGTCATTACCGCAACATTAGGTACTACCACAACGATGGGAACAATTACCCTAATATAAAATGTTCACAATAAAGTGCAAAGAAATCTTTCATCTTGCACAGTTGAAGTGCATTTATTATTTGCTTTCGATATCCCGGGGGAGAGAACAGCGGAGAGGTGTTGAAACGATTGGAAAATGGAACAAAGCAAAGCAAGGCAAAACCGTGACTTCGTTAGTAGTAAAATTAAACGACGATTAAATTTACACGATTCGTTCTCTGCTTTGATTCGTGTAAAATATAAGCGCGATGGAAATTTGCGTTTATTTTGATGCTCCAAATATGTGCATCAAAATAAACTTTAAATTACATTTTTATTTTAACTGTGTAGGCTTCGCGACTCCGAATCACAGAAACGACTGGTACGACGACGAAAGTGAACAGTTGCAAAACGATTGATTGATTGATTTGTCTTTATTAAAGAGACAGTTGCAAAACGAGAAGAATGCAGCATGGGCGAGAGTACTGCAACACCGTACGAGAGCGAATGAGGCACGTTACAAACAGGCGCGGAACAGGCAGAACTCAGTCTTCCGGATGAAGAAGCGCTAGCAGGAAGAACGAGATCGCGAAGCGATGGAAGAGCTGTACCGCGCTAAGGACACACGAAAGTTCTACGAAAAGCTGAACCGCTCGCGCAGAGGCTTTGTGCCACAAGCCGGCATGTGCCGAGATAATCACGGGAATATTCTTACGAGCGAGCGTGAGGTGGTCGAGAGGTGGCGGCAGCATTACGATCCTCAATGGCGACGTTGCAAGTACCGAAGGTGGCGTGGTAACAGATCTAGGAGTGCACAGGAGGTGCACAGGAGGTGCACAGGAGGTGCACAGGACGAAAGACTTCCGTCCCCTGACCTCCAAGAGATTGAGGAGGAGGTTGACCGGTTGAAAAACAACAAAGCCGCTGGAGTAGATCAACTACCAAGCTAGCTTCTAAAATACGATGGAGAAGCACTGGTGAGAGCACTACACTGCGTCATTAACAAGATTTGGGAGGAGGAAGTATTACCGGAGGAATGGATGGAAGGTATCGTGTATCCCATCTACAAAAAGGGCGACAAGTTGGATTGCGGGAACTACCGCGCGATCACACTACTGAGCGCTGTCTACAAGATACTCTCTCAAATTTTATGCCGCCGACTATCACCGATTGCAAGAGAGTTCGTGGGGCAATATCATTCTGGATTTATGGGTGAACGCGCTACAACGGACCAGATGTTCGCCATCCGCCAGGTGTTGCAGAAATGCCGCGAATAAAACGTGCCCACACATCACTTGTACATCGATTTCAAATCGGCGTATGATACAATCGATCGAGAACAGCTATGGCAGATTATGCACGAATACGGATTCCCGGATAAACTGACACGGTTGATCAAGGCGATGATGGATCGAGTGATGTGCGTAGTTCGAGTATCAGGGACACTATCGAGTCCCTTCGAATCTCGCAGAGGGTTACGACAAGGTGATGGTCTTTCGTGCTTGCTGTCAACATTGCTTGAGAGGGTGTAATTAGGCGAGAGGGATAAACACGAGTGGAACGATTTTCACGAAGTCCGTTCAGCTGCTTGGTTTCGCTGATGATATTGATATTAATGCTCGTAAATTTGAGACGATGACGGAAACGTACATCCGACTAAAGAGTGAAGGCAAACGAATCGGATTAGTCATTAATGTGTCGAAGACAAAGTTCATGATGGCAAAGGGCTCCAGGGAGGAATCACCGCGCCCGCCACCCCGAATTTATATGGACAGTGATGAAATCGAGGCGGTTGAAGAATTCGTGTACTTGGGCTCACTGGTGACCGCCGACAACGACACCAGCAGAGAAATTCAGCGGCGCATTGTGGCAGGAAATCGTGCTTACTTTGGACTCCGCAGAACTCTACGATCGAATAAAGTTCGCCGTAACACGAAGTTAACCATCTACAAAACGCTGATTAGACCGGTCGTCCTCTATGGGCACGAAACATGGACCCTACGTGCAGAGGACCAACGCGCCCTTGGAGTTTGCGAACGGAAGGTGTTGCGTACCATCTACGGCGGAGTGCAGATGGAAGACGGAACTGGGAGAAGGCGAATGAACCACGAGCTGCATCAGCTGCTGAGAGAACCAACCATCGTCCACACCGCGAAAATCGGGAGGCTACGGTGGGCGGTTCACGTCATCAGGATGTCGGATAGCAACCCGACTAAAATGGTTCTCGAGAGTTATCCGACCGGTACAAGAAGACGTGGAGCGCAGCGAGCTAGGTGGGTCGACCAAGTGGAGGACGATCTGCGGACCACGTAGAGTGCGAAACTGGAGACAAACAGCCATGGACCGAGTGGAATGGAGACGGCTACTATGTACAGCAGAGGCCACCCCGGCCTTAGCCTGATCGGTAAGTAAGTAAGTTGCTGAGTTCTCAGCTTGACAAGGCTTGTGAAAAAAATGAAGTGATTATTGCACAATTTAAACACTGTACTCAGCTAACAAAAAGTAAAATAACCGAGCAGGGTAGAATATCAAATCAATTACAAAAGAATCACATGGCCTGTTTTTATATCTCAATTTGTTTGTATAAGCTTATCAAAGTATTGCTTTTCTATAACATGTTCTGGTGAGCAATCTTATTTTGTTATGATTTACTTATTGGGATACATCTTCTAAGCAGCTTTTCAATAATACATTTCATTGTAGAACAAGATTTTACAAACTATTATTCTACTATTGAGAAAGTACGAGTGTTATACAGTTATTATGCCATATTTAATTATCCTGCTGAAATTCTCTTCTGCTCGGGTATGATGATATCTTTGGAAAATTTGCTCTACGCAATCTTACTTGGAATGAAGCCGTAGAAGTATGAAGCGAGATGCCGGCTGATAAACATCGAGACATTGGAACATTGTAGGAAAGCTTCTAAGGCAGTGTTTGTCTTTAAAATCCTGGCCGGTAAAATAGATGCTCCCTTTTTGCTGGCGTCGTTGGATATAAATATACCCGCTTCGCTTAAACGACCTATTTCGCCTTCGTCGTCCTTTTCATAACTACGATGTTAATGAGCCCATTCGCTCAATCATGAATATTTTTAATGAAACATACCTACCTAATTTTGACTTCGGAATGAATGTAAATAGGTTTAAGGTTCATTAAGACTAAACCGTTGTCAGATGCATTAACTTACAAATAAATTAATAAATCCCTGTGGGAATCCTTGGAGGAATTTCTGTAGGATTTTGTTTAAATTCCTGAATAAATTTCTCGAGGAACCCTGACGGAACCATGTAGGAATTCGTAAGGGAATATTTGAAGGATTCGAACCGAAAGTTTTTGAGCCAACCTAGGGCTGAAAATCTTTATAATAAAAACACAAAACATGAAAATTTGAAAGAATTCTTTAGGAAATTCTTAAGTAATTTTAGGAAATTTACTCATGGAATGAATGGAGAAATTTTTGAATAAATCCTAGGGAATATTTCTGATGATAATCTGTTGGGAGCTCCTGAAAATATCCTTGATAATAAATCAGGAAATAATCTTCGGAGGAATTTTTGTAGGAATTTTTTGAGAAAAATCTGTAGAAATCTTCAAAGAATTTCCTAAAAATTCACGGAGAAATTTCTGAAAAAAACCCGCGGAAAAAATGCTAAAGGAATCCATGAATGAGTTCGTGAAAAAAAACTTTAGAGGGAACACTCCATAACCGAGTGATTTTTAGAGGAAATCCTTGACAGAATTACCAAACGAATTATTGGAGGAATTTGAATACTTTAAGACATCCATGAATAAATTTTGGAGCAATTCGTGGAGGGATTTTGGGGGCATTCTCGAAAGAACACTTGGAAGAACTCATAAAGGAATCTGTCTAGAAATTCCTGAAGAGTACCTGGAAGTACCTGAAAGAATCTTTGTAAGAACTTCTGAATGAATCCAAAGAAGATTCCTTGGAAGAACCCTTGAAGGGATTTTTGAAGCAATTTGTCCAAAAAAAAAGTGCAACAGTTCTTGGAGGTATTGCAAAAATAAGTCTCTGAACAATTGGAGTTTGCGTTATTTCTAGACAAACTAAAGAGGAAAAATTTTCAAGACATTTTAAGAAATGTCCGAATGTTTTCCTGTAGTATAAAAGTCAAAATTCGCATTGGAAACTCTTGGATCAACTCCAAGTGAAATCCCTACCAGAGAAATACATTGAAAAACTAAAAAAAATAAACCCAAAAAGTATTTCACGGCCTTACATGATAAATGAACAGTACATACATTACAAACATTTATTTGTTCAACATTAAGACAAGACATAATCAACAATAGTACGCCACAACACTCGGTTTGTGGCTGCCGCTCTCCATCCTCGGTCGCGCCCAATGCTCGCCAAGTCACGCTCCACCTGGTCCACCCATCGTGCTCTCTGCGCTCCATGCCTTCTTGTGTCAACCGGATCAGTTGCAAACACCAGCTTTGCAGGGTTGTTGTCCGGCATTCTTGCAACATGCCCTGCCCACCGTATCCTTCCGGCTTTGGCCACCTTCTGGATGCTGGGTTCGCTGTAAAGTGCAGCAAGCTCGTGGTTCATCCTTCTCCGCCACATACCGTTCTCCTGCTCACCGCCGAAGATCGTTCTTAGCACGCGTCGCTCGAAAACTTCGAGTGCTTGTAAGTCCTCCTCGAGCATGGTCCATGTCTCGTGCCCGTAGAGGATCACCGGTCTTATTAGGGTTTTGTACATGGTGCATTTGGTGCGTGGGTGAATCTTTTTCGACCGCAGTTTCTTCTGGAGCCCGTAGTAGGCCCGACTTCCGCTGATGATGCGCCTCCGAATTTCACGGCTCACGTTGTTGTCAGCCGTCAGTAAGGATCCGAGGTAGACGAATTCCTCCACCACCTCGAAAGTATCCCCGTCTATCGTAACATTACTACCCAGACGGATTCGGTCGTGTTCGGTTCCACCTACCAGCCAGCATGGACGTCGTCAGGATTATTAGATGTAGAAATAATGTATGTGCATAAATGCGTTCCAAATTTACACTAATTGAGAACTTCATCAAAACTCAAAGGTAAACTTCTGTTAGAAAACTCAACATTTCAGCGTTATCTAAATTTTACTAGATTCAATTTTAGCTAGTTTTGATGTAACCTAGTAATTAAAATCTTTTTGTTTTTAATTCAACAGAATTAACTGACAAATTGTACTGTGATACTATTCATTTCAACTACAATTACATCATCCAGCCGTTCATCATAATCTCTCATCCTGGCCATGATGTCTAATTAAATATCCGTCTGTCGGATTAGCTCGTGCTGTGCGTCCTCTTCGGTGAGTGATTGCCTCGTGCAAGCAGACCAAAAAAAAACTGCTACCATACCCCGCCTTCACAAAACCAACAAAAACTTAAAGCGGATGCGTTTCAATCAGTAATGCCGCCGACCGTAATGTTACTCGTTGGGTACTCACTCAGACGGTGTATAGTCTAAAACCGACATCGCCGACTGCCTTCGTCGTGTTGTGCATGGGAACGCACGCGCACACATGGGTTGGGAAATGCACTTGCTTGCACCATTATCAAGTCCAACCTTTGGGATAGGCCTCCGCAGTTTGTTACAACAAACGTTGCTGATTGTCTGCAACACCCATTAATTGAACTTTCTGAAACTTCTGGATAACTCAGTAAGGATTTTATCGTCGCATAAGAATAGTTAAGAATTATATTTAGGTCAAAAATTTGCTAAATCGCGAGTATCTTACAAGTAAGTAAGTCCACAACTGTTCCCATTACCCTAGCCTTCGATATGTTGTGTCTGCTTTTTCCCTATACGTTACTTTCCAGGAGAGCCTCATAAATAAATCTGTTTCTCGGTGTATTACACCTTCCTTCGGTTGTCGGAGTCTGGTCTGGTCCCTGCATGCCGCGCCTTCCGCATCACTCAAGTGCCAACCCACTTGGGTATCCCGCCGCAAATTACCATACAGTAGGACCCGACGAAGTGTGTAACTGCCGATGACTTCGGGCGACTTTTCAAGAATCACGGTAACACTGCTCCGTGGCGTTCAGCGCACAGCTCCAGTAGGCAGGTAAGCGTTCAGCAGCGCATCATTCTTCAATGTGCGATGCCGGGTTGATATCTTGCCCTATGTTTGGGACGTTTGTTACTGGGTCGGACGAGAGGCGGAAGACTGCCGGCTCTTCCACGAGTGCAGCCAGCATAATATTGTGTAAGTGATGCTAAACCAGACATTATGTTTATGCCGCTTCCAGAAACTGTGGAGGTTATGGTACATTTGCGGGGACTGGGATATTTTTATGGAAATGAACTTCACTTGTTACAGTGCTCGATGCTCGGAATCGAGTTAGTTGTTCTGTTTCTTTTCATGTTCTACGTGTCGATCTTTTACGTTTCTACCTACACGGGATACATTATGGGAACCTGAACGATCCGATTGGGATAGTCAAGGTTGTACAAACAGTTGCAAACAGGTCTGAATGGTACTGTGTTTGGAAAAACTGCATTTGATTGTCTTGATATAGAAGAATGAAATGTGGGAAATGTAATGCATAATTTGGAAGTCGTAGGATTGTGAATGGAGAATTTCGAGCAACTTCCAATATGGCTTGAAAACAAGTTCTTTTTTGATTTTGTAATTTTATATCTCAAAAAACGCTAACTTTTAAGAAGTCAAGCACTAAGAACATCATCCTACAAAACTAAACCAAAAATTATAAGTTATTGAACCTATAGGGCATTTTAAAAGAAATTCTCGAAGGCCACATTTTTATTATTTCTTATTTTGAAAAGATGTGCTACGTTTCATTTGAATTGGTGATTGTCATGATTGGTCGATCCGTAATTTGGCGTGGAAATAGACTGTTGAAATTTCTGCGACAATACCAATGAAATCTTTTTCCGATTTTTCTTTTTTTTTTTTTTGGCAACTATTATAGGTATAATAGGCAATATCTTTGAAAATTTCTTCGGCAACTTCTACGGATGCTCCCTCTGTAATTCCATGCCATTCTCAGGCAATTTTTGGGAAATTTTTACATATTTTTCTGAAACAGTTCGTATAAGAATTTTTTGAAACTTAATAGGGCAATTCCATTCAAATTTTAAAAATTCTGGATTTCCAAAACAATTGCATGAGAAACATCAAAAAGAAAGACTGAAGGAGATCACAAAGGAACTGCTAAAGTAATTTCCAAAGAATATTATGAAAGTGATGTGGAGGAATTTCAGAAGGACTGTATGAATTTTATCACCACGCGTCGAAGTCGAACACCACGGCTCAACATCGAGCAACTTCGTAACGTAGAAGTGGCTCAAGACTACGCGCAGCAGTTAGCAGTGGCCCTACCAACGGAAGAGAAGCTTGGCGCAGCTACACTTGAAGATGGCTGGAGGGGCATCCGATCCGCCATAGGTAGTACCTCGGCTACAGCACTAGGCTTCGCGACTCCGAATCACAGAAACGACTGGTACGACGGCGAATGTGAACAGTTGAAAAACGAGAAGAATGCAGCATGGGCGAGAATGCTGCAACATCGTACGAGAGCGAATAAGGCACGTTACAAACAGGCGCGGAACAGGCAGAACTCAGTCTTCCGGATGAAGAGCTGTACCGCGCTAAGGACACACGAAAGTTCTACGAGAAGCTGAACCGCTCGCGCAGAGGCTTTGTACCACAAGCCGACATGTGCCGAGATAATCCCGGGAATATTCTCACGAGCGAGCGTGAGGTGGTCGAGAGGTGGCGGCAGCATTACGATGAGCACCTCAATGGCGACGTTGCAAGTACCGAAGGTGGCGTGGTAACAGATCTAGGAGTATGTGCACAGGACGAAAGACTTCCGGCCCCTGACCTCCAAGAGATTGACGAGGAGGTTGGCCGGTTGAAAAACAGCAAAGCCGCTGAAGCAGATCATCTACCAAACGAGCTGCTAAAATACGGTGGATACACTGAGTTATACCAAGATTTGGGAGGTGGAAGTATTACCGGAGGAATGGATGGAAGGTATCGTGTGTCCCATCTACAAAAAGGGCGACAAGTTGCAAGGATTGCGGGAGCTATCGCGCGATCACACTACTGAGCGCTGCCTACAAGGTACTCTCTCAAATTTTATGCCGCCGACTATCCCCGATTGCAAGAGAGTTCGTGGGGCAATATCAGGCTGGATTTATGGGTGAACGCGCTACAACGGACCAGATGTTCGCCATCCGCCAGGTGTTGCAGAAATGCCGCGAATACAACGTGCCCACACATCTTGTTCATCGATTTCAAATCGGCGTATGATACAATCGATCGAGAACAGCTATGGCAGATTATGCACGAATACGGATTCCCGGATAAACTAATACGGTTGATCAAGGCGACGATGGATCGAGTGATGTGCGTAGTTCGAGTATCAGGGACACTCTCGAGTCCCTTCGGGTTACGGCAAGGTGATGGTCTAGAAAGTAAAGTCTTTGGGAAATTGGTGCAATAATTTGCTTGCGAATTGCTTTAATATCTATATATATAAAAGGGCCCATATAGCCGAAGCGGTAAACGCACGGGTATTCAGCATGACCATGCTGAGGGTGACGGGTTCGATTCCCGGTCGGTCCAGGATCTTTTCGTAAAGGAAATTTCCTTGACTTCCTTGGGCATAGAGTATCTTCGTGCCTGCCACACGATATACGCATGCAAAATGGTCATTGGCAGAGGAAGCTCTCAGTTAATAACTGTGGAAGTGCTCATAGAACACTAAGCTGAGAAGCAGGCTTTGTCCCAATGAGGACGTTACGCCAAGAAGAGTGAGAGATATATAAAAATGAGTTTGAAGTCCCTTTGAGGCAACAAAACTCAAGAACGGCTGAACCGATCAGGGTGACTCTTGCACGGTTCGGTTCGTATTCGTGATGGCTGTGTTTATATGTACAAAAAGTTACGAAAATCGGTTTGAAAAGTTACAAAATTGCAAAAGTAATGTTTTTTCATGAGCTGGGAAGGATTTCAACACGACCAAAATGAAATCAATCTAGAGTGCGATGCTATTTTGAGCTAAACAGTTGTCAACCCACCACAAGATGGCAAGACAAAGTTTGCCGGGACAGCTAGTTTCTTATAAAATTCATACTTACTTACCTTACCGATCAGGCTAAGGCCGGGGCCACTAAGGGTCCGCAGATCGTCCTCCACTTGGTCGACCCACCTAGCTCGCTGCGCTCCCCGTCTTCTTGTACCGGTCGGATGACTCTCGAGAACCATTTTAGTCGGGTTGCTATCCGACATCCTGATGACGTGACCCGCCCACCGTGGCCTCCCGATTTTCGCGGTATGGACTATGGTTGGTTCTCTCAGCAGCTGATGCAGCTCGTGGTTCATTCGCCTTCTCCAAGTCCGTCTTCCATCTGCACTCCGCTGTAGATGGTACGCAACACCTTCCGTTCGAAAACTCCAAGGGCGCGTTGGTCCTCTGCACGTAGGGTCCATGTTTCGTGCCCATAGAGGACGACCGGTCTAATCAGCGTTTTGTAGATGGTTAACTTCGTGTTACGGCGAACTTTATTCGATCTGCGGAGTCCAAAGTAAGCACGATTTCCTGCCACAATGCGCCTCTGAATTTCTCTGCCGGTGTCGTTGTCGGCGGTCACCAGTGAGCCCAAGTACACGAATTCTTCAACCGCCTCGATTTCATCACCATCAATATACGGGGTGACGGGCGCGCTGATTCCTCCCTGGAGCCCTTTGCCATCATGTACTTTGACTTCGACACATTAATAACTAATCCGATTCGTCTGGCTTCTTTCTTTAGTCGGATGTACGTTTCCGCCATCGTCTCAAATTTACGAGCAATAATATCAATATTATCAGCGAAACCAAGCAGCTGAACGGACTTTGTGAAAATCGTTCCACTCGTGTTTTTCCCCACTCTCCTTATTACACCCTCTAAAGCAATGTTGAACAGCAAGCACGAAGACCAGCACCTGCCGTAACCCTCTGAGAGATTCGAAGGGACTCGAGAGTAGGGTGGCTCAAGCTTGTATGGCAAAACCACATGTCAAAAAGTTCGATGGGCCCCCTTCTCATTTCGTTCTATATGACGCCACGATGCTCTGGTCAAATTGTCAGCTAAATCCGTTAACATTAGGGTGGTGCTAAACTCGTTTGAAGTTTGTATGGAAGTTTATATGGAAAAACATCGTTTTTTGTAGTTTTCCTCTGAGGGGTTCTAATTTCCCTTAAAACATGTAATCGATCCTATAGAAATATAGCCTGGGATATGCCGAAAAACTTTGTCGAAGACTGCAACTTGATCAGACACTTGCGAAAAAAGCTACAGCCTCGACAGTACGGGCCCATTCAATGAGATTTTATTGCTATTGTTATTCCTTTACATGTTAAATGTTAAGCACCACCACATGGTCTGCATGTAATATCTTTTCTTACAAGTTTCGGATGACTTTGCGGTCTTCGGCAAAGTTTTTCAGCACATGTAAGACTATAGTTCTATATAATCGGTTATGTGTTTTCAGTAAAAATAGTGCCCCTCATGAGAAAAATGCTAAAAACGGTGTTTTCCCATATAAACCTCCATACAAACTTCAAATGAGTTTAGCACCGCCCTAATGTTAACGGATTTAGCTGAAAATTTAACCAGAGCATCGTGGCGTCATATAGAACGAAATGAGAAGGGGGCCCATCGAACTTTTTGACATGTGGTATTTTGAGCCACGCTACTCGAGAGTGTCCCTGATACTCGAACTACGCACATCACTCGATCCATCGTCGCCTTGATCAACCGTGTCTGTTTATCCAGGAATCCATATTCGTGCATAATCTGCCATAGCTGTTCTCGATCGATTGTATCATACGCCGATTTGAAATCGATGAACAAGTGATGTGTGCGCACGTTGTATTCGCGGCATTTCTGCAACACCTGGCGGATGGCGAACATCTGGTCCGTTGTAGCGCGTTCACCCATAAATCCAGCCTTATATTGCCCCACGAACTCTCTTGCAATCGGTGATAGTCGGCGGCATAACATTTGAAAGAGTATCTTATAGGCAGCGCTCAGTAGTGTGATCGCGCGGTAGTTCCCGCAATCCAACTTGTCGCCCTTTTTGTAGATGGGACACACGATACCTTCTATCCATTCCTCCGGTAATACTTCCTTCTCCCAAATCTTGGTAACAACCCCGCGTAGTGCTCTCACCAGTGCTTCTTCACCGTATTTTAGAAGCTCGCTTGGTAGTTGATCTGCTCCAGCGGCTTTGTTGTTTTTCAACCGGCCAACCTCCTCCTCAATCTCTTGGAGGTCAGGGGCCGTAAGTCTTTCGTCCTGTGCACATACTCCTAGATCTGTTACCACGCCACCTTCGGTACTTGCAACGTCGCCATTGACGTACTCATCGTAATGCTGCCGCCACCTCTCGACCACCTCACGCTCGCTCGTGAGAATATTCCCGTGATTATCTCGGCACATGTCGGCTTGTGGCACAAAGCCTCTGCGCGAGCGGTTTAGCTTCTCGTAGAACTTTCGTGTGTCCTTAGCGCGGTACAGCTCTTCCATCGCTTCGCGATCTCGTTCTTCCTGCCGGTGCTTCTTCATCCGGAAGACTGAGTTTTGCCTGTTCCGCGCCTGTTTGTAACGTGCCTCATTCGCTCTCGTACGGTGTTGCAGCATTCTCGCCCATGCTGCATTCTTCTCGTTTTTCAACTGTTCACATTCGCCGTCGTACCAGTCGTTTCTGTGATTCGGAGTCGCGAAGCCTAGTGCTGTAGCCGAGGTACTACCTATGGCGGATCGGATGTCCCTCCAGCCATCTTCAAGTGTAGCTGCGCCAAGCTGCTCTTCCGTTGGTAGCTGCGCGTTGGTGCTGCGCGTAGTCTTGAGCCACTTCTACGTTACGCAGCTGCTCGATGTTGAGCCGTGGCGTTCGACTTCGACGCGTGCTGATAACTGTCGAAAGTTTTGAGCGCATGCATACAGCGACTAAGTAGTGATCCGAATCTATATTTGCACTGCGGTATGTGCGGACATTGGTTATATCCGAGAAGAATTTACCGTCGATTAGAACGTGGTCGATTTGATTTGGTCGGGTGATCTCCAGGTTTGTGAATATCTTTGCGGGCAAAGAAGGTGCTTCGGATTACCATACCACGGGAGGCTGCAAAGTTTACGCATCGCTGGCCGTTATCATTCTATACGGCGTGCAGGCTGTTTCGCCCGATTACCGGTCTGTACATTTCCTCCCTTCCTACCTGTGCGTTCATGTCGCCGACAACGATTTTCACGTCATGCGGCGAGCAACCATCGTATGTTTGCTCTAACTGCGCGTAGAACGCTTCTTTCTCGTCATCAGGTCTCCCTTCGTGTGGGCAGTGGACGTTAATGATGCTGTAGTTGAAGAAACGGCCCTTAACTCTCAACATGCACATCCTTGCGTTGATCGGCTGCCACCCGATCACACGTTGTCGCATCTTGCCCAACACTATAAATCCTGTTCCCACCAAGATAACCAGTCATCGTATAAGATGTTGCATAAGGTGATAAAGTGGAGGCCATATACGTGCATGCCTCCATTTAGGCGCATGTAAAATGTACGCATATCGCCTCCACTTTAACATCTTATACAACATCTTATACGATGACTGGTTGTCTGGGCAGTTCATAGGGGGTGCCACAGTTTTGGTAGAAGGTAGCCGCTCGAAGCCCGCTTTTCAACACTTTCTGTCCAGTCCAACAAAGTTCCTGCGAAGCCACGATGTCGAAGTGGTAGGGATGTAGTTCGTCGTAGATTATCCTGTAACATCCTGCGAAACCTAGTGACTTGCAATTCCATGTTCCAAGTTTCCAATCGTAGTCCTTATTTCGTCGTGTGGGACTTTGCCGATTGTATTGAGTCGTATTTTCTCCTATGTTATTCGCAATGGGGATTTTTACGGGTGGCTTATTGGGCCTACGCCAACACTCCTGTCTCGCCAGAGGGTCATCGTGCCAGTTCTGTTTAACGTCCCAACCAACACTAGGACGACCACGCTGATGGGGCTACCACCTTGGATCTAGCTGGGCGTGGTGCAGCGTTTCTTACTCAGCCGCTGGATGCCAGAACAGACGCTGTTTGAGCCGCACCTCCTTGGTGAACAGACACTCGGATCGTACCTCCTCAATCTAGCTGAAGTCAGAAGCACAACAGTGCCCAGGCTGCACTACCAGCTAAGCACACAACTCTTAGCTGGCGGTCTTTGTCATCACTTGACCCGTGGAAGCATGAGGTAGGAAATTGTGAGGACCAGAGCTATGTTGGACGCTCTCCTTATCGACTCACCGTTTTGCAGCCCCCAAGTGAATGTAACTCTTTGCAAATGAATGATCCCATCGATGGGTCATTTACACCCCTTTGCTGTTGACTCCCTCATGAGTAATTGCCAGTGTTCATTTCGCCCCAAATCGACTACAAAAACAAAATTTCAATTTTGAGTAAATTCTGATACGAAAATACAACGCTTTACCCATCGTAAAGTAGACAAGATAATGGGTTGCATTTTTTTTATGGCAAAGGAACTCAAACGTTCACAATACCTTATTTGTCACTACTCCAAAATAATAAGAATATTACCACATGAAAAATAAATATTAATTTTAAAGATAAGGTCACCTATTTTGGGTACTTGCTGCTATAACTATAATTTCAAACCGATTGACTTGAACATGGCTAGATACTGTGCGTATCTGAATGTGTCTCAAAAATCAAGTCAATCGGTTAAAAATTGACTGAGTTATAGCAGCAAGTGCCTAAAATAGGTGCTCCTGCCCAAATGGCCCCAGACCCTATTTTGATTATTTTGGAGGAATATAAATGAAACCATTGAAAATTAGAACGATGACTTATTCCTTCATACTTCTCCATTTTAACTTAACGTAAAATTCAACGGTTTCAACAAAAACAGGGGTGTCCATTTCGCCCCGGGGTGGTCGCGATGACTGACCGTGTGATTATATCTTATCTTTAAGTGTAGCGGGTCTAGTGTGATAGTTAGAACACGTGACTATCACACCGTGGATCTGTGATCGAATCCCACTCGCGACAGACTCACAAATGTGTGCCTTTTCCTTCGTAAGGGAAGTAAAACAGTGGGTCTCAAGATGAACTAGCCCGGACTAAAAATCTCGTTGAAAAAAACCTTATCTTGATGTTGATGTTGAACAAATAAATGCATGTGTACGTTACCAAATATTTTGAAATGCTTCCAGCACAAAAAAAATCGACACTTAACTATCACGCCGAGGACCTGGGATCGAATCCCACTCCCGACAAAACTCACAAAATGTGGGTTCTTCCTTCGGAAGGGAAGTAAAGCGTGGGTCCCGAGATGAACTAGCCTAGGGCTAAAAATCTCGTTAATACAGATTTAAAAAAAATAGCAAAATAAATATCTGAATTTCAGCAACATTTTTGCTGAATTTCAGCACAGCTTTGCTGATCAAATGTCAAAATTGCTGGATGGTTCAGCAAGCTGAAAAATAATTGCTGATACTTAGTAAACTCGTACTGCTGAATGCAATCAGCACAAAAAACAGCCAAGTTTGCTAAATAATAGCCAAAAAAGATTTGCAGTGTACGCATATAGCTGTCGAGTAGGCCGTCCCTTATTTTGCAAAAATTGGAAATGTTATAAGTTCGTTGTTGGAAAATGATCGTTTTAGCTAAGAAGTGATGTTGCAAAAATTTGAAGTCCGTATCCCTAGGCAAGGGCGTAGCCAGCTTTTCGGCCAGGGGGGGGCGAGCACCCTTACACTGAAAACCACTTTGCAGTAACAAAGAGTTCAAATACTTCATAATTAAAAAAAAAATATAAGTGAAGTATGAAATATGGGTGATTAACAGGAATGGTTCAATGGAAGAATCATATATGATTATAATCCTGAGCTTCAGGAATTTCTTAACAAATGCCATCATGAATTCGAATTTATCCAGTAGTTTCTCCAGAAATTTCTTTAATATTTTTCCAGGCTATTTTATTGTAGATATTCCAGCTGAAATTATCTTCTGAGAACTTGCAGTAATTCCGTTGGGAATACCTTCAGAAAATTCTTCATTAATTCCTCCAGAAGTTTTATTACGAATTTCACCATGCATTCTTTAGAGAATTTCCCCAGTAATTCTTTACAAATATCATTCTTAATTCCACCAGAAATCCTTTTGAGAAGCTCCAGAAAATACTTTAACAATTTCTCCGGGAATTCTTTAAAAAATTCCAATCAAACTAAGATTCCTTTCCTTGAGGAATACCCTAAGAAATTTTTAGAGAAATTTCTTCGAAAAATCATTTAATGAATTCCTTCGGAATTACCGGAAAAAAATCTTTGAAAATTTCTGAAGGAATTTATGGAAATTCCTGGAGGAATATCTTTGGAAGTTGCTAGAGGAATGCATTCGAAAATTTTTAAAGGAATCAATTAAAAAATAATTTCAGGAGTTTATTTCGAAAATCCTTGAGGAATTCCACCGGAAATTCCTTGACAAATTCTTCAGAAATTTCTTGAGAAATTCCTTCATTTCTAAAGCTCCTTGAGAAATTCCATAAGACATTCCTTCGAGAGTTCTACTACGATTTCCTTTAGAAGATTCTTCGGGAATTCCTTGAGGAATTTCTTTGATATAGATTTAGAATATTCCTTGAGGAACTCCTTCGGAGTTTTCGTGAGGAATTCTTTCCCAAATTTCTGAAGCAATTCTATCGAAAATATTGAAAAAATCCACTAAAAATCTCATGAGATATCCCTTCTGAAATTCCATAAGGAATTTCTTTTAAAATCTTTCAAAACTTCCTTGAAAAAATATTTCGGAAATTCCTGAAGAAATGCTTTTTGTGATTTTTTATTTCCTAGAGGAACTCATTCGGAAATTCTTTGAAGAATTCCTTTAAAAATGCCTTGATAAGGAAAATTCGGAAATTGTTAAAGAAGTTCGTTTGGAATTTTTTTGACATATGTCTGAAATGTCTTATGAAATACTTTCGGAAATTTCGTGAGAAATTGTTTGATAAGTTCGTTGAGGATTTTTTTCGTTTTTTTTTATAAATCTTTACGAAATTCCTCAAGGAATTCCAGCGAAAGATCCTTGAGAAGTTTCTTCGGAAATTCCTCAAAAAATTCCTTCAAAAATGTATTGCGGAACTCCTACGAAAACTTGAGAAACTTCTTCAAACATTCCTTCAGAAACACGTTTGGGGATTATGTGAGAAAATCCTAAGGCAATTTTTTGAGGACAACCGTCAAAAATTTTTGGAGGAATTCATTCGGAAATTTTTGGAGGTATTTCAAGGCAAATCCATAAGAAATTTCTATGGAAATTCCGGGAGGGATTTCTTTGGAAATTCAGGAGAAAATCCTTTGAAAATTCCAGGAGAAATTCCTTTGAAAATTCCTGGAGGAATTCCTACGGGAATTCCGGACAAACTCTTCCGGAAACTCACGGAGGAATTCTTCGAGAAAATCCTGGAGGAATTCCCTCGGAAATTCTTGGAGGAATTCCTTCGAGAATTCGTGGAGGATTTCCTTCGGGAATTCCAGGAGGAATTTCTTCTTGATATTTCTGGAGGAATTCCTTCGGAACAGTGGCGTAGCAAGGGGGGGGGCGGGGGGTGCGGTCCGCACCGGGCCCCCGAATTCAGGGGGCCTCCAAATCAGGGCAGGTCTAGTGTTATAAACCATCCCTGATTTGGGGGCCCTCTGAATTCAGGGGCCCAGTTTGAATAAAGTTCTGTGATTAGAGAAAGATTCCTATAAGTATAAGTTCAACACTTGCCGATCTGCTGATAGTTATGCAGGGGCCTCTTCGTGATGATCAAGAGATTTTGGAATGGGGAACACAGATGGCTATTTTGAAGTTCTATTATTAACAATTAAAAATGTATACACTTTATTCGTGTAGTTTTGTTAATATTAGTTTGATGACTACTCTTTGCACCTGCAGGAGCCCAAAAATACAATAAAAAATGTGTTCAAAATCAAAATTGAATTTAACGATATTCAGTACCGATATGGAAGTAAAATTCATGAGCATTATGAAAACATCCATGATATCCTAACCACAGAACCAAACAAAGCTCTTGATTTAGATTAAGATAGCAGCTGAAATTCAGGGGCCCCATTCATCAAAATTAAGAACTGAACGCATTCAACGTCCTTGAAGGCTTTCTGTGGGAATTCCTTCGGGCAAGAATATCTTTTTACGATTTATCAGGCAGTTACTTCAAAGACTTCTACAAAAATTCCTCTAAGATTTACTTCAGAACATTTTTTAGGGATTGCTTAAAAAATTTCTAAGCATTGGTTTACGAATACTTACAATGATTCCTTCAGGAACTCCTCCTAACATTTCTTCAGGAATTTCTTCAAAAAATTATCGAAAAATCCTTCAGGAATCCCTTTGAGATTTTTTTTGTACGAATTTCTTCAAGCAGTCGTTCAGAAATACCTCTTCGGAAACGATCATAAAGCCATTGAAGGATTATGTCATAATGCCCTTCAAGAAATCCTTTAGATGGACCATAAGAAATCTGTCCAAGTATGATTTTAGAGATTTCTTCAAGAAGGAATCTTGCAAGAGTTCCTCACTGAAAATATCATTTATGATTTTTTGAGATCATGATTGGAGCCATACCATACCTGAATGGATCCTTGGGAGATTTTCTAAAGAAATTTGAATGAATTCCCGAAGGAATCCTTGTAGAAATGTCTGTAGCATTTTTTGCAGAAATTTCTAAAAAAAAATCCTTGAAAAATCGCCTGGATGAATTCTAAGATGTGTTAGGAAAGAATCATTGGGTTGATTTTGGAGGTATATTTGATGTTGTTCTGGAAATATTTTTACAGAATTAGTAAAGAATTCCTAGCTTCAAAAGAATCGTTAGTGGATATATTTAAGAAACTCTTTATGAAGTTCTTGGGATTACATAATACTGAAGAAATTTCTTCAGAAATGAAGGAGGAATTTCCTAAGGAATCGCTGTAGCAACTTTCGCAAGAAATCTTGGAGGAATTTGTAAAGAAGTCCTTGAAGTATTTCCCAGAAGAATCGTAAAAGATGTCCCAGAAAGAGTTCTTGGAGCTCCGCACTTTTAAAAATAAATGCTTGATGAAATCGTTAGAAACTTTCCTTAGAAGTTTCGTGAAGGAAATCCGGACGAAACTGGTGTTATCGCTAAAGAAACCCTTTAAGGCATCAATAGAAAAAAAATCTAATAAAAACCTTGGAAGAATTTCTAAATGATTCATTGAGGAATTCCAGTAGAATTTCTTGGAGGAATTCCTGTGAGAATTTTTACATTATTTATTAGAATTTCTGAAGTATTTTTATTTTTTTTTTCAGTAACTAATTCGGAAACCCGTGTACAAATTCATTAAGGATCTTTAAACATTAATTTGAAAATTCATTCGGCAATTGCTCTGAAAATTTCCTTTGGCGATACTTTTGATTTATTGTTAGGCAATTCCTTTGGAAACTTCTTCAACTAATTCTCGGCAATGCTACAAAAACGGCTTCTGATTTTTATTTCTACGAACTTCTTAAGATTTTTATTTCAACGGAAATTTCGTTGGGAATTCCGTCTGCAACTTTTCACTGATTTTTTTTTTTTTTGACAATGCGTTTGAGAAAACCTCTGGTAATTACTTTCGGAATAAATTCAACTTTTTTCTGGAAACTTGTATGCCAATCCCTACGGGAATTGATTGGGTAACTCGCCTGGCATTTTTTTTGGTATTTTTTTTTTTGCAAGTTTTCTGTGAGTTACCTGAAAAAAAATTTTGGATATCTTTTGGCGGAGTTTTTTTTGGCTGATTATTGGGAAATGCTTTGATTGGATTTAATCAGAAAATTGCTATAAAATTATTCTTGGGGTTTTCTTTGCAAATGTTTTTGAAAACTATTTCGGCACTTCCATCGAAATCTTCGATAACTCTTTTGGAAATTTCTCGGCGATAATATTCGAAGCTTAATTAGATTATTATTTGTGAAAATATCTTTAACATCACTTTTTTAAACTCTTTGGCCAGCTGCTTTGGAAATTTATCGCGGGATTTTAGCAATTTCTTTGAAAGTTCCACCGGCAGTCCCTTTGCAAATATACCTCACAATTACATTTGTAATATCTTCAATAGTTCAATGTTGAAATTCATTCGATAGGCACTTTGAATTAGTCGATTCGTTTGTAAATTTAAGTGACAACTTTTAAAAGCTTGTTTGTTATTACTTTTCTACGAGATACATTTTTGCAAATTAAAAAAAAAATCAAAGAATTTACAACGGAACGACCGAGAAAAATCTCAAGAGAATTACTAATAAAATTTCCAAAAAATTAAGATGATTACCAGAAGAGATCACAAACAATTTCCTAAAAATGTATGAAGAAATTCCATCAGAATTTCTTGGGGGAATTTCTGAGAGAATTGAAAGAATTCTTGTATTTTTTTATTTGAGTTTCTTAAGTATTCATTGGAGGAATTTATGAATCCTTGAATAGGCTTATTAAAGGAATTTCTAAAAATAAACTAGCAAAACACTCAATGCCTCCTCTGGAGGATTTCCTACAGAATTTCTTGGAGGAATTTGTGAAAGAATCTCCGGAAAATTCTTGCAGGAGTAATTGAATTAATACAAGAAGAAATCCTTGCATGAAAGGATCCCAAAAGATTTCTTGCACAAAATTATTTGTTAAATACCTGGGAAAATCAGTTTAAGAATGAATGAATGAAATCAATTAAAGAAATTTTAAGAGAATACTAACTTGAATAAAATCTGAAGTAATCTTCGGAGAAATTGCAAGAAAACTTATTGGATGAGCTACTAAAGAAATCTCTGGAAAAATTCCTGAAGGAAATTTGAGAGCAATTTCTACACGCTTCTTTGAAGGAATTCCTTTAGAATGTTGAATAACCTTAGAAAATCGATTCCTGGAAAAATCCCAAAAGTAATGGTAGAAGCTTTGGAGATGTTATTAAAAAATTAAGCAGATTGCTTTAAAATATTGATGAAACCTTCGCAGGAGTTTCTAACTAGATCCTTGTAGAAATTCTGACAGAATCTTGTGATAATTTCCAGGAGACTTTTTTTGAAGAAATATTTTAGAAATCCTTGGAAAAAATAACCGTATGAATTCTTGAAGTGATTCCTGAAAAAACCCGATGGCAATCCTCTTTGAAATCTAAGCCTTGCATTAATTACTTAAAGGATGCTTCAAGGTATTCTTAAAGAACTACTGCAGAAAGTGGCAAAATAGTCTTACGAGGAATCCTTGGAGAGACTACTAGAGAAGTTATTTGTTTTGATAAGATAGGGCATCTGTTCTTTTACTATTTATATACGCTCCCATTTTCATACCACTCAAAACAAAGGAGTGAAGCGCTTTTTGTTCTGCTTCTTGTTTTTGTATATTTGTTAGAAGTGAGCACGGATTATATAAAAAATAACGTAATAATTCTGGAGGAATCAATCATAAATTCTGGAGAAATTCCTGACTGAGATGCGTGATGGAAACTTAGAATTATGTTTCAAAAGGTTTCTTGGAAGAATTTTTAAGGAGTCTTATCAAAAAGCGGAATAGAAGTTTTTTGAAAAGTGCTAGGAATACTAGCAAAAATTGCTGAATGGAACTTTTGAGAAAACTCTTAGAGTTGATGGATATTGAAAGTCCAGAAGTATTTTTCGAAAGAATTCCTACAGAAGTCCTTCTAAAAGTTTAATTTAATTAATGTAATTTATTTAATTCAATTTCTTCTGTAGGAATCCTTGGAGATTTTGTCCCAGTAAACCACACATCGTATTAAAAAGTGTATTTGAAATCGCATTTCTTGCCGTCAGAATTCAAAATCGTTAAAACCGCTAAATCTTGTGACAAGAATGACAAATCCAATTGTATATAAATCATAGTTTTGATTTATTTACGAGTAACTTTGTTGTGTAAAGATCAAGCCGTAAATAAAGCTTATTGAAATCGTTGCTGTTTGTATACGCTTACATGTCATATATTATGTTAGTGAACTTTGGTTGGGAATCGCAACAACTTATTTAATAAAATTTTAACTGAGCATCGACACTGATAAATAAAAAGATCATTACGATGTGTTCACCATTTATTTTAAAGGTGATAGGTTATAATTCATTGCAAATTCATGGTCACAGATATGATGTTCAATTTCTCATTCCATCAAATCTTATCACATCAGCTCTCCCCGGTGAGCAACCAACACACTGTAGTCACTGTCATTCTGAGATTGTGATGTGCTTAAATCCAATATTCTTACGCAGATCGCTGCAAGTTCTGCTCACAATATTCAACATAATATTCAGAAAGTCGTCCTGCATGAAATTTGGCACTGCGACGAGGTGATTGGGTGTAATAATCATCTCACTTACTTCACTCAGCACACCGCCACCAATCGCCACTTGCTGATTATGTTCTGGTATACTGGAAACGTTCTATCAATTATATTCGGGCAATCCTTGGGATGTTCTTCGTTACCGAAAAAGGAGGCACAATGATTCCCCCATGGGCATTGAACATTTTCCGCGACGACGACGAACGGCGACGACGACGGACGACGACAACGCAACGGCGGCACGTACACTCGATGTAGGACTTCTGTTGTAAACAAAACATGCCGTAATTACCGCAATTCAAACTCGCTACGAGTTGTATATGTTGACAGCTCATCTTTTGGTATATCATATATCAGTATAGCAACATGACGAAAGGAATCGCAATGACTTATGAAAAATTACAACCTAGGCTTCATATCAACCTTCATGTAGGAAAGCAAAGGCAAGTTTTACATGTAGGTTAGAAGACTCAAGTTTATATTGGTCAAAATTTATGCCTTATTCAAGATTGATCTATTAGTACACTGGTATGAGTCTAGACTCACAATCTCGAGATGCCGTGTTCGAGGCTGGGTGTTTACATATTTTTTTGTTCATAGGCGAGTTGTTAATTGAACCTATCGTTTGTTTGATGAGTTGCACCGGTACGATGTCATGCTACACGATAAGTTTCTTCTGCAACAACCAGCCATTTTATCAAAGAAGGCTCAGGCTAATTTGATTAGAAAATTGCAGATGTAAATAACAACAAATTGAATTTATTTTAGACACTGCGGCGGCTGAAACAGTTAATTAATTATTAACCGGAGGAATTGTTGGACCAGTGCTCATAAGGAATCCTTTAGAAGCTCCTCGTATATTAACGGTGATGAATTCTCCCAAAGGATTTAAAGAGGATTCCTAGCATTCGCCTTGAGATTTCCCCGGAAAAAACTGCAGGAAAAATTCTCAGCTGGAGTTACTGAAAGATTTCGAAGTGGAAATTGATGAAAAATTCCTCTGAAAGAAAGAATGTAAGATTCCCTGACATTGCGGGAGCGGTAGTGCTAGAAATTGCCAAAGAATTATTGCAAGTAACTACTGGAGAATTTCTCCGGGTATTACTCAAGCAATTTTTTCGCAGATTCTCCTAGCTGAATTCCAGATAACTCCAGGAATTTCTCCTAGGATTCATCAATAATTTCACCGGGAATTCCATCAGGAATTCTCACCGAAAAATCCTCCTGAAACTAATCCGAAGATTCCTACTCCTCCTGGAATTCCTCCGGGTATTCCTCCAGTATATTTTTCGGGGATTCTCGTAGGGATTCCGAATATATTTCCGAAAATTCTTCTAGGAATTCTTTTGGGATTTCTACAGGAATCCCTAGAGAGAAATACCTTCAGGAATTTTACAGGGAATACCAACAGCAATTCTACCGGGGATTTATCGAGGGATTTCCGCCAGGGATTCCACAAGGAATTCTTCCGGGGATTCTCCCAGAAATGGATTCCTCCAAGAATTCCGCCGGTGATTCTTCCAGGAATTTCTCTAAAGATTCCACCAGGAATTTTTCCAGAAACTCCGCTGGAAATTCCTTCGGAGATTCCTCCATGGCTTCCTACAGGGATCCTCCAATGATTATTCCAGGAATTTCTCCGAGGATTCCTCCGGGCATTTCTCTGGAAATTTCTCCAAGAATTCCTTCGGAGATTCCTCCAGGGCTTCCTGCGGGGATTCCTTCAAGGATTCTCCAGGAATTCCTCAGACGACTCTTCCTGCAATTACTCCGGGAATTCCACTGGTAATTCCAGTAGAGATTCCTTAACGAATTCTACCGGGAATTCCTCCAGGAATTCCACCGGAAACTCTTCCAGGAATTGCACTGGGAATTCCACCAGGCATTCCTCCAGAAATTTTTCCGAAGATTTCTCCGGGGATTTCTACCCGAAATCAACGGACTCCTCCTGGAATTATTTCGAAAATTTCTCCCGGAAATCCTCCTGATTTTTTTTCAGGAATTCCTCTGGGTACCCCTCCAGCATTCTTTTCAGGGATTCTACCGTTAATTTCTCCAGGAATAACTCCAGTAATTCCTCTGGGTATTCCTCCAGCATTTTTTTGGGGTATTCTTCCAGGAATTCCACTGTATAGGGCCATAGACTGATAGGGCTGTTTGCAGTTCAGAAGGAATTTCTCGGCCTATCTTGATGCATGGGAAATTCCTTGCCTGAATCGCCCAAGAAACCGTTTTTCTTCTACTGCAGTACGCAGTTGCGAAGAAATGACAATTCAAATGGCAGTCACCGTAGAAAGTTTCTGCCAGGAATCGCTCAAGAAGTTTCTTGAGCGATTCCTTTTGAACTCGAAACTGCGCTTATGTAACTCTAGGAATACATTCGGGGATTTTTTCCATGAATTCCTCTAGCGATTCCTCCTAGAATTTCTCTAGGGCTTCCTTCAGGAATTCTTTTAGCACTAATACAGCACTTCCACAGAGGATTCCTCCAGAAATTCCTCCGAGGATTCTTTCAGGAATTTCTCCGAGGATTCCACCGGGAGTTCCTCCGAAAATTTCTCTGCAAATTCCTCCATGAATTCCTTTGGAGATTCTTCCTGGGCTTCCTACGGGGATTCCTTCAAGGATACTTCCAGGAATTCCTCCAATAGTCCATATGAATAGAACTGAGTAATTACGCTTTACTCAGATCCCTGTGAAGGTTCACAGAGATTTGCTCCACGGCTTCACATAGAGAATTTACTCACGGCTTCACAAGAGAATTTACTCAACTTTATTCATATGACCCAATGGCTCTTCCTGAAATTCCTTCGGTACATCCATTAGAGATTCCTCAAGGAATTCTACCGCGGATTCCTCCAAGAAGTCCACCGGTGACTCTTCCAGGAATTTCACTGTGGATTCCACAAAACATTCCTCCAGAATTTCTCCCGGTCATTCTTCCTAGGATTCCTTCAGGAATATCACCGTGAATTCACCTAGGAATTCCTCCGTAGATTCCTCCTGCATTTCCTCCGTAGATTTTTCCAGGAATTTATACGGAGATTCTTCCAGGAATTGCTTCAAGGACTCTTTCTCGAATTCCTCTGGGAATTTCTCAAAAAAAAAAAAAATACTCCGGGGATTCATCCAGGAATTCCTCCGGTTCTCTTTCAGTAATCTTTTCTAGGATTCTTCCGCAAATTTCTCTGGGAATAACTCCAGAAATTTCTCCGCGAATTCCTCCAGAAAATTACCCAAGGATTCCTCCAGGAATTTCTCCGGGGATTCCTCCTGGGTTTCCAATCCAGTTATTCCCAGGTTATTCCCACCGAAGATTCCGAAAACTCATCCTGGATTTTTTTTTTCGGGAATTTCTCCAGGAATTCCTTCTGACATTATTCGGGGATTCCTCCAGTGATTCCGGCACGAGTTCTTCCGGATATTGCTAAAGCATTTTTTTTCAGTGATTCTTCAGGGAATTTCTCTGAATATAACTCCACGAACTACTCCGGGCTCTTTCAGCATTTTTTTGGGGTTCTGCCTGAAATTACTCTGGAGATAACTCCAGGAATTTTTCTGGGGATTCATCCGGGAATTCCTTCAGGGATTCCTGCGGCAAATCCTTCAAGGATTTCTGTGGGAATTCCTTCAGGGATTCATCCGGGAATCCCTCCAGGGAGTCCTCTGGGAATTCCTCCAGGAATTCCTCCGGGAATTCCTTCAGGGATTCCTCCGGGAATTCCTCCAGGGATTCCTCCGGTTATTCCTCCAGGGATTCCTCCGGGAATTCCTCCAGAGATTCCTCCGGGATTCCTCCGGGAATTCCTCCTGGGATTCCTCCGGGAATTCCTCCAGGGATTATTCCGGGAATTCCTCCAGGGATTCCTCCGGGAATTCCTCCAGGGATTCCTCCGGGAATTCCTCCAGGGATTCCTCCGGGAATTCCTCCAGGGATTCCTCCGGGAATTCCTCCAGGGATTCCTCCGGGAATTCCTCCAGGGATTCCTCCGGGAATTCCTCCAGGGATTCCTCCGGGAATTCCTCCAGGGATTCCTCTGGGAATTCCTCCAGGGATTCCTCCGGGAATTCCTCCAGGGATTCCTCCGGGAATTCCTCCAGGGATTCCTCCGGGAATTCCTCCAGGGATTCCTCCGGGAATTCCTCCAGGGATTCCTCCGGGAATTCCTCCAGGGATTCCTCCGGGAATTCCTCCAGGGATTCCTCCGGGAATTCCTCCAGGGATTCCTCCGGGAATTCCTCCAGGGATTCCTCCGGGAATTCCTCCAGGGATTCCTCCGGGAATTCCTCCAGGGATTCCTCCGGGAATTCCTCCAGGGATTCCTCCGGGAATTCCTCCAGGGATTCCTCCGGGAATTCCTCCAGGGATTCCTCCGGGAATTCCTCCAGGGATTCCTCCGGGAATTCCTCCAGGGATTCCTCCGGGAATTCCTCCAGGGATTCCTCCGGGAATTCCTCCAGGGATTCCTCCGGGAATTCCTCCAGGGATTCCTCCGGGAATTCCTCCAGGGATTCCTCCGGGAATTCCTCCAGGGATTCCTCCGGGAATTCCTCCAGGGATTCCTCCGGGAATTCCTCCAGGGATTCCTCCGGGAATTCCTCCAGGGATTCCTCCGGGAATTCCTCCAGGGATTCCTCCGGGAATTCCTCCAGGGATTCCTCCGGGAATTCCTCCAGGGATTCCTCCGGGAATTCCTCCAGGGATTCCTCCAGGAATTCCTCCAGGGATTCCTCCGGGAATTCCTCCAGGGATTCCTCCGGGAATTCCTCCAGGGATTCCTCCGGGAATTCCTCCAAGGATTCCTCCGGGAATTCCTCCAGGGATTCCTCCGGGAATTCCTCCAGGGATTCCTCCGGGAATTCCTCCAGGGATTCCTCCGGGAATTCCTCCAGGGATTCCTCCGGGAATTCCTCCAGGGATTCCTCCGGGAATTCCTCCAGGGATTCCTCCGGGAATTCCTCCAGGGATTCCTCCGGGAATTCCTCCAGGGATTCCTCCGGGAATTCCTCCAGGGATTCCTCCGGGAATTCCTCCAGGGATTCCTCCGGGAATTCCTCCAGGGATTCCTCCGGGAATTCCTCCAGGGATTCCTCCGGGAATTCCTCCAGGGATTCCTCCGGGAATTCCTCCAGGGATTCCTCCGGGAATTCCTCCAGGGATTCCTCCGGGAATTCCTCCAGGGATTCCTCCAGGGATTCCTCCGGGAATTCCTCCAGGGATTCCTCCGGGATTTCCTCCAGGGATTCCTCCGGGAATTCCTCCAGGGATTCCTCCGGGAATTCTTCCAGGGATTCCTCCGGGAATTCCTCCAGGGATTCCTCCGGGAATTCCTCCAGGGATTCCTCCGGGAATTCCTCTAGGGATTCCTCCGGGAATTCCTCCAGGGATTCCTCCGGGAATTCCTCCAGGGATTCCTCCGGGAATTCCTCCAGGGATTCCTCCGGGAATTCCTCCAGGGATTCCTCCGGGAATTCCTCCAGGGATTCCTCCGGGAATTCCTCCAGGGATTCCTCCGGGAATTCCTCCAGGGATTCCTCCGGGGATTCCTCCGGGGATTCCTCCGGGAATTCCTCCAGGGATTCCGGGAATTCCGCTGTGGATAACTACAGGAATTTCTACGGGATCTCTTTCTGGAATTCCTCCGGGAATTGCTTCAGAATTTTTTCAGGGATTCTCCCAAAAATTTCTCTGAGGATAACTCCAGAAATTCCAGAAATTTGTCCAGGAGTTCCTCCGGAAATTTTTCCAGGGTTTTTTACAATAGATTTTTTTCAGGAATTCCTTCGGGTATTCCTACAGCATTTTTTTTTTCGGGGATTCTCCCAGAAATTCCACCGGGAATTTCTACAGGAATTCAGCCGAGAACCACTGCAGCAAATGCTTCGGGAATTCCTTGGAGGTTTTCTCTAGAAATTCTTCCGGGAACTCCTCCTGGAATTCCTCCGAGATTTGCTTCGGGATTTTCTCCGGGAATTCTTCCTTGAATTTGTCCTGGAAGTTGTCCAGGAATTCCTCCAGGGATTTGAACAGGAATCCCTTCAGGGATTTTCCCGGAAATCCTCCATGAAATCCTTCAAGAATTCCTCCATAGATTCCTTCTAGGATTTCTCCTGGAATTTTTCCGGGATCTCCTCCTGGTATACCTCCGGGATTCCTCCGAGGACTTCTCTTGGATTTCCTCCAGGAATTCCTACTACAAATTCCTCCAGCACTTTTATCGGGGATTCTCCCAGAAATTTCTCCGGGGATAACCACAGGAATTCCTACGGGAAGTCCTCCAGGAAATCCTTCGGAAATTTCTCCGGAATATCCTCTAGAAATTTCTCCAGGCATTCATCCGGGAGTTTCTCCAGGAATTCCTAATATAATTTCCTCCAGGAATTCCTCCGAGTATTCCTCCAGCATTTTTTCAGGGATTCTCCCAGGAATTCCGCAGTGGATAACTCCAGAAATTCCGCCGGGGATTCCTACAGGAATTCCTCCAGGAATTTCTTCATGAATTCAGCCTCTAGAAATGCCTTCTGGAATTCTACTATAGGTTCTTCCAGGAATTCTTCCGGGTATTTCTCCAGCAGTTTTATTCGAGGATTCTCCCAGGAATTCCGCTGTGTATAACTTCAGGAATTACTCCGGGAATTTCTCCTGGAATTTCATTTCGAATTTCTCAGGCGATTTCTCCAGGAACTCCTCTTTAGATTTCTTCAGAATTTCTTCTGGGGTTCTATCAGAAAAATCCCTGGAGGAATTTTTGGACAAATCCTCGGTGGGAACTCTTGGAGGTTTCCTCGGTGGGCATTCCTGGAGGAATTCTCGTTGGGAATTCCTGATGAAATCCCCAGAAGAATATCTGGAGGAATCTCTTGTGGGAATTCGTGGATGAATTCCCTGTGGATATTCCAAGAGGAATTACATGTATCCACTAGGAAATTTCTGAGGGAATCCTAGTAGCAATTCCTGGTGGAATCTCCGGAGGAATGCCTTTAGTTTTCCTGTGAGTAATCCCCAGCGGAATTTCTTGGAGAAAGCCCGAAAAATTTGCTGGAGGAATATCCGGGAGAAATCCAGGAAAAATCATTAGTAGGAATTTCTGGAGAAATTCGCGGAGGAATTCCAGGAGAAATTCATAAGGAATTTTATTAGGAGTCCCCGGAAAATTCCAGGACAAATTCCCGAAGGAATCCATGGAAGAATCCCTGATGGATTTCCTGGGAGAATGCCAGGAGGAATTTCTGAAAAAAATCTACAGTGGGAATTCCTGGAGGAATTCTCATTGAGAACTCGCTGGGAAATTATTCCAGTAATTTCTTCGGGAAATCCTTAAGGATCTCCTCCTTGGATATCACCAGAAATTCTTCCGGGGATTCCATCTGGAATCCCCAACAAGAATTCCTCGAAATATTCCTGCAGTGGATTCCTCCAAGAATGCCCGTCGAAAATTCCACCAGCAATTCCCAACAGGGGATCCTCCTGGATTTTGTACCGGGGAAACCTCCGAGAACTCCCATCGGGGATTTGTCCAGGAATTACTCCGGGAATTTTTCCAGGAAATTCTCCATGAATTCCTCCGGGATTTTTCCAGGATTTTCTCCGGGACTCCTTCTGAAATTCCCCCGGGGACTCCACCTGGCATTCCTCCGGGAAATTCTTCCGGGAATTCCCCCAGGGATTAATCCGAAGATTCCTCCAGGAATTTCTCCGGGGATACTTTCTGAGATTTTTTTTGGGATTTTCTCCAGGAATTTCCACGGGAATTCGTCCAGAAATTCTCCTATGGATTTCTCTGGGTATAACTCCAGGATTTTGGGTATAACTCCAGGAACTACTACTGGAATTTCTCCAAGAATTCCCCTAGGAAGTTCTCCAGGAATTCTTCCAAGGATCCCTCCAAGAGTTTCTTTAGGGATTTTTTTAAGGAATCTCCAAGGATTGCTCTGGAAAATTCACCGTAGTTGCCACTTAAAGTTCCTCTGGGGACATTCCCTAGAAATCCACCGAGAATTTCTCCATGCATTTTCCGAGAGTGCATCTGGGAATTCCTCCAGAAACTCTTCAGTTATATCTCCAGGAATTTCTCCGGAGTTTTTTTTCATAAATCCTTCCGGAGATTGCTCCAGGAAATCTTCCGAATATTCCTTCAGGAATTCCTCCAGAGATTCTTCCTTGGATTCTTCCATGGATTCCTCTAGGAACTCCTCCGGGGACTCTTCCTGGATTTTTATCGGGGATTTATCCGTGAATTCCTCCAGAAATTCTTCAGAGATTTCTCCAAGAATTCCTCCGGGGTTTTCGCTGGGAATTCCTCCAGAAATTCCTCAAGTCATCTTTCGGGGATTATTCTTGGGATTCCTTCAGGAATTTCCCGGAGGATTACTCAAGGGATTACTCCAGGAATTTCTCCGGGAAATTTTATAGGAATTGCTGGGGAAATTTCTAAAGGAATTCCTCCGGGGATTCCTCCATGAATTCCTCTAGAGATTCCTTTAGGATTTCCTCCAGGAGTTCTTCCGGAAATTGCTCTGGAGATTCCTCTTCTTAGATTCTTCCAGGAATTCCTTGGAAGATTCCCCCAGGGATTCTTTCAAGAATTACTCCGGTGATTTTTCCAGGAATTCCTCCGGGGATTCCTCCAGAAATTTCTTAGAGTATTCCTCCAGGAATTTCCTCGGGTATTTGTCCAGTAATGCCTACTGAGATATCTCCAGGAATTCCACCGAGGACTTGTTCTGGAATTTTTTTTCGGGATTTGGTCCTGGAATTCCTCTGGGATTTTCTCCAAAAAAAAATTCAGATTCCTCCAGGAATTCGTATGGGATTTTCTCCAGGAGTTCTTCCGGGGATTGCTCCAGGAATTGCTCCGGGTTATCTTCTGGAGATTACTCCGAGAATTCCTCCAAGAATATCCCCGGAAAATTTCTCCAGAAATTACTGCAAAAAGTTTTCCGGGAATCCTTCTATGGGTATTCCTCCTGAATTTATTCAGGGATTCCTCCAGGAAGTCGTCCAGGGTTTCCTCTAGAACTTCCTCCGGAGATCCCTTCAGAAATTGTTCCAGGGCTTCCTTCAGAGAATCCGCCGGGGATTACTCCGGCGATTCCTTTTAAATTCCCCCGGGGACTTCTCCTGGAGTTCTTCCGGGAATTTCTTCAGAAATTTTCAGGGAATTTCTCCAGAAATTCTTCCGGGAAATTTTCCAGAAATTCCTCTGAGAATTCCTCCTTGGATTCCTCCACAAATTCTTCAGGGATTCCTCCAGGAATACCTCCGGGTTTCCTTCAGAAATTCCTCAACGAATTCCGCTGTTGAGTCCTCTAGAAATTCCTCCGGGATTTTCCCCAGGTATTCCTATAAGGATTCATTACGAGATACGTCCTTTAATTCCTTCAGGAATTCCTGAAGGAATTCCCTCAGGGATTCTTACAGAAATTCCTCCTGGGATTTTGCATGGTATTCCTCAGAGAAATTTTCGAAGGACTTTTTGGAGGAATATCAGGCGGAGTCCTTGAATAAATCTCTGGAGGATTTTTTTTAAGAATCCTTTGAGAAATCTCTGGAGGAATCCCTAAAAGAACCCTTGTAGGAGTATTTGATGACATTCTTAGAGGAATGGAAACCGGAGTTATTGCTGCACGACTCTCCGGAGAAAATTCATGTTGGAATCTCTGAAGAAATAAGTGGAGGAATCCCTACGTGAATCCCTGAAGGAATCCCTTGTGGAATAACTGGAAAAAAAACCCTGTAGGAATCCCTTGAGGAATCTCTGGAGTAATCTTCTGAGGAATCCATGAAATAATCCCTAAGTAATCACTGGAGGAATCTTTGGCGGAACCCCTGAAGGAATTCATAGAGGAATCCTCGATGCAATCCCTGGAGGAACCCTTGCAAGAATCCCTGGAGAAATCCCCTATGGATTCCCTGAGATAAACCACTTAAGATATTCCTGAAGGAATTTCTGGCGGAACTCCTTAAGGAATTCCTGGAGGAATCCTTTGAGAAATCTCTAAAGGAATCCATTAAATTATTCATTTGGAATCCCTGGAGGCATCCTTGAAGGAACTCCTGAAACAGTTTTTGGAGGAATCCCTGGAGAAACCCCCAAGGATTCCCTGAAGTAACCCGTGGAGTAATCCCTGAAAGAATCTCTGAAGGAGTTATTGCTGTATTCTCCGAAGGAATCCTGGAGGAGTCCCTGAACGACTTTCTGGAGGATTCCCTGAATGAATCCTGTAAAAATCCCTGAAGGAATTTCTGGAAGAATCTTTGGAGGAATTTCTGAAAGAATTTCTGAAGGAATTCCTTGATGTGTCCATAAAGGAATTCTTGGAAGAATTCAAGATTTCTGGAGGAATTCCTGAAAAATTCCTGGAGGAGTCTCTGAAGGAATTTCTGCAGGAATCCATGAAGGAATTCCTGGATGAATCCCTGAAGGAAGTCTTGGAGGAATGTTTGAAGGAATTCCTGGAGGAGTACCTGAAGGAATTTCGGAAGAATCTCAGCTGGAATTCCTAGATAAATCAATGAATCTTAAGGAATTCCTGGAGAAATCTCTGGAGCAATTCCTGGAGAAATCTCTGGAGCAATTCCTGGAGGAATCACTGTAGTAATTCTTTGATCAATCCCTGAAAAAATCCAAAAAGGAATTCCTGAAGGAATCCCAGAAAAATTCCTGGAGCAATTCCTGAAGGAATGTTCGGAGTAATTTTTGGAGGAATTCCTAAAGGAATCCGTGGAGGAATCATGGAGAAATCTTTGAAGGAATTCCTGGAGGAGTCCCTGAAGGAATTTCGGAGGAATCTCTGATGGAATTCCTAGATGAATCAATGAAGGAATTCTTGAAAAACTTCCTGGAGGAATCCCTGAAGGAATTTCAGGAGGAAACTCTGGGGCAATTCCTGGAGGAATCACTGTAGAAATTCCTTGATAAATCCCTGAAGGAATTTTTGAAGGAATCCAAGATGGAATTCCTGGAAGAATCTCTGAAAAAAAATCCTGGAGGAATCCCTGAAGGAATTTCTGGAGGAATCCCTGGAGGAATTCCTGGATGAATGTTTGGAGTAATTTCTGGAGGAATCCCTGAAGGAATTCGTGAAGGAATCTTTGAAGGAATTCCTGGAGGAATCTCTGTCGGAATTCCTGGAGGAGTCCCTGAAGAAATTTCGGAGGAATCTTCAATGGAATTCCTAGATGAATCAATGAAGGAATCCCTGAAAAACTTCCTGGAGGAATCCCTCAAGGAATTCCTGGAGGAATATCTGAAGGAATTCTTCGAGGAGTTTCTGAAGGAATTCCTGAAATCACGGCATTTGAACCGTCATATCGAGACTATACAAGAAAATCTGTATGTGTTCCCTGTGATTACCCTCCGGAACCGATTACATGTCCTTCAGAGTTATATCTTTTAAGTAAGCCTATAAGAGATTGTAGATCGGACCAATTTTTTATAGCGTGTGTCAAGTAAAATTTGGAACGATCATGCTCGTGTAAAAAAAAAAAATGCAGGGCTCATCAGCAAATTTCATTCATCAGACTTTTTCTGAGATTACCAAAGCCTACCCTGACAACTGTCAGCTGTCAAATTTGTGCTTCCTACTTTTCGCTCCCCTGCGTAGCTCTACAGCTCAGCATGATCCACCTTACGATGGGTTGATGAGCTGCCTGGTTGTTGCAGTTGAACAACTTATCGTGTAGCGTGACATCGATGCGACACCACCGACGTAACTCATCGAACAAACTATAGGTTCAATTGGAAGCACCCTTGGAGGATTCCCCAGGGAGAACTCTTGGAGGAATATTCTGAGGGAACTCCTGGAAAAATATCTGGAGGGAATTGCTGGGTAATCGTCAGAGGAAACTCCTGGAGGAATTCCCCATCCTCAAAACGATCTTCTGGAGGAATCTCTTGGGGAACTTACGAAAGAATCGCTGGAGAAAATACCCAAAGGAATCTTCGAAAAGAACTTCTGGGAATACCCAAAAGGATCTCCTGCGGGATTCCCTAAGTGGTTACATTTTACGGAATTCCCAAAAAGGTATCCTGGAGGAATCTCCAAAGGAAATTCCTGGCGGAAACCTCAAATCGAGTCCCCGTTGGAATCACCATGAGGAATTCCTGGTGGAATCTTCAAAAGGAGCTTCTATGGAATCCACAAAAGGAACTCATTACACTAAAGAATTTCTGGCGGAGTCTGCAAAGGAATTTCCTGACTGTATTTGTAAAGGGAAATTCTGGCGAAAGCCCCTGACAGAATCCCCGGCGAAGTCCCAGACGGATTTGGCTGGAGTTCCTCTATGTAATTCCCGGCGGAATACTCAGATTGGATTCCCGGTGGAATCCCAAGAAGGTATTACCAGAGGAATGCCAGGAATGAGTTCCCGGTTCCTCATAAGGAGCTCTTAACGGAATCTCCAGAGGAAAACATGGCGGAATCGTCAGAGAGAATTCTTTGCCGAATCTCCAAAGGGAATTCCTGTTCTAAAGGGAAATCCTGTTAAAATCTCAAGACGGAATTCTTGACGGAGTCTCCAGACAGATTTCCTGGCGGAACCTTCAGAGAGAATTCTTTCCCGAATCTTCAGAGGGAATTTCTGTTGGAATTTACAGATGGAATTCCTGGCTGAACCTTCCGAGAGGATTTCAGATGGAATCTCAAGAGGGAGATCCCAGCGGGATCCTCCAAACAAAATCCCATAACAGAATTCCCGGAGGAATTCCCAGTCAAATCTCCAGAGGAAACTCTTGGCAGAATCTCTAGAGGGAGTTTCCTGCGGAATCCCTAGTGGAAATATCTTACCAAAACCGAAGAGAAAATCCCAAAGGGAATTCCTATTAAAATCAGCTGAAATTGAGCTGAAAGGATACTTGGCTGAATTACCAGGAAGAATTTTGGAAGAATTACAATAACATCCGTGAAACATCCAAATCTTTGACGTTTGTTTTGCTACTTTTCAGAAATGGGTTACCTTGATTTTCCATCCAAGCATGCAACATTTGAATTAATCACGCGCAACAAAAAACTGACAGTGCAACTCATCAAAATTACTCACCAAAGACGTTTGGTGATTTTACCAACACAGCTCATGTTTCGGACGTCGTATTACTAATCATTGGAAGTCGTATTTTCTTTCATTCGATCGATTGTTGGGGCATCGTAATATTGTTCATGAGAAATCGTGAAATATCGTCCGAAGTATGTATATCGCCTCCACTTTGGTACGTATATAGCAGTTTTGTGCAGTTTATACGATTGAATAGGTTCTTATATAGTAGTGTATAACACAAATTATACAGACCAAAATGTTAGCTGGGGTTTTATTATTATCCAATTGATTCTTTGGAAATTTCTAGGAGGAATTCTAGGATGAATATCTTACTAAAACCTTAGAGAAACTTCTTGAAGAATACTTTTGGAAAAAGGAATCTTTGGTGGGATCTCTGAAGTAATCCTAGGAAATAATTCTCAAGAAATCTTAAAAAGGACGCCAAGATAAGTTATGAATGCTTGAGGAAATTCCAAGTTTAATTATTGTAGAAATGTCTGATAAAGTTATTTGAGGGAATAACTGAGAAATGCTTGAAGAATACAGGGGATAGACAAAACGATCGGAACAGGCAAAATTATCACTTTTCAATAAAAATTGCAAATAGCTGTAACTTTTCGAAAAGTGCATCAAATATTATCAAATTTTCTCTGTAAGATGATGATAGTTGTGGTCCATTTTTGGAAAAGATCAGGCTATTCTGCACGAAGTTATAAAGATTCTTGAAAAAGGTATAATTATCCGATATCCAACTTTGAGCTGTTATATCTCTGGATTCAATGAACAAAATGCAAAGAAACTTTGACCATTTATGACTTATATAATGAGCTCTGAAAAACGTTTGACTCAATTTGAAATTTTCAACAAGCAAAACAGTTATAGCGATTTAATTTATATTATGATTTTTTAGTACATTGGTCTATTTTTAATATGCACCCCATTACTTTTTTAATTTATTGCCGGCTATGTTGTTACTTTTCTTCATTATATATTTATATTCAACTCAATTTGCGGGAGTTTAAATGAACTATAATTAGTATCCTGAATTTTGAAACGATGTTGAATTTTTGGATAATTTGGTGTTTTATTAGAAAAATAATCTAATCGTTATAATTCTCTTCCGCGTTGAGAATTCTATGTTGTGTCAAAGGTTTTCCAAAGCTCATTATATAAGTCATAATTGGTCGGAATTTCTTTGCATTTGGTTATTTGAATTCGGAGATATAACAGCTCAAAGTTGGCTATCAGATAATTACACCTTTTTCTAGAATCTCCATAACTTCGTGCAGAATAGCCCGATCTTTTCCAAAATTAGACCACTAATACACAATTAGTTGATCATCTCACATTAAAAATTTGAGAATGTTTGATTCACCTTTCGAAAAGTTACAGCTATTTGAAAAAAAATTGAGAAGTGAAAATTTTGCCTGTCTCGATCATTTCGTCTATCCCCTGTATATGGAGAAATATTTGACTTTCGTCGAAAATCACCAAAGGAATATTTAGAGGATTCCCTGGAAGAAACGGAAGAAGGTTTAAAGAAATTCTAGAAGGGCTTCTCTTCCTCTGAGGGGATTCAGATGTAATTTCTTGGAAGAATATCTGGTTCTGAATGAATCATTGGTAGTTTTTTGTAGTATTTTCCCTGGAATTTTTCAAGAATTCTTTAGATGATCTTCTAGATAAATTCTCAGAGACATAATTGATAGATTCCTGAACTAATATTTCGAGAATTACTCGATGAAGCCTTTGCAAGAATCTTTTGAATTACTCTGTAGTACTTTTGAAAACATTCCTGAATGTCTCAGGTGAACCAGCCAAGGGGCTGAAAGCCTCATTAATAAAGCTAATAATAATATTATTCCTGAAGAAGCGTTTTTAGAGGAATACTGAATGACATCCTTGCACACAATGAGAGAAGGCTAGTCCCAAGCTTCATCTGTTGGTTCTTTGTGTAAATGCAGATGTCCTTGCAATAACAGAGGAGCAACCGCGGGCGGTCAATCATGCTCATGCTCATGCTCAATACTGAATGGCATCCTTGCATTAACAACTTAAAAGATTCTTGAAGACAAATTATTCTTCAAGAAAGATTTCCCAAAGAAAAAGGTAACCCGAGTAGGTGGAAAAAATCTGATGAATAGCATATTCAGTAATGATTGAATTGAATTACTGAAGAGCAAAAACTGATATTGGTTTGATTGATATAAGAGGTAAAAGAACAGAAATGAGGGGGTTAGAAGCAAAGTGGTGTAAGTGACAAAAACCCACTTTCGAGTAAGTGAGGTTTAAAGTTTTTCACCAATTTTTCACCCCATATAAAATGTATGGAGTTGCAAAATCGACACAATTTTTTCCGATTTATTGTAATTTTTCCAAACATCGTAAAAACAAACTTAAAAAGTTCCTGAAAGCTTGAAATCTGAAGAATTTTTTGATATGCTCAGCTCAAAATCGACACAATGGTCACTTATACCCCTTTGCATTTGGGCCCCTCAAATAATAGCAGAATCTTATATGGTGAACTACTCAATAATAGCTCGTTAAGATATTACAAGGTCAAAAATATAGCAGACAAGATTTGTCAGTTTTTTCTAGAAAAAAATATCAGCATCCAGCAACGAACTTACGACCTTAGGTTTCACAGGCGGCGATGCTTACCACTCAACTGTGGCTCGCTGTTGTAAATAACATGGGAATAAGAGCATGCGGTTCTTCGTTTTAACAGCTCAGAAAGGGACACATGGCATTTCACTAACATTGAGCCATCTCTTTGGGTGTATGTGTTCCATTTCGTGTAGAAGAGCTGAACTTGTTCTTAGAAATTTCCAGCTATTTCGGCAAGAACAAATACTGATATCATAAAACTTTGAGCTATTCGTGCGATATTCATTAGATTTTTGAATAACACATCAAAATCACATCGAGCTATAACAGCAAAAAGTGTTCGATTTGAGATATGATTTAGATATTCTCGTCTACCCGGGAGAGCAATCTTTGAAAGCCTTTTATAAGGACTATTTTGTGCAATTTCTAAATAATTTGTTAAAAACTTTTTCGGCATAATTCTTATAAAAAAATCTTTCGCTACCGAAAAAAATCATGAAGGAATACAGTAAATAATATAAGATAGATAATGTTTAACCTTCCGTTGGCCATCACTGCAGTGCACTGTCAGCATCACTAGAATGCTTAGTACAAAATGCGAGATTTTTTCAATGTTTTGTACAAAATGCAACAGTGCGATCATTCGACAGTTAAATGTATAGATTTATCATTGTAAAATATGTACATATTATGAAATTTTTTGGGGGGCCTACCAATTTGCTTCCGCACCGGGCCCCCAAATTCCTAGCTACGCCACTGCTTCGGAAATCCATGGAGGAATTCCTTCAGAAAATCCTTGAGCGATTCCTTCGCAAATGTCCTGGAGGAATTCCTTCTGAAATTTATGGAGGAACTTCTTCGGAAATTCGTGAAGGACTTCCTGGAGAAATTCTTTCGAAAATTCCTGGTGGAATTCCTTCGGACATTCATGAAAGAATTCCTTCGGAAATTCCGGCAGGAAATCCTTTGAAAATTCCAGGTGAAATTCCTGGAGGAATTCCAGGAATTCCACACTGAAAATCCCTGGAGGAATTCCACCGGAAATTACTGCAGGAATTCCCTCGGAAATTCCAGGAGGAATTCCTTCAGAAATTGCTGGAAGATTTCCTTCGGAAATTCCTGAAGGAATTCCTTCGGAAATTTATGAAGGAATTGTTTCGGAAATTCCAGGAGGAATTTCTTCGGAAATTGCAGAAGGAATTTCTTTGAAAATTCCTGGAGGATTTCCTCCGGAAATTTCTGAAGAAAATCATCCGGAAATTCATGGAGGAATTTCTCAGGAAATTCCTGGAGGAATTCCTTTGAAAATTCGTGGAGGAATTTCTTCAGAAATTCGTGAATGAATTCTTTCGGAAAATTTCTGGAGCAATTCCTTCAGAAATTCATGGAGGAACTCCTTCGGAAAATGCTTTAGGATTTCCTTCGCAAAATTCCTGGAGGAATTCCTCTGGAAATTCATGGAGGGATTCCGTCGGAATATTTCTGGAGGAATACCTTTGGAAATTCATGTAGGAATTCCTTCGGGAAATTCTTTAGAAATTCCTTCGCCAAATTCCTGGAGGAATTCATTCGGAAATTCATGGAGGAATTTCTTCGGACATTCATGGAGGAATTCCTTTGGAAATTCCAGGAGGACATCCTTTAAAAATTCCAAGAGGAATTCCTTTAAAAATTCCTAGAAGAATTTCTTCGGAAATTCCTGGAGGAATTTTTCCGGAAATTCCTAGAGTAATTCCTCCAGAAATTTGTGTAGGATTTTTTTCCGAAATTTCCTGGAGGAATTTCTCCGGAAGTTCCTGGAGGATTTCCCTCGGAAATTCCTGGAGGAATTGCCACGGAAATTCGTGGAGGAATTCTCTCGGAAATACATGGAGGAATTTATTCGGAAAATCTTTAAGGAATTCCTTCGCAAAATTCCTAGTGGAATTACATCGGAAATTCATGGAGAAATTCCTTTGAAAATTTCCAAATGAATTTCTCCAGGAATTTCCGACAGAATTTCTCCTGGAATTTGTGTAGGAATTTTTCCTGGAATTAAAAAAAAATCCTTCAGAAATTTCCAAAAGAGTTTCTCCAGGAATTTCCGAAGGTATTTCCAAAGGAATTCCTCCAGGAATTTCCAATGGAATTCCTCCGGGAATTTTTAAGAAATTCCTCCAAAAATTTCCGATGGAATTTTCGAAATAATTGCTCAACGAATTTCAGAAGGAATGCATCCTAGAGATTCCGGAGGGATTTCTCCAGGAATTTCCGAAGAAATTCCCCTAAGAGTTTCCGAAACAATTCCTGCAGTAATTTCCAAAGGAATTCCTGCATGAATCTTCAAACGAATCCGTCCAGCAATTTCCGAAGGAATTCCCCCCGTAATTTCCGAATGAATTTTTGAAGGAATTCCTAACGAAATTTGTAAATTCTTCCATGAATTTTCAAGGGAATTCCTCTTGGAATTTCCAAAAATAAAATCCAAAAAGACTTTCCGAAAAAAATTCTCCAGGAATTTCCGAACGAATTCTTCCAGTAATTTCCGAAGAAATTATTCCAGAAATTTCCGAAGGAATTCCTCCTGGAATTTCCAAAGGAATCCGTCCAATAATTTCCGAATGAATTCCTCCAGGAATCATAAAAAGCATTCCTCTAAGAAGTTAAGAATGATTTTTTTTTTCAGGAATGTCCTAAGGAATTTATCCAAGGATTTTCTCTGGAATTTCTCTATAGATTTCTGATAGAATTCCTCCAGAAATTTCCGGAGGTTTTCATCCAAGATTTTTCAAGGGAACTTCATCCAAGATTTTTCAAGGGAACATCCAAGATTTTTCAAGGGAATTTGCGAAGGAATTCCTCCAGAAATTTCCGAAGGAATTCCTTCAGGAATTTCCGAACGAGTTCCTTCAGG
The DNA here is from genome assembly GCF_035046485.1 of Aedes albopictus. Classification (NCBI taxonomy): domain Eukaryota; kingdom Metazoa; phylum Arthropoda; class Insecta; order Diptera; family Culicidae; genus Aedes; species Aedes albopictus. The sequence goes on along the minus strand of NC_085137.1, from coordinate 226,655,928 downwards.
AATTTCCGAAGGAATTCTTCCAGGAATTTGCGAAGGGATTCCTCCAAGAGTTTTGGAAGGAAATCCTTCTGGATTTTTTAAAGGAATTCTTCCAGGATTTTTTGAAGGAATTGCTTCAGGAATTTCCGAAGCAAATCCTCCCGGAATTACCGAATGACTTCCTCCAGGAATCTCCAAAGGAATTCGTCCAGCAATTTTCGAAGGAATTCCTCCCGGAATTTCTGAAAGACTTCCTTCAGAAATTTCCAAAAGTATTCACCCAAGATTTTTCGAAGGACCTCGCCAAGGAATTTTCGATGGGATTCCTCCAGTAATTTCCGAACGAAGTCCTTCAGGAATTTCCGAAGGAATTTCTCCATGAATTTCCGAAGGAATTCTTCCAAGATTTTGCGAAGGAATTCTTCCAGGATTTTGCGAAGGAATTCCTCCAGGAATTTCCAATGGAATTCGTCCAGCAATTTCCGATGGAATTCCTTCAGGAATTTCCGAAAGAATTCCTCCAAGAATTCCTAAAGGAATTCCTCCGGGAATCTCCAAAGGAATTCGTCCAGCAATTTTCGAAGGAATTCCTCCCGGAATTTCCGAAAGAATTCCTACAGGATTTTTCGAAGGAGTTCTGCTAGGAATTTCCGACGGTATTCCTCCAGGAATTTCCAAAAAAAAAAATATAAAAAGAATTTCCGAAAAAAATCCTCCGGGAATTTCTGAAGGAATTCCTCCAGGAATTTCCGAAGGAATTCCTCCAGGAATTTCCGAAAGAATTCGTCCAGCAATTTCCGAAGGAATTCCTCCAGTAATTGCCGAAGAAATTATTACAGGAATTTCCGAAGGAATTCCTCCTGGAATTTCCAATGAAATTCGTCCAGCAATTTCCGAAGGAATTCCTCCAGGAATTTCCGAAGGAATTCCTCCAGGAATTTCCAAAAGAATTCGTCCAGCAATTTCCGAAGGAATTTCTCCAGTAATTGCCGAAGAAATTATTACAGGAATTTCCGAAGGAATTCCTCCTGGAATTTCCAATGAAATTCGTCCAGCAATTTCCGAAGGAATTCCTCCAGGAATTTCCGAAAGAATTCCTCCAGGAATTTTCAATGACATTCGTCCAGCAATTTCCGAAGGAATTCCTCCAGGAATTCCCAAAAGCATTCCTCTAGGAAGTTTGGAATTATTTTGTCCAGGAATTTCGTAAGGAATTCACCTAAGGATTTCCTCACGAATTTCTCTATGGATTTCTGAAAGAATTCCTCCAGGAATTTCCGAAGGTAATCATCCAAGATTTTCCCAAGGAACTGCCCAAGGAATTTCCGAAGGAATTCCTCCAAGAATTTCCGAAGGAATTCCTGCATACATTAAAAAAAACGAGGATGCAGGAGAATTTTATTTTAACTAGTCAAAACAGCTCTGATCATCTAAGTTTTTCGGTTCAGTTAGAATATAGTTGCTCGGTCAGGGGGGGGCCACGGCCCCCCCCTGCCCCCCCCCCCCTGGCTACGCCCTTGTCCCTAGGCTAAGTGGTCCCTCATGGGGCCTAAAGTTGTTAAAAATTGTACACTCAGCGAGGTAAACTACCGAAATTCATCAAAATACCTTATGAAATTTAGCCATAACTGTAAAGTATGGATGCCATAAGATTACCTCATGAAAACTGAACATGCTTATTATGACCTAATTACATAAGATAAACTTATGAATAGAGCAGAAAAATCGTTAAATGATGCAGACTGGAATCGATCCATGAACGTCGAGATAACTGAGCCCGTGCCCAACCCACGCGGCTATCGACGCTTGAGAATATCGTGTTGATAAATGTGTATAAAAGCCAAGCTGTGAGTCGATTCTGCGTCATAAACCGACCTTATGGAATTCATTCTAGCCGTTATGAATGGTTTAAAGGCCATTTCATAAGTTAGACGTTATGATAATCTTAGGTTTATTTGCCTGAGTGAAACTAAAAAACATTACATTTTTTACACCGAAAATTTATTATAACCGATGATTTTAGAACCCTATGGGCCGAAAATGTACTGATTGTGAGAATTGCGATATCTCTACTCGTTTTTGAGTTATTGACAAAAAACAATCGAAATATCAGCTTTTTTGACCATTTTTTAGATCCCGAAGGGATATTGCCCTATTTTGCTTAATAACTTTACAACGAGTGAGTCCTAAATTCATCGGTTTTAGTAGAATAGCGTAGTTTTTTCGTCGAAAAAAATCTCGTGTTTTTTAGTCCCATACAATTTTTGACAAGTTTAGGCTCTTTGAAGGCCACTTAGCCTAGCCTACTTCAAATTTTGACACGATCATTTCATTAGAATAACTAGTGTATTTCTATTATCATTTCTTAGCTAAAACGATCATTTTCCAACAACGAACTTATAACTTTTCAGTTTTTCGTAAAATAAGGGACGGCCTACTGTTGAGCTGCCTAAAATTACTCGGTTAGTAGAGTAGCTCCATTTCCTTCCCCGATGACCGTAGCAAGCAAAAAAAATGGCCAGCGCCGCCAACAGGCTTTATTTTTTTTAACAGTTGTATTCTTCTCTATTCCCATTTAATCTTTTCCGCATTCACATCTCGCCACTGCGTTGCATGTCTCTGCTTCGATATATTATTAATAGACTTTCTTCGTACAGAAGACACGCCCCTATCATCTTATCCAATTTACAGTTAAATCCCAATTAGCACCTGAATGATCTGCCCAGAATCGCAGCCCGCAGACAATAAAACTGCTTCTACTGACTGCACCCAAAAAAATCACAGCCCTGTAAGAATTCCCGATTAAGATAACACAACCAATGGTTTCGATTTCAATGGAACCGCGCCATTAGGTATGAGTCGGCAAAATCGGGAACCACACAGGCTCAACCTTGGCTGCGTTTTGTATTTAGGCCCATCATCACCTCCATTCAATCGGAATGCTTTGAAATGTATCTCAATATTTTGTCCAACAACAGCAACCGCACAAACGGTGGAAAAAAGGTGTGACGATGACGACGCGAGGAAAAAGGCTGCCCAGTTTTATGGAAATTGAATTTTGTCGAATGATTAGCATTTGGTTATCGCTCGCGTGCCTTTCGGGAGAGGCACGAGTTCGTCGAGGTTCAACTGGTGGTGACTGAAGAAGTATCTTACCACCAGACGAGTGGGTTGAGGCTTGCATTCGAGATAAATGCGCCGAAAACGACCACTAAAGTCTTTTAAAATGCCATAAACAGAACGAATATGAGCAGACATCTTGGTTTCTGCATTTCAAGCATCAGTAAAAATGCATAAGAACCAATTCCGAATCAGTTCTCAAATGATTGTATCACTATTCTAAAGAGCTGGAATTACTACTTGATTCGTTTCAAATGACAACTTCAAAGGGCGGCGAAGCGCCCTTTCCTCATCTCACAGGGTGGTTTCACTGAATATAAAACAACAATAGCCGATCGCCAGCCAACTTTCACCTTGATTCCATGCATTCTTACCTGAGCATCCCACCAGCAAAGCACAATAATGCTGCTCAGATGTTTTTCTTCGAGTGTTTATTTTCCTCATCTTTGAGAGTCTATTATTTCCTTACTCTGTCATAGTGCCATAGAAATATGCCTAGGACAGCTATGCGTGTTTGGTTTGACCTATCCAGGTGATTTCTAATACAGGCGGTAGTTATGGTCCGAGTGTAATGCAGAAGAGCTCAAATGTGTGATAAAGAAACCCATAAATCTCGTCTTCACGGCACCGGGATTGTACTAGTGAAATGCTTATGGAACAGGGTTTCTCAAACTTTATCGAATTTGATGGTGCAAAATTTACAATTGCAATGCTATATGAGAAAAAGTTGTAATATATGGATTCTTTTTATTACCATGCCATGAAAAGAGGAATTTCACGTTGATTCGTTTCTAATTACTCTCAACATACAGTTCTTCTCCTTAATGGTTTCTTAATGGCTAATCAGATTCGCCTGGCTTCATTCTTTAGTCGGATTACGTTTCCGCCATCATCTCAAATTTGCGAGCTGTAATATAAATATCATCAGCGAAACGAAGCAGCTGAACGGACTTCGTAAAAATCGTTCAACTCGTTTTCATCCCCGCTCTCCGTATTACACCCTCTAAAGCAATGTTGAACAGCAAGCAAGAAAAACCATAACCTTGCCGTAGCCCTCTGTGAGATTTTAAGGAACTCGAGAGCAGGGATGGGAACACTCACTTGCGAAGAGTTACACTCACTTGCTGTTTTCTCTGCTCAGAAGCGTGCAATCAACAGACTATGTATGGACGACTTTTGCCTTTTGATTTTGTCTAAAAGTTTGCCGAATAAAGTATGGGTCGCACACGCATATCGACGGCGTGAGAGAGCTGCGAAGGCAACTCTCCACGAGGTGAATGTAAATTACACTCACCTTGTGGAGAGTCGCTTTCACAGGTCTGTCACGACTTTGGTATAGGTTTGCGGTCCCTACTCTATTCAGCAAACTTTTAGACAAAACTACAAGCCAAAAGTCGCCCATACATCGTTTCTTGATTGCACACTTCTGAGCTGAGAAAACAGCAAGTGAGTGTAACTCTTCGCAAGTGAGTGTTCCCATCCCTGCTCGAGAGTGTCCCTGATACTCGAACTATCCACATTACTCGATCCATCAACGCCTTGATCAATCGTATTAGTTTACCCGGGAATACGCCGATTTAAAATTGATGAACAAGTGATGTGTGGGCACGTTGTATTCGCGGCATTTCTGCAGCACCTGGCGGATGGCTTACATCTGGTCCGTTGGTAGTGCGTTCACTCATGAATGCAGCCTGATATTGCCTCACGAACTCTCTTGCAATCGGTAATAGACGGCGGCAAGGATGGGATCATTCATTTGCAAAGAGTTACATTCACTTGCTATTATCTCAGTTGAGAAGCTTGCTATCGAAAACAATGTATGGATGAATTTAACCTTGTAGTTTTATCTAAAAGTTTGCCGAATAATATTGGGGTCGCACACGCATAACAAAGTTGTGAGCGAGCTGTGAAGGCAACTCTCCACGCGGTGAGTGTAAATTACATTCACGCCATGGAGAGTTGCGATTGCCGCCTTCTGTTGACTTAACTATTGATTCTACGAATGTATTCTTCTACAAAGTTTCAGGTAAAACAAAAATGAAAAAGTGTTCCATACATTGATTTTTGCTGCGATGTTTCTGAAACGAGTTAACAGCAAGTGAATGTAAATAATTGCAAATGAATGATCCCATCCTTGGACGGCGGCATAAAATTTGAGAGAGTATCTTGTGGGCAGCGCTCAACGGTGTGATCGCGCCATAGTCCCCGCAATCTAATTTGTCGCCTAACTTTTGGTCACGGCCACGGAAGTCGCGTGGGGATGGGCTACATCCGCCTCTTTATCACAGGGTCAGCTCCTCGCTTTCGGTTCTGATCAGATTGTCAAAAAACATCAAGAACTCCTTTTAAAACTACATTTATTAGTCTACGTGTATGTGTGTGCGTGTGTATAGGTAGTGAGTATAATGGTATCGGGGCTGGCCAACTTCGTTGCACAGTTTGCTCTGTTCTCCTTATAGTTGGTCACTCTTTCGTTGGAAGTCACTTGACGGGGGGGTTGATGTTTGTAACGGATTGCTATCATGCTGGTAACTCTCTACAGAATCACTTTTCACCGGAAGATCCATGGGTCCTGGCTCTCTTATCTGTAATAGTTATAAGTTACTTGCACTTTCTATTCTTTAACTTGCACAGTATCACTTGAGTGTTGGACGTTTTGATTAAATTACTTTATCCGTTGATCCGCTTCGGATGGTGGCCAGAATGGAAAAGATCCAACAAGCCCCTTATGCGCACCGCATACTTCCTCCTTAATCTCTTCCCCTTTTCCTTGTTCCACCTCCTGGGTATTACTTTTACGCCCACCTATTATGATGGCATTTTCTTTGGCATGTGTCATTGTAGGTAGTGTGTGGTGTTTTTACAATTGTCGAATCATTTAACTTGGCAGTATGTGTTGAGAGTAGCCTGTCCCTGCTCGAACCTAGATTTATAAAACTTGTATGCAAGTTGTATCTACTCAACTACTCCGTTTGTGGAGCTAATCATTGTGAATAGTAGTATGAGCTATTACTCTCACTCTCTTTTCTATATTTATCTCTGGCTCAGCTGTGGGTTAATGGGGTAAAAGGTCAGAACGGTAACAAATCCCAGAAGAAACTACTAAAGCAATTCCAGACTCCTGTAAGAATCACAAAATAACATTCTAGATGAACCACAAGCAAATCCCGCAGGAATTACAAAAGAAACTCCTAGTGAAATCCATGTCCAAATGTCTGAAATCGGACAAATATTCAAACTAAACATGATTGAAACCACTATTCTCTTGAAATATTAATACAACTTTTCTTAAAAAAAATGCTACATTTTCTCCAAAAGATCCATAACATTCTGATGGGATTGCAGAAATTCTCAGGAATGCCGTCTGAGCGTCTTTGAGATTAACTCCAACGTTCTGCGTTGGCTTTTTCGTATCGTTTCTGCATCTATCTGCATCACTAATACTGGAGACAAAAACAAATTACTTCTGCTTCTTGGCGTGAATTCGCGCAACATAAATTGCTGGTGCGCTGGGGTAAACCCTGTGAGTCTCTGCCCGGTTCCCGACCCGTTGCGTTGGTGTGAATGGCACTTAAACGTATTTTTGGATGACCTTGGCGGTCTAGTGGATGTTGCTAAGTTATAAGAATTGCACTCTGAGGCTCTAAGAGTAGCGTAGATTATAAACCGCGAGCATTCGCTACAATGAAAAATATCCTAAGATTTACAGATATTGCGAGCCATACTTCAAAATACATTGGGGTCTATTTGTATGCCAGTAGACACCCAACTATCAACACAAAGATATACTCGTAATATTATGAGGTACAAAAGACACAATCGTGAAAGAATTATGCCGATAGAGTGAAAAGAAACAAGAGTAGAGCCTGTAGATCTTGAAGATCCTAATTCCAAAATAGTTTGAAAAGCCTGGAATATCCTATGAATGAACCAAAAGCGTTATAGTTGTGCACTGAGGCCCCATCTGCTGTACAGACTACATTCCATGAATATTTGTTACAATCAAAGCATGATACAGTATGTAGATATTGTAACCTAAACTTTAAAGTGTATTGAAGGCCATTTTTATTTCACAGAATGTCCAACTACCACAATATCGAGTTGCTCGTAGCACTGCGAGGTCTAATGGATATCAACGTGACTACATTTGTTGACATGGTGAACACAAATGATGGTAGATATTGTATATGTTAAGAAAATAAATTCCAGAGTAGTTTGGATGAACTAAATCACCCAATTCATGTACCATGAATTGTCTAGGGGTGCTTCGAGGCTTTTTGAGTACCGTAGACTATGTTCTGTGATTATTCATCGTGTATAAAATTTGTTTTAGAATGTTGGATTTGCGATACAAACTTCGGAGTACTTTGGAGGCCTTATAATAGCTCTAAGACCGTTCGCAATGCTGTTTTATTTTGTATGGCGAGTTTTAAAATTTTTGAAACTCGTCATACAAAATAAAACAGCATTGCGAACGGCCTAAGATCAAAACATCAACAGGATATGATGAGTAGTATAGTAGTAAAGCATTGCATGTCAAGGATCAGTAAAAATTTTTGATGATTAGCAAAACGATTAAATTTTAGCAAAAATATGTAGAATTTATAAAAAAAAAAAATAGAGCCATGTATATATTTTCAGCTACCAGCAGCAGCAGCTAGGGAGGAGAGCTCAAAGGGAGAAAATACATATCATGCATTTCTTAGCACATCTATTCCCTTTGACTAAAAGAAAGATTCCAGGGTAAAATGTTTTGAAACAAAGAAGATATTGCATTCCTTCCAAAAGAAGATCGTCCCGAGTGATTACGGGTTAACTGAAAGAAAAAAAAAAACAAGCAGCCTTGTGTTTATTTTGGTAAATTCAATTCCAACTAAAGCTAGAAAATCCCTCAACATTCTCATTATGACACGTATTAACTTTACTGAATGATTTTTCTACGATCTTCTCCTTATAGAGGAAATAACATGAATTGAAGAAAAGTAAGGTTGATCGGAGAGAATTTACTGTTGCAACTAATTTTCAAGTAACCTAATAAAATGAATACCCAAATTTTTGATTTTGATCTAAATATCATTTTTCGTCACCTAAAATCGATTTAAACATGTTTTGGAAGATGTTTCTTTTTAATTCTCGATTTCGTGAATTTCAGTTTTTGATTTTTCTAACTTTTATTTTTGAACATCCCCACACTTTTATATTTTTTCCTGGAAGCCAATTTGGGGTACGGATTTTTTGAGATGAAAACATTTTGAGATTTTATGATTATTGTTAAAATATTAGTATTTTAATTTTTTTTCACAGAAAATTTTATTTTCCGTGTAATTTTAAGGAAATAATTTTAGAGTGTATTCGATTCCCTTAAACTATTAAACAAGGATAGAATGATCTGGGGAAAATTTAAAATATGTTAATTGTAGCGATTCAATACAAAATAAACAATGACTTCTAAAAGGTGACTAAAACGTCAATTTTTCAATGATTTTTAAAAAATGTGAATACGCTTTAAAATACGCCAAAAACCATTTTGAGATATACAAAACAGTCCTAAATATTAGCCTAAAATATAAAAAAAAAATGATTTTCCACGAAACAAAAATTACAAAAATGCTCAAACTACCCCGTCTAAAGGCAGGATTGGGTATTAGTGGGTTAACACATCTTGTTCGAATTACGATAGCGATGACGAAGAATGGTGGGCCTCATCAGATCAATGTTCAAGTAGAGCCATTAAAAAATGGCCTGCGAATTTTCCAATACTTAATTGTTTATTAACTGGCTAAATACAATCTGATTGCTTGCCAATGGAACCACACTACGGCTCTGCCTGAACTATATATTTACCTAATCGGATATATAATATAGGACAATTTTGAGCAACTTACAAGAAAAATACAAAAAAGTATGTTTTTCCATGTATAATCCCATACAAATCAATCGCGATGCGCAAAATGTAGGCTAAACCAATCATGCCCTAATTTTGCATACATACAACATTGATCCACCCTTGGAGCATATGTAGGTGAATTCAGCACAAGAAAAAGGCGTCTGCAGTAATGCAATTTTCTTGAACTCTCGTGAGCCGCACTAAATAAAGGTAGAGAACTACTACATTGAAAGAACTCAAACCCCAGCAGGTACAAATAGTTCATTTATCCGCAGTTCGTTGCATCCACCCTCCTCCTTCCTTTTTCCAAAAATAACACAGATTACGAGATGATTACAACTATCGGTTTCATCCCAAGCCGTTCAACTGAACGCCGACGGCCTATAATCAGTAGAGACGAAGAAAAGGACCGAGTGCATTCTGATCGTTGTGTCCTAATAATGGAACAATCTATGATCTCCATAGATCAAGAGCACTTCTGGTTAGCTCTGGTTCCAGCTTCAGCCGGGGGAAGAATGTGAACCGAAAGGAACCACCATAAATAACGCTTCCCGGGTGGTAAGGAATCCCTTCGTATACCTATAAGGGTTTGAACTGAGAAGACGATTAACAATGCCGGTTGCCGAAAAAAAGACGTCCGCCGCACTGAGGCCGATGATCGGGTTCGATTTTGGATCGATGATCGAAGATTACAATTATTATGAATGGAAAACCGATATGTTAACGCCACCACCATCATCGAAGGAACCGAGAAATGAACGGGGTTGTTGATGGGAGGAGACGGTATTTCACACTGGCTGTAGGCTTCGGCTGATTTTTGTATTTGAAATGCTAATTTTGGATAATGATACGTTGAAAGGTTGAGATAATTTGATTAAGTTGGCAAAAATGGCACATTAGCGTTGCTGTAGGACGAGTTTTTTTTTCGGGAAAAATCACTTTGGGGTGGTCGATTGTGTGTGATGAAAACATTCAGCTTGATAGCATACCATTAGTTAGCAGTCGAGAGTAATGGGCCATGAGCAGCTGCATATGAATAAAACATATCAGCTTGGCAAAAATCTTGATGCAGGATTTAAGCAAAACCGTCCAATTTATGGTTTAACTTAGAGAAGTAGTTTTCGTGGATGATTTCTATGTATTAGTTGGTTTTAGCACGAACAAATGAAGGCTGTAGCGTTCGGAATTATATCATGCGCAATGTAAATAAGCTCACGTTGCAGTAAACAATAATCTATACATTTTTTTAGTTTTTATTTCTGTGTATCTTAGCTACTGCTAATTCTACACTTGTCAAGCGTTTTATAGAATCATTAACCATGGTCGAAACACTTTTTGTTGCGTATAAATACGCATCTAAAATTTGAACTGTACAATCGTGAATTATATTTAAACTTAAGCACCCCTAATGCAACGATTCGTCGGCATACTGCCTAGAATAATAGAAATGCAGTGAGAAGTTTAGATGAGTAGATAGTTGTAGTAAAAAGGTGATTAGGAACAGCCTCCTATGAATGGCCACCGAATTTGTAAGTTTATTTGTCTATGTTTATAACTGTTTTATTTAATCTTTTAAAGCTTTATAGCTGATCATAAGAAAACCTATGTGTTTTCTTCTGCTGAAAGAGTCGGACCTCACCGCCACCTCTCGCATCCGCAATACTTATCATGGTGCATCCATTGACCCAACAAACCTTTCCTACTAAAAACAAAAACTATCGTATTGGCTATGTGAAAACGCAGACGTCAACATCCCAACAAACATAATGGCTGTACAACAGATGAATAAGCCGCTCTTAGAAATTTTGGCTGAATAAGCTGTTATTCAGCTATCATTGTTGGTTGGGATGCTAAATCACAAATTCACAAACTGTTGCATTGTGAATTTGTGATTTAGCATCAAAAATCGACATCCACGTGATATCATCACGTATGTAGATGATATGCATCCCAAAATGTAAGATTGTATTCTTGATAGCTCCTCCTTTCTTGGCCTTACGTTCCTACTGGAGCAACACCTGCTCTCCAGATAAGCGTTCTATGAGCACTTCTACTAACTGAGAGCTCATCGGAACGTACGGAAACCTAAAATTCCATTCATGTAGAATACAACTGAACTTCATTTGCATCAATCTTTATGTTTTGAATGGAACGAGACCGTAACTGTATATTTTACAATGTGTCAGTTTTTCTCACTCATGCGAGTAGCCGCATGCACTCCAACAAGATATCGCTCATTGGCGCCGGCAATATGCGCGAAAGGGTAATATTTCCCGTCAGGTTCGTCGACAAAGAACACTTCTGACCAGCACGCGGCCAACCTCACTCAACGAGCAGAACGCAATAAAGCGGTATTGTTATTGAACTTCACTTGAGATGTTAATGAGAAACTCGTGTTGCTAGTGATTGGAAATCAACACGCGTGTTGAACGCACTGCACTTTCTTGCGACTACGCCGCAGTACGGCTACCGAAGAGTGCCTTCCTTCCAGTCTCTCCTGCGCATAGCTGCAGCCGCCCATCAAGCATCCAAGTGTTAATTCTGATGAGTGGCAGCATTCCGTCACCATCACCATCATTAGCGAAGCTACCAAACCGCTTACTGCTCGTTACCATATCGGAGTACTCCTTTTACTGCTTTGCAGCTTGACATGTATACAGCATACAGTTAGCAGACTCCCCAAAAAGAATGCACTTTTTCTCGCGTCTCCGGCGTGCTCCCTATCTCATCATCAAGATTACTCATCGCCGCCGTTGTCGTCGTCATCACCATCAATGCTCGATTTCGTTTGACCAGCACCCGCCGAAGAAAACGCAGATCATGACGATCTGCTGTAAACATAGCTTGTTTAGCCGTTGTTGTAGTTGTAGACGACTGACTGAGTACAAGTGGCGCTCTTTATTTACACAGGCGTGCGTGGGCCTAATAAATACAATTTAATCTATTTGTATTGAATGTTTTTTCCAAATCTATTTTGAAAAACACTAAATAGATCTAAGTTATTTTTTTTTCTTTCCATAGTCTTATTTCCTGGAAGAATCTGTGGGACATTTCTCTAGAGTGGCAGCATAGAAAATCACCGTCTTCACGGCTCGGAGTCTGCAAGACGATTGTGACAATCCGCGAAAAGATAGCACTTAGTGGATTTGCTAAGGAAGCTCTCTCTATTCGTAGTCAGGAATGTATTCACTTTATTTTCACTTCATTGACGTCCTACTTTCCCCTTTTAACTTCCTTCCTCCTAACTTCCTGGCGCATCCACCCTCAACGCACGGTGCCGCTTTCTAGTTCCTTACGGACAAGTCCTACCAAACTCTTTTTTTTCTGTCCCGTGCGCCCCTCGAGTGTGGTGACGAACTCCAGGCAGAAGTAACTGCAGGGATTGCTTCATAAATGTCTGGTGGAAAACGTCTAGGATTTTTTACTAGGTGTCTTCAGACTATTCTTGGTGGACATTCTCCCGGAACTTCTGGAAGATTCCTGAAATAAAATTATAGATAAATCCAAGCTGCAACTGTCTGAAAAATCCCAGCAAGAATTCCTGGAGGAATCTCAGCAGAAATTTGTGTGAATATCAATAGGAATCCTTGAAGAAATCTCTGGAGGAGTCACAAGAGAATTTTTTTAAGAAATCATTAAAAAATCCCTGAAGACATGTTTGGATGAATCTCAGCAGGTGGTGCTAGAGGAGCTATGAAAAAATCTTGGAGAAATTCTATGAAAAATCTCTTGAGAAGTCATAAGAAGAATTTCACGAGGAATTTCAGGAGACATTCCTGGAGTAATTTTTGGAAAACTCCCTGGATGAATTGCAGCAGAATCTTCTAGACAAGTCTCAGGATGAGTTTTTGAAGGAATTTATGAAGAAATCCATGAAAAAAACCTAAATGAATCATATGAGAGGTATAGAGTTTAGATGAATCCCAACACACCTGGAAGAACTTCAAAATGACTTCATGGTGGAATCCCAGGACGAATCTTGAAGAGATCCAAAGAGAAATATATGGAGTAATCGCGGCTAACATTCTTGCAGAATTTCCAAAGTAAATCTATAGAGAAATCCTAACGGGATTTCTTCTGTAATTTGTATTGGGATTCCTTTAGAAATTCATCCCGTAATTCCTACAGTAATTTTCCTTTGATTTTTTCATGGATGTCTTCAAGAGTTTCTATAGATACTACCACAAATTCCTACATAAATTCCTACTGATTTCCCCAGAAATTATTGATAATATTAAGCATTTCCAGCTGGGATTTATCCATTATGTGCTCTTGGGCGTCTTTCAAAACTAATTGAAGAAACTCCTTGAAAATTTTTACCAAAAATTCCGGGGGGAGGGAGGTTCAACAGCCAGAAATTTCTTGAGGAATCTCAACAGTATTGTGGGGGTGATACTAGGAGTAATCTCAAGAAGAATTTTAGAATGAATCCTTGGAGAAATCCCTAAAGAAATCACAAAATGAATTCTTGGTATTACTGGAGAAACTTGTTGAGGGTCACAAGAAGATTTTCTAAAGGAATTCCAGCAGGCATTCTAAAATGAATTCAGAGAGAAATTCTTGATGGCATTACACAGCGTAACAAAATAGTTATTTATGTAACGAGTTGCAAAATGATGATTTTTACAGCACGAGTTGTACATTTATCCAACGAGGCTTGCCGAGTTGGATAAATGTACAACTCGTGCTGTAAAAATCGAGTTTTGCAACGAGTTGCATACAACATTTTTTGCAATGAAAGAAAAAAAAATCATTAGAATATGATCGTTTCCATCAATATCATCGTGCTTCGCGGTGGTTCAATGGTACCGGCCACGTGCTCTGTCGTGTTAGGCACAAAATTTGGATCAAGCATGCCGTGCTATAACCGTCACAGTTTTTCAAGTGCTAGTCGTGGAAACTGAGGTCAGACTGAGGTTGTCAATCAAACAATCGCATTATGATTCATAATGCAACCGAAATGAGTTGCATTATTTTTTTTTTTTTTTTTTGAAGAGTGACCAGGTGGAGCTGCAGGACAGCTGATAGCAAAGCCTGGACCCTTTCCCAACTTTCCCCCTACTAGGACCAATACTCACGATGGACTAGACGATGTCGTCAACTTGAGCAAAGTGTGTAGTAATTAGCATTGGGTCGTAGTAGTTTTTAAAAATACTGTTTTTAACTTTTCCCATCGCACTAGTGTTTTGATCGAATGGAAGCTCCAAAGATGATTTGATAATTGAACAATATTTCAATAATCGAAAATCTCCGAGGTCACTGGACAACATTCAGAAATAAAAAAGGGTGTCTATGTCTATGTTAACGCCTTCAGAGTACTATTCTTAAGAAATATACAAAGAGCAAAAAGAAAAAAAATGTGTCGTAGCTAATTTTTAAAGATTTGATATTTCTGAAAATTATTCGAAGACAGCTACCAGAGCTAGCGTTTTTAGCCGATATGGGCAACTAGTTTTTCCGACAGCTTCCCCAAATAATAATCAGATAATATCCTCAGTTATTTTATAATACATTCTGAAAATTATTTCAAGCTGATTACCAATAGTGTCAATAACCGATGTTAGTCATTGACAGCACCAGCATCATCCCCAAATAACTCTCATATTAGTGTTAGATAACACTTTTTGAGCTTCCATTCGATATTGTAAAGAAATTTGTCAAACCCTAAAAATAAATAAAAAGAAAATCGGGTTAAGTACGGTTCCTTTGAATTCCACTAAGAATTTGCATCCTTTGACAGATACGTATTTCGACCTCAACTGTAAGGTCGTCTTCAGTGTCTTGTACTTGACTCGAAGTCGAGTCAAGTACAAGACACTGAAGACGACCTTACAGTTGAGGTCGAAATACGTATCTGTCAAAGGATGCAAATTCTTAGTGGAATTCAAAGGAACCGTACTTAACCCGATTTTCTTTTTATTTGCAGATATTCCCCTAACAAGCCCAGGTTAACCCTTCCGTTACCAACCACCCCTAACGAGAGTGTGAAAAAATACTGTTTTCTTTATAACTTTTTTGTTTTTCAATATTTTTCGACCAAATTTTGACACAATAAGCGGATATCCTTCTAATTTAAGGATTTGCTAGGGATTGTTGGAATGGCCACCTGGTTCCGGAGTTATTCCGGAATCAAAATGGGTCATTCGATTTGGCCATTTTGGAAAAAGTAAATTTTAGATATGAGAGCCGTTCAGTTTTCAGACCTAAGTGCACTAGAATGATAGAAAAATTTGTCTAGAAGTCATCCCGGTCACTACGAGCCTTGGAACCCGTTTTACGGATGTTCCGGAGAACCGGTTCCGGGGTCAATTTTTGAGTATGATTCAATACCATCATGCGGCACCTCAAACTTCGTGGTTTTTCAAAATACATCATTCTGTGCTGTTTTAACGTTGTCTGGAATACTGTTGGCAATTTTGGAACTGGTATTCGGATTTCCCGGGAGTCGGTTCCGGTGGTTAGGGGTCCAATTTTCGAAAATAAACAAACACCATCATGCGACATATCAAACTTCATGATTTTGGAAATTATGGCATTTTATCGTAATGATTGTGCACTTAGGATACATTTGGCCATTATGGAAGCGATATACAGATTTTCCGGAATCTAGCTCCGGGGCCAACTTTTTAAAATGGTTCAATACCGTCATGCGGCATCTCAAACATCGTGATTTTTAAAATACATCATTCTGGGCTAATATTGCGTTATTTGAAATACTGTTGGCCATTTTAGAACCGGTATTCGGATTTCCCGGGAATCGGTTCCGGTGGTTCCGGGGTCAATTTTTCGAAGATAAACAAGCGGAACCATTGATTGCTATCCGTATATTTATGCTTTTAACCAGAAACTGCCACTGTTGGGTATTCATTCTGAGAATGCATCCAGGAATGCCTTCCGGAGATTCCTCATGGAATTCCGCAACCTCTCCAAAGAATTCCGTCCGGAATTCATCCAGGAGATTCCTCTTGAAGGATGTTCTTCCAGTTTATTCAATCCAGCGAGGTTACCAAAAACTCATTCCGAGGATTCCCCGAGTTTCATTACAATTCACCGATAAAAGCCAATCAAACCAAATAATATTAAAGGTCCACGGTGATTGCCTTCATCCGATAGATTCCCCTAGGAGTTTCCTCCGAAAAGTATCACAGGAATTCCTTTTGGGAATTCCTCCAGGAGTTTCTTATGGAGATTTGATTCCGGGGATTCATCCAAGAATTCCTTTTAGACATGCTTCCTGGATATTGTAAGGGTTCCTCCAGAAATTAATTACAGAGAATTTTCCGAAAACTCGTTTCGGGTGATTTCGCGTAAATGCTTCCGAACGCTCTTGCACAAGTTATCTCCGCAAACCCCGGAGGCTCCTCCAGAAGATTCTTCCGAAAATTCCAACAGGTATCACCTAAAGAATATCTCCAAAATTCCACCAAAGATTCCTGCAGGAGCCAGAAGAGAATTCTTCCGAAAGTTCCTCCAAGAATTTCTCCAGGAAGTTCCCCCTGAAGTTTATATGAGTTTCTATGAGAATCCCTCCGAGACATACTTCGCGAAATTTTCCAAGGATTCCTCCAAGAATTTCCTCAAAATAATCCGTCAGGAATTTTTTCGAAAATTCCCCCTATAGTTCATTGAGAAATTTCTTCAGGAATTCTCCCAGTAAGTTCCTCCAGGAGTTCCTCTGGGAGTACCACCGAGCATTCCCCAGGAGTTCCTCTAGGAATTCCTCTAGAAGTTCCTCCAGGAATTGTCCCTGGAAGTAGCTCTAGGGACTCCTCCATCCGAAAGTTTCTGCAGGAGTTCCTCCGGAAATTCCTCTAAATTTTCCTCCAGGAAGTCTTACAGAAATTTCTGCGGGAGTTCCTTCAAAAAATATTCCGGGAATTCCTCCAACATTTCCTCCAGGAGTTCCTTCGAAAATTCCTCCAGGAATTCTCCCTGGAAATTCTTGCGTGAGATTCTCCTGGAATTGCCTCCATAAATTCTACAAGGAATACTAGTAGGAGTCCCTCCGGGTGTTCCCCCAAGAATTCTTCCAGGGAGTTACACCAATAGTTTCCGAGGGAATTCCTGGAGGAATTTCCAGAGGAATACCTTGAGAAATTTCCGGAGGAATTCCTGGAGGAACTTCCGAAGGAATTTCTGGAGAAATTTCCGGAGGAATTCCTGGAGGAATTTCCGGAGGAATTCCTGGAGGAATTTCCGGAGGAATTCCTGGAGTAACTTTCAAAGGAATTCCTGGAGGAATTTTCAAAGGAATTCCTGGAGGGATTTCCGGAGGAATTCCTGGAGGAATTTCCGGAGGAATTCCTGGAGGAATTTCCGGAGGAATTCCTGGAGGAATTTCCGGAGGAATTCCAGGAGGAATTGCTGGAAGAACTTCCGTACGAATTCCTGGTGTTCATCTTCGGAAAATTGACCCCGGAACCACTGGAACCGATCCCCGGGAAATCTGAATACCGGTTCTAAAATGGCCAACAGTATTTCAGATCACGCAATATTAGCCCAGAATGATGTATTTTGAAAATCACGATGTTTGAGATGCCGCATGACGGTATTGAACCATTTTCAAAACTTGGCCCCAGAACTGGATTCCGGAAATTCTGTACGCTGATTTCATAATGGCCAAATGTATTCTAAGTGGCCAATCATTATGATAAAAGGCCATAATTTTCAAAATCATGAAGTTTGATATGTCGCATGATGGTGTTTGTTTATTTTCGAAAATTGGACCCCGGATCCACCGGAACCGATTCCCGGGAAATCCAAATATCGGTTCCATAATGGCCAACAGTGTTCCAGACAACGCCAAAACAGCACAGAATGATGTATTTTGAAAAACCACGAAGTTTGAGGTGCTGCATGATGGTATTGAATCATACTCAAAAATTGACCCCGGAACCGGTTCCCCGGAACATCCGTAAAACGGGTTCCAAGGCTCGTAGTGACCGGGATGGACTTCTAGACAAATTTTTCTATCATTCTAGTGCACTTAGGTCTGAAAACTGAACGGCTCTCATATCTAAAATTTACTTTTTCCAAAATGGCCAAATCGAATGACCCATTTCGATTCCGGAATAACTCCGGAACCAGGTGGCCATTCCAACAATCCCTAGCAAATCCTTAAATTAGAAGGATATCCGCTTATTGTGTCAAAATTTGGTCGAAAAATATTGAAAAACAAAAAAGTTATAACGAAAACAGTATTTTTTCACACTCTCGTTAGGGGGGGTTGGTAACGGAAGGGTTAATCATCATTGTCAAACCCTATTTGTCAAAATATAGTCAATAATGTATCAAATTGTGTTTCTAATTTCGCTAGTCGTCTTCTGCATATCTGTGATCATCTCAGTCCAAAGTAATATTATATCCATCGTAACCCTTTACATTGTCAACCGTCCTAAGTCCTAACTAAATTCATGCTTTTATGATCAGTGAAATAATACCGTCTAAGATATAAAAACAAAAAAGTTCAGTCAACTGATTTTTGTCAAAAATAAAAATGATAATGATTATTTGTTAACTTTTATAAATTCACAAAACCCATAAAAATAAGAAATACAAATATAAACTCCTATAATCAACAGTTTTAACTTTACCTAATCAGTCCATAATTTTCTAATTGTAATGAATCTAATCTGTAAGGCTGTAAGTCAACTTATCCTAGCGTCCCCTGTCCTGTATACTAACGAATTCAAGTAACGAATGATGAGTGTAACGCAGAGACCTCCTCTACCCTTTCTTGCGTTACGTTAAATTTAACAATTATTGTTAAATTTGAGAAAATTCAAAGAATGCAAAGATTAGGTCTATGCAAGCTAAATTATAATTTGTTTTTGACTTGTGATAAATGCACGACGGATACTCCTTTGGTTCCCATTAGCACTTACGGCGATTCCTTCACTTGCACTCAACTCGTAAACTAGATATATCTAGCTCAAAGTCCAAGCGGTGGTGAATGAACTGGCGCTAAAGTGCTAGGGTTAAGGGTTAAGCCCTCCCATCGCGTCAAGATCGAATATCCAGGGGGAGGGATAATGCAACCGAAATGAGTTGCATTATGAACCATAATGCAATTGTTTTGTATCGTACGGAGAAAAGTAGGCCGTTACCTTACCGAAACGGCAGGTATAAAATAAAACATTATAGTGCCGAGTTGCAAAAAATATCTTTTGGTCTGTCTCAAGAGCAAACTTTTGTGTCTCTGAAAGATTTTGTATAAGTCGTTAATTTAGATGGTAATTGACCAATTCACCTTTTGATTGCTAAAAAATATTTCCATGCTCAATGGCTTGCTGTCAAAAATGTCCAAAATTATAAATTGAGGTATAGCCTCAAAATCCTTAGAGAAATCCTTTTGAAATCTCTCATGAATACATAATGAGATTCCTCCTGGTGGAACTTTTCCAATGATTTTTTCATGGATTTATCCAGTACTCTTGGGACTCCTTCTGAGATTCCTAAAAAAATCATCGTGCGATTTTATTTGGGGATTTTCCAAGGGTTTCTTTAGGAGTCACAGAAAAAATATCTGGAGATATTTCGGGAGGAATGAGATAGAGATATCTCAGCTAAAATTTCTGGAGAATTCCTTGGATATGTTACTGGAAGGAATTAATGAGTCCCAGGAAGAATTCCTAGAGGAAGCGTAAGCAACACAGGAGCAATTTTGGATAAATGCTTGTTGAATCTTTTCGAGGAAGATATTTTTGAAGCCATCCTAACAATGATTTCTGGAGAAATCTTTGCAGATTCTGTATGAATAACATCAGGAAATTTCAAAGCAATCTTTGGAAAAAGCACAGCGGAAATTTATGGAGGAATTCCCCGGAGTTCTTCTAGAAATTCCTTCTGTGGTTTCTTCTATTTTATTCCAATTATGCCTTCAGAAATATGTTTTAGAATAGGGTAGTGGACGTATTTTGGCCCGGGGCAGGTATTTTGGCCCACATTGGGAATTTCATTACATTTGTGATAAAATCTCTACAAAATCTTGGCAAATTATTTTTAGAACTTACAATAAACATTTACCAAGATTTTGTAGAGATCATATAATAATGAATAACATTTTCAAGGTGGGCCAAAATACCTGGCCCTGGGTCAAAATTCATCAACTACCCTAGGCAGTATAGAAACAAGCTCTGCTCCAGTTGGCGCGCTATGTCTAAAAGAAAGCAAGACCTTAATAAGAAAAGTTATGTAGCCAGGTGATCAATAAGCAGTTGAAATGCGCCTTTCAGCAGGTCATTAAATGAAAATTAGTTGTATATGCGCTTTAAGTGCAGGTTTTGGTATAATATACGGTTGATTGAATGCTTATCCTGGCTTCGTGCTCGTGCGGCTAAGGTCACCAAGCCTTTAGTCGCATCGTGCTAAGGAGCGCGGGTTCGATTCCCGCCGCAGCTGTCAGGAAAAGTTTTCGGCTGTGCCACTGGGCGTTGCATGCTAGTCCGTTGTCTAGTGTCGTGCGTCCTTCAAAGAGCAAATAGCTCACTGGAAGCATTAAACGTGACCGTGTCTATTTTTTTCTTTTTTTTCCCTTAGGATATCGAAAATGGATACGAAACCATGTGTAGAATTCCACACTTCTTCTATTGCTGCCTTTTCTGTCTCTCTCTCTCTATGTCCGTTTTATTCACTCTGCGCTTCAAAAAGAAGGGGGCATCCATAAAGTACGTCACGCTTAGAAGGGGGAATGGGGGGGTGGGTTCTAAAAAGTGTGACAAGCAATGTGTTAAGTATAGGAAAAACCCGTACGAAGGGAGAGACTAATCGGCCAAGGGCTGAAAGTCTCTATAATATAACTAAATCAATCAACCGTACGAAGGGGGGAAGGGGGATTTAAAATTCTCATTTTTAGCGTGACGTACTAAATGGACGCCCCCTAATGTATGTGATTTCGGATTTGCTGGACAGTGTTTTTGCTTGAACTCCCAAAAGATCATGCATTTGAAATGCTACGCAACAGCTGTCAATTTTTCAGTAGCAGTTCAGTTTCTAATTTAGGACAGTTCAGCAGTTGAACTGCTATAATAGAGCAGTAAGCAAGTTGAATGTTGATTTAATGCTGAAATACAGCTTGTTAATATGCGTATTAATTACCTGGGGATACCGAACAAATTCTTCAAATACACCATATCGCAGAGGTCCATAATTGAGGCCCCAACAAATGAGTGCGTGACCCTACGATAGGCATAAATACTACAGGCATAATGGACGATAGCCATTCTTTTAAAAGCCATTTATGCCTAAGGTTCATAATGCCTCACGTCTGTTAAGCGTAATGTAATTCAGTCTAACGAACTTTATGCCTCATGTACTTATGTCAATTGTCCTTATGCCTAATGTATTAATGCCTGATGCGGTAGACTCACAACACATGGCCTACGGATGTGACCCCTAGAATACAGTAAGTAGCAGATTCCTCCGGAGACTATGACCGGTGACCACATCCAATAGTTCCCAAACGGTTTAAAAATGTTCATCAACAATGTTCGATGTTGAAAGTGGAACTTTACATGAAATAGAGTGATTTTTAGTAGCAAATCATAAGGAAAGACACATTATGTCCTTTTCTTCGAGGGAACCATGTTCACAAAATATCACTGGCAGTAACCAATGTGACCAAATAGTCCCTTATCAGCTTCTAGTGTTCTATTTTTTTTTCAAAATCATGAAGTGCTTCGCGAGGTAGGTCTCGGTAACTATAGGTAAATGCCCTCTTCCTCGGAGGAATCAAGTAGGCAGAACACCCCTGGAATAACATCTACTTTAGGACTTTTTGCCACCTATTGTATTGAGTCACATCACCGTGCGGCGTAATGGTACGAACATGTTTAGGTTCTTAACAAAAACCGCTGGGTCTTGTGGGCACAATAGAAGAATCACAATGGCGGGTTAGACACTGCACGCATGGGGTACAGAAAAACCTAGGCTACTGGGCAGTGGTTCACCTGAAAATCTAGTATATCTTCACACTCCTTCTTTTTATTATGTATTTTTCAGCTCCTTAACTTCGGATAACTTTTTTCAACTTTCACTTTACTAACTTTCTCCTTATAACTTTTCAAAACTTCGATTGTGGACTCTGAAGATCACCAGGCTTATGACCCTCCGTTCTGAAGATTGTTGACCCCGAACCTTTGGCCATTGGTCCATCGTAAGCCCCGAAGTTCCTCATGATGGCCCCCCAATTCGTCTTCCATGGTCACCCATTCGTGCAGACCTGTACACCCTGGAGGAGGCTAGCGAAACTACCGACATCACTTGTGTAGCGATAGCTGCATACGAGAGATTTCGGATCCAACCTAACTGCAAAAGTTTTTTTTATATAAAACTCAACGAATATACATCGCGACAAATTTCATTAATGCTGGACATCAAGTACACAGACATTGATTACAATTACAACTTTGTGAGCGAAAACCCAACGAAGGAGAGAAATCAGATATAAACGACACATTCATCTCTCCTTTACAAGATAAAACTATTGAATCCAACAATAAAGTGCTTAGAACCAGGGCTGAAAATCGTCGCCGTACGACCAAAAGAGTCGACGACGAGAACGAAAACTAGATCGTCATCGTTGCTCGTTCCACATCGGATGACTCATTCAAGACAGCGAATCGTCGTGAAGGGCTTGCGTCGTGACGAAAACAAAATCTTCATTCTTTTTGTTTCGCTCTTCGTCCAAGTGCGTCTAGCCGACGGAGTCAATGTTGCCACCAGCAACACACAAAAAAAAAGGTTTTAATAAAAAAAATAATTGCACCCGGAATCAAACAACGAACCTCTGGATTGCCAATCCAGCGCTCTTACCAACTGAGCTATTGAGGATTCACACCATCATAAGTGCCGAAACGCCAATAAAAGCAATTCCCAGTTGGCGTTCGCTTGGCCCGTCGTCGCTCGTTTCCAGGGAACAAAGAGGACGACGAAAAAGTTGATGGGTGACTATTTATGATTGAGCTTCGTCGTGAAGCCCGCAGTCGGCGACGAGAAGGCTAATCGTCACCGTTGTTCTTTCGGACGAAGATTGTTTTATTGTTATCTTCACGCAGTGGTGACGAGAAGGACGATTGTCAACCCTGCTTAGAACTCAATGACTTTCGAGGATATCGCAAATTAAATTCTGATATAAATCTCTTGAGAAAATTTGATAGAAAAATTTAAACTAGTGTTTAAGATTGTAACTTTTTCGGAATTTTCACTACAATTTGTCATTTTCTCACTCACGCCAGTATTTTTTTTTTCTTGATTCCTTGAAACATCTTCTTTAAAAAAATGTAAAAACTATATGTAAAAATTCTTAAGGTATAAATTGAAACCAAAAGATTTTCGTCGCACTTTCATTGAATGACTGATTTTACCATTGTTAATCAGCCCCACTTCTACAATCCTATGCATGTCCAGGCAGATTATGCACCACAAACAAGCGTGCATATGAATTATGCATCTTGAAAGTACCATCTCTGCAGACTGTGCAACTACCTATAACGATCAGATTCACCCGGTCGAAAATTCTGACTTGCGAGCGAGCTCCTAATAAGCACTTTTACGCCGATTGCAAACAGCTGTTGTTGATCGATCGCACTCCCATCGTATGAACTGTTGAGGATTTTTTTTTTCAATCCCATCCAGATCAACCCAAGTACTGGTAGGTACTTCGCTACACCGTCGACAGACAACTGTGATTACGCCATAGCGTCCGTCCCGTCGCGTCGTCACCGGGTCCCGATTTGTACGAGCGCATTCTTTTCTCCCACAGCAGCGAGAGAAGAGTGGCGAAGTTGGGATGCTGCGCCGAAGGAATATCAAGCGCAAATCATCGCGGCTTATCTACATCATTCCGGCAGCATAACTTGCAGTGTATTTTTTTACGGTTATCGGTATGTTGTTGGAATGACGTAGAAAAAAAAACTGCATTGAGAACGATGAGACGAGTGAGAAAATATGGTTGTTAAACCAGCAAAGTATAAGACATACTTGAGAGTTTTATCTTTCCGACGGCGAGGTTTTCATTTGTCATGTAAGTCGAAGGAGCAGCTGAGGGTGACGGGTTCGAATCCCGGTCGATCCCGGACGGACATATTCTTGTCTTTTTTTATGCATAGAGTCAATATCCCTCGAGCAGTCGCGTCTTCGACCACCTTCAGCGACACCACACTTATACTCATACCAAACCATAAGCATGAAGGAGCCGTCCACAAATTACGTTAAGCTTTTGGGAGAGGGGGAGTATGGCAGAGCGTTACGGCCCATAGAAAAGAAATAAGGTTGTCATACATAAAAGCGTTACGGAAGGGGAAGGGGGAGTCGGAAAATATCGATTTTAGCGTTACGTAATTAATGGATGCTACCGAAACTGTTGTATTGTTTCTTTCGAATAAGTAAATCAAGTCATCAAGTCAAGGTCAAAACAATCCAGAAAAATCATCAAAACTTAGAAAGAACCCCAATTTTTCGTGAAAAACGTGTTTTAAACCTTTCTTGATATACAACATTGTCGAAACCATTTCAAAGGATTTCAGATAAACGTTCGAGTAAAAAAATGTGAAACTCGTTATACCTAGCGCCCTTGGTCAACCGTATTCTACGGCCTTGCGAAATGATCAAAAATACAGCACATGATCGACAATATTACGCCACAAACAACAATACTCAATTAATGGGTGCGCTCTTAATCCCCCTCGGTAACGCCCGATGCTCGCCAGATTACGTTTTATCTGTTCCATCCATCTTGTTCGTTGCGCTTCTTGCCGTCTTGTAACAACCGAATCTGTGGCAAACACCAACATTCCAAGGTTATTGTTCGGTGTTCTTGTAACATGTCCTGTCCACCGTAACCTTCCGAATATGGCCATCTTCTGGATGTTGAGTTCGCTAAATAGTGCAGCGGACTCGTCATTCATCCTTCGTCGCAAGTCAGCGCTCTGCTGCACATCGTTAAGAATCGTTCATATTTAGCACTCGTCCTATCTACCATCCTTCATATATATGAACACAATCATCATACAACAAAAGTTATCTGAGAACTCGTTAATTCCTGTAGTCTTAATCTACATCGATCTCGTTTAATTTATGGTTTCATCATGGACATAGCTCTGTCCGAACTAGCAATGCACTACTTCACTAAACTTAATTGTGCGGCATTGCCTTTGAAATCCACCAAAATGACAATTCCTTGACCTACATCAGCGGTTGTTTCAACAAACACAGTTAAGTACAATGCCCTGTCACTAAACATATGGCCCGCACACAGCCAGTTCCATTCCACTATACGAATATCAGGAGACGAATGAATCAGAAATTAATTTCCCCTCGCTATAATTAAACATCAACAACGAGCATGATTTATGATCCCCGAGCAAACAGTGACTAATTGATTATTAAAAGTGTACGTATGTGCGCTGCTTCAGGTAGGCCTCCAAAACACGCGAATATCGCGCAGACTTTGTCTTTCGGTGGTCCGCTTCGGTGGTCAAGATGATGGAACTTCTGCCACACATGCACCGATCAACCGGGAACCACCTCCAGGAAATTTGGTCTGTGCACTGACTGCTGCACATATCTACATTATTCACCGGTACCTACATGTGCTCAAAGCATCAGTTACCAAGCGTGCTGGCTGTATTTGAACAGCCATGTGGCCAGCAGCGGAACCTGTGTCCCAGGAAAGCGTGTAATCTTTAATCATTTTTCAATTTTCATCACTGCAACCTGTAAGACGATTCTTGTTTTAGGTTGCCGTTTGAAACGATGACCATTATCGCCCATATCAATTTGCTCACACATTAGCTCATTATAAATCTCTGGAATAGGCAGCGATTGTGTGCCTACACCATTGAGATCTGCGCCATCATTGAACGATCAATGCTACTTTGGATACTCATTACCTACATTGTTATTTAGAGTCAAAATGAATTGAAATTGAATGCGCAGTTGCCTACATTACAAACACAAACGGTTTCAATCCAATTTATTTGCGTTTCAATTTTTCTAGAGATCAAGCACACCACTACTGTACTCACTAGAACGGTTTGTAAGAAAAAAAAATCCGTAACACCGATACCCATTGTACGCTATTCATTTTCTAGTAATATTTCACACGTTTGATCAATTTTTATCTCAATCGCCGCCTTCAGCCAACAGTTATAGTTAAACAGACTCAATAATATAACGCTAGACAACGTAAAACACCCAAAACACCAAGTGACCAATAACTTCTCAAACCATATGACGACGAGGACTAAAAAGCTGCTACGATAGTGTCACTAGATCAGCTGTGACCATGTGATAACTTCTCTAGACTGACAGGTATCAGTATGTAAGTGCTGGTGTTCTCCAATTCTGAGGCGAGAATGGCGG
Source organism: Aedes albopictus (assembly GCF_035046485.1). Taxonomy (NCBI): domain Eukaryota; kingdom Metazoa; phylum Arthropoda; class Insecta; order Diptera; family Culicidae; genus Aedes; species Aedes albopictus. Next base: position 226,629,581 of record NC_085137.1, on the reverse strand, counting down.
CTGCCACGTTATATTACAATTCAATGACACATTCCACACACAATTACATCTCAGTTTTTGAACTTCATTGAACGATATTTTTGTACTCATGCTGTCGAAATTGATTCTTTTGGCACTAAAGTGAGATAAATAATTGTAAGAATATTACTTCTACTTATAATTACTTTTCAAAAAGTAGTTGAAATTTTGAAAACTGTTTCGGGAAAGTAGCAAATTTATTGGCACTAAGTAAAACTTTGTCGTTTTTGCGGTGGTGCCCCGTTACACTCTGTTTCTTATTTGTTTTCAGAGTAAAAAGGTCAATTTTCCAATTGATCATTTGATATGCTGGTTGGCATGTATTTAATAACATTCTTGCCCAAAACGTAACGCGTGGAGTGTGCCTAATGTGGAGAAGGAAAATGCAGTGATGATGCAATCGCCCACCAATACACACTGGGTCAGATCACGAATTTATGAGGAAAAAAATACTTTTATCATGAAAATTATGTTTTAGAGGATAAGTGTCTTATACTTATTGTTCTTGAGCTGCTGGATAGCATCCTTACCCAAGTAACAATTCAAAGTCATAAATAAGCATGCATGCTGGATTATTGCTTAATTATAGCATTCTCATCTGAATCAAAAGTTGTAATAATGATATTTACATTGTAAATAAACCAAAATGCAACATTTGGTGCTAATGTGAACGGCGATTTGATTATAAGATTTACAAACGGAAACTCTGTTTGCTTGCTCGAGTTGCCTATATTAGCCTTGCTGTTAGCTGAATAAGAACATATTACTACACATTAAAAAAAACTTATATTCCACAGTTTCTGATAGCTGATTATTGTAGTTCATATAAGCTGTTCAGTCCGCAAAGCGAACTGAAGAAGGAATTTGTAACATCAGCTGAAGCGACTGCCCAATATACCCCCACTTCCCCATCTTATGTTTATTATGCTCCATCTTCCCCCGTACGACTGTGAGTGCACGCCGTGGAACTTTCGAGATGACAACCATCAACCCGGCTGGCAAGCGAGAGAAACAGCGAAAGCGTACGACGACGACCGCGACGACGAGAGAGCGCGTGTACCGAGAGAGATCTCACGATGAGTGCGAGTGACCCTACCGCCGAACCGAGCGAGGCAAAGTATTGAGAGAGAGCTACCGCGCGCGGTATGTGTGGCCTATCATCGAACCGTCATCGCCGTCATCAGCAAGCGATGCGCCTAGAAACTTCCACGTGCTTCTAGAGCGCATGGGGGCCAGTATAAATATGAGTGCATTGCACAGTTTCAAGGAACAGTTTTATTCGAACCGGCTAACGTTCGACAAGTAGAGAATAAATATATTTTGTTTTTCAGAAGCAATTCTTCCTGGCTTTACTTCTCCCTTTCCCTTCCCATGGGATTGAGGTAATAGGACTCTGACCAGAGTTCTATCCGCCGTTGGAGTAGAGGTGCTGGCAGTCGAGGCTGTTCCAGTCCACTACCATCCAAGTAAGGTCAAGGGGACTTTGCAGCCTGCGGGCATCTCTGGGAAGGAGTTCCCTACCGCTCCTGCTCCCAACTGGCTCCGTCTCTGCGGGGACGCGAGCATATCCACTTAAGGAGTTGAGGTGCTGACAGCCGACCGAGGCTGTTCCAGTCCACCAGTTTCGAGGTGAAGTCACAAGGACTTCACAGCCTGCGGGCATCCCTGGGAACGAGCTCCCTACCGCTCCTGCTCCCACCTGGCTCCGTCTCTGCGGGGACGCGAGCACATCCGGTGAGGCCAAACCGGCCAATAGCCAGCCCCATCCCAAACACCCAATACAGTCCACTGCGGTAAGTACCACAACATAAGCCGAACTAATGCTTTTGATTTTTAATACTTCAGCTATTGTGGATATGTTCAATAATGTAACAGTAAGCTATATAAATAAATTTATGATTTATTTGTTCGCTTATCACTCTTCGATTGAGTAAATACGAATTGATGTTCGTTGCACACTTGTGCTAAATATTTGAAACATATGCTTAAGTTCGTAGCAATTTCAAATGTTGCAGTTGTCTTTATAACTTTTTTCTGGGCAAACAGCTATGAGAAGATGTATTGCTCTGAGCGGCCAATTTCTCAATTCCAGGATGACATAGACGGCAAGGCATATGACGGGTGATTGGGAGATCACGAGTTCAAATCCTAAGTTTAAGAATTTTTTAGAATCAGTTCTACGACAACCGAAAAACAATCGACAGACCATGATGAAAAAAAAAACACTATGGACTCGGAGAAGTATGTGTTCTCATGCCGCCGAACTATAGTATCAGTATCGATAAACCTTGGTTCAATGTCAATGTGAATCACTTCACTGTGGCGGAATTTCTACATCGATTTAAGATGGATGTTAAATGCTGCACTGGACTATTTCAGTGGTAAACCGTGGTTATACTGGGCGTTTTTATATAAATTGACTACATGGGATAACTTCAAGTCGCTATTCATCCAACGCTTTTGGGGAAACAAAGCGCAATGCTGTTTCATGGGTCATCTACAGTGGGGGTCATATCAACAGAAAGCAAAATTTTCTAAAATGAGAGCCTATTTCACCCGGACAATGAGTCAAGCCAGATATCTAACAATTCCACCGGCAGAAAAAAAAACTACTCTTCATGGCCAAGTTCCATTTTCCTGGGGAGTCTTCAAACACAACTAGCATCATTCACGGAATTCAAGCAAGTATATACAATACATTTTTAGCAGAAGAAGACTAAATTCAAATTTCAATAAACCGGTACGTCGTGAAGCTTTTTCAAACGGTAAGTCAACTGAGATGAATTCTGGCGGGGGAGATGTAACGAACATTCTAGTGAGACTCAGCACAATAAAAAATCTCCGAACGATCATTCATTAATAGTCTGTCAGTCTTTTGTTGTGTGCTTTAAATAGTTGATTTTATTGAGTAATCCGAAAGCCTGAATATCATCATGTTACCATGTTACGGTATCGCGCTAAGAGAATAGACTGCTGTATAACTTCTCCACTTTTGTTTGAACAATGCCTGATTACAAGCTGTGGTGATATTTGTTACCGTTGGGGAACATAATCCTTTATTGGTTTGCCGAGTAGAAATACCGAAGAAGGCAAATTTAAATTGTCAGTTGTTGTCAAACCTTAATTGTCTGTAAAAGTATATATTGTGTTCAGTTCATGTCTTAGAGGTAAATAAATAGCTAGTTTAAAAAGTATCCTATACGCATGCACACCTAAATACTAAAAAAAAACAATAATATTGTATAAAACACTATTCTAAGAACAAAGTTTATAAAAACACTTTTCAAACATAACACAAAACACACACGTAACTGCTGCATGGGCATTAAGCGAGGATGTCGCGAGCTACGAAAAGGACCATCAGAGCAAAGAGAAAAAGAATACTACTGGGTCTTCTGAAGAGAAGAGGTCTATTTTCCACACCGACAGTCGAAGTGTATAGTCACAAACACGGAAAGCTAAAACTTAGTGCCTATTTTCGGACGTTACCCACATTGTGGAAGCCTTGAGAGAGTGGAAAAGTTAATCCTTCCGCCGAGAATTAAGATAGAACCAGGTACAGTCATAGCACAATCATGGGTCACCCACAATTATGGGTCATTTCCATTTGATTAACATGATGAACCGACTGACTAATAATTGTGACAGAGTGACCCATAATTGTGCTATGACTGTATGCCTGATCTATACGCTGTAACTCAATTGAAATTGGACCCAGTAGTACGCAAATACCCTAACCTGTAAATATAACCCTCTTTCCAACCAGGACCCAAGACCTTTGGACTCAGGATCCATGTCCACATTAAGGACCTGATTGAGTGACCACAAAAACCCTCCCAAGGTCGAGAAATCCTTGCAGACAGCGACGATTCAAGGAAACTCGCTACGACTCGACTCCCCAGACGACGTTCCTAGGTGTAGAGACGAGCCCCAGCCAACGGTAGAACCCCAGCCCGGGCGAGTTCCCGAGATATCTGCCCGTAGTTACCCCGAGTACGACCAACCCAGCGTGGATGTGCTCCGAGGAGCAGTCGCAAGCCATCCTAACCTCGGCTTCGTACCTATCCCTACAGCAGTTCCAGCCGGCCGGCCCACCAAACACTTACACACACCCACATTATAAGGTAATCGTGAATAAACACCTAGTAGTTAAATTTCAAATCCGTGAAGTTGTTCCTTAATTAGCTTCCCCATTAGCTGACCTTGAGTATAAAGGTCCCAAGCTCTGGCTTGCCGGTGACCAAAAACGGTAGCCAAGGGTCCGTCTGACACCCAAGTAACATATTGTTAAACTCAAAGATAAACTGCAATTCGATCAAATGTTTATTTAAATGTCATTTCATCGTTAGAGAAATTGTGATTGTTTCTTGGGTAACTTCCCTAAATGTGGGAGTTGATTCGTTGTTGCTCCCTGCTGCACTGGCGTAGTCAGTTCTCCTGCTGCCTTGTTCCTCCATGTCTTGCCGCACCATTCAGATTTTCATCATAGTGCAGCTTCAACCTTTCGATTTCCTCACGTTCTTCCGTCAAGATGCTCTCGTCCTTACTAATGCACATTATGGCTCGCGGCACGAAGCCTTTGTGGAATGCGTTGAGCTCCTGGTAAAACTTCCGTGTTTCTTGTGAACGGTGCAGTAGTTACATTTGTTCACACTCCGCTTCTTCCAGGCAAAACTTTTTCTACCTGGAGAGGCGGGTCTGCTGTTTCCACGTTCTTTCATATCGTTCCACGTTCGGCCGAGTCCCATGCTGCAGCATGACCGCCCTCGCTGCGTTCTTCTCTTCCAACATCACTCTACACTCATCGTCAAATTATCGTTCGAACAATCCAGCTCCGTTTCACATACCCAACGTTGGTCTCAGCTGTGCTAGGGCCTCATCGAGCTTGCCCTCATTCGGCAACGCTGCTGAGATTCTGCGCGTATGAGGTTACGCCATCTAGTTGCTTCAGTCCCTCCACATTATAGAGAAGTGGGCGACGGTAGCGTATGTTGTCAATCACGGAAAGTTTTCGGAGCATTTTTACCATCACCAGGTAGTGGTCAGAGTCGATGTTAGCGCCACGACGGGTCCTGACGTCGATAATGTCAGAGAAGTGCCGTCCGTCAATCAGGACGTGGATTCCATCTGCTGTGGTGACCTCCAGTGCTTCCGGAGTGAGGGATGTGCACGTAGACTATGATGAAGTTGAAGAACCAGCCCTTGATTCCCCAACTTGCGCATTATTTCGTTGATTTGACACTACCCAATCAAGCGCCTTTGCATATCGACAGATACGCGTATTTCAACTACCACTCGTGATCTTATTCTCGAGTGTCAATGTCAGTTATTCAGTGGAAGATTACAAACAAGTGGTAGTCGAAAGCATTAGAGGGCGGAATTAAAAGGTATAAAAATTTTAAACAATTCAACTAACTTAATACAGTTTGTGAATTTTCCAAAAAAATGGCTTACTGAATTGTAACTCAAATTCCCTTGCGTTTCTCTTAAAAAAATATGATTATTTTTCCTGTGATCGGTTATGCACAACAAAACCCAATTCCAACTCTGCGTTTCAAACTTCGATAGATCATTCATATACAATCTACTGTGCAGCTAAATTTCCATTCCAAAGTCTATCATCACTGCATCCATCAAATCATCGGCAGACTTCTTGGAAAACTGAACTGCTGGCAAACGAAATCTCTTCTTATAGGGACGGTCTCCATCCCAGCTCCTCCTTCATAAACTTGAATGTCCATCACAAGAAGCGCCAAATCGTATTCCTCGCTACCAGTGTTGTTTTGGACCGTGTGTGCCTAATTGATGAACCGTTCGCCGAACTCGTAACAATACAAATTGCCTAGTGCGAAAGAATAGCATGATCGTGAAAAATTATTATCCCATCAGATTGGACTCAACCGACAGACCGACCGAAAAAGGGCTAGCGGCTGTTGATGCGACCAGATCAATCCGAACGGGTTGACTCCCAGGCAGGGCTGCTGTCGTCAGCCAAGAGCAGCAGCACCCATCTTCGGCCGATCCATCTTGTCTCGCAATAATAGACAGGCTGGAATTTATTTCGGATTTTTGCGGTAGCCGCCATCCCCAATAAATAACGTCGTTGGCAACTCACTGACTGCACTCTACTTGTTGGATCGGTTGCGTTCCTATGTTCATTGAAGGTTCCCGACCGTGTGCTTCGCTTTCCTCGCCTTGATTCCGTCTGGACAGATTCCATGGGACAGATGAAGTAATGTTTTATTACTCTTGCGGAGGGAGCTCGCGGCAGCATGATGTCGTGAATTTCAGTTATGCTCTGCTTTAGAAATCTAAATATATTACCTCCGGTGTGCAGTTTTCAGTGACTTGCTTGCTCTAAGCAGCAACAGCAGCATAATATTGATCGCGGCGGCTTTTGGCTCCAATTCTTTTCAAAGGGTTCTGAATCCCGCGTTGTTGGAAGAATACGGGTGCGGCACCAAGCACTAGCAGACAGAAGGGACCGAGACAAGATGAATAATGATCAATAACATTCATACCGAAAAAATGATGAATACACTCTCTTTGGAACACGCGTCTTCGCGGAAGGTACGGTGCAAAGCGGATGAGAAGGAAATTAGTCTGCTCAATAAAGGTCCATCCTTTGAATTGATCGGTTTTCCGCGTGGACTGATGTCCGAAAGGCATCCGTATGCTTCATCTTCAAACGAACAATGCACTTGCCTTTGGCCCAGAGCAGATCGTTCTTTATTCTACGTAACAAGTATCGCTTGCAGTAAATTTGCTAAAATATTAAGGGATAATTTGTAATTGTTGACAATGCAACAATAGAACTACATAAATTGATTGCAAAATGCGATACAATATATGGATCTTTAAGATAACAAGCTCCAATGCTTTATCACTTAAGTATGGATCCTTTACTGATGTGTGCAATTTTAAATATTTCTCTCAATAACAACATGTTCTATGAATGAAACAATGCCCGTGTAGCTGCCGGCATAAAATAGCACTACGGACCCCCTGTTCCGGGGGTAAAAGTCCACCAAACAGGGAACCCCAATCCAAGGTGTCAGGCGACCCGTGCTGATGGATGAATGATTGAGGGGGTTTCAAAGATGTTCGATCGTTAACGGAGACCGTAACGTGGGTAGATCACATTTTCGTGTTGCGTTACGGAGTAAAATCTACCGAAACCTAGTGTCGTCCTACTTTTCCAATTTTGGAATATGCGTTCTGGCAATTCAAGGAATCATAGTATTTAGTCCTTGTCACAACAAACTTTACTTTAGTTAAAAACCTCGCCGTTCGAGGCTAAACTTGATGCAAAGGACATCAAATCGGGTTAGGGATCCATGTATGTACTAACTCTTCAAAGACTGGTTAGTGCTGGTATGCAAGGAACATACTAGAATTCTTACTACTGAACATATGTTCCATTATTGGAATGGTATTGCTGCTAATGTTAAAACCCGGGTTCTAAACTTCTTACTTGGGAGAATTTAGCAGTAAAACAAGGGTGATGCTAGGTTTCCGATCCCGAGCAGAAGAAAATAACAAGTGAATAACATATCAAGGTATTTTTCTTGAATACTACCATACTTTGATATGCCCTTCATTAGGTGGTAATAAGAGGCAAAATAACAAAAACGAATACCAAAATTTAGTATAAATAACACCTAGAAAATAACAAGTCTTGTTATTTCAATAATGAATGCATACCTAAAATTTATGTGTTGTATTTGTTATCCCAAAGTTATTGAATAACAAACTAATAACATTTCTTGTTATTAAATGTTTCATTTGTACGATGACTTCATGATGTAATAACAAATCTTGTTCTTCGGTTATTTTCACTGCTAAACCAACAAATACTAGGGGTAGGCGGGGCATAATGAGCAGGTGGGGCATAATGAGCACCTTCTATTTTCACTGTAAATTTCCAAATTTTCAAAACAAATTGCTTGATTGTAGTTTAATTACCTCAAATCCAATGAATTGATGACGAAACATTTGTCAAAAAAGCCGTTTGCTTTAAAAAAAAATAGTCAAAATGCGTGAAGTGGTCATGTACTGGGGAAATATTATAAAAATCAGCTGACCTAAAATAAAGTTTTGGAATCAAAATAAGAACGTAATGGGTATCTATCAACTTTCTTGATGTTAACTGGGTCCATGAAATGTATTTGTATAATTATTTTGTTAAAAAATATAATTTAAAAAGTTGATAGTAGGGTGGGGCAAAATGAGCAACTGATGGAAAAATGATAAAAACTTTTAACATTTTAAATAAACGATTTTCACTTTTGGTTTTCTCTGTTACGGTGCATATAGTAAGGTTTTATCATTAATTTTCAATTTATTAGCTTTAAAAAATCAGTATCTGTAAATTATCACCGCTTAAAAAAGCTTTAATAGTAAACTCCATGGAACCCCACCGTTCTCTACAAATTAAACCCCATAATCCCCTCAGATTCTTATTGGTTGTTACCGGTATGCTTTATCATTGACAAGAACAGTCAGTTAACATTTGATTGTGTACAAAACAGGGATTGATCATCCTGCCCCACCTAGGGTGCTCATTATGCCCCACCTCTAAAACGCAATCCACGATTTTATACGTTTTTAAAAACATTAAATTTTGCAACATTTATAGCTATATTCGAAATTTCAACGATTATTTTTTGTCGAATAAGGTTCAAATGAGGATTATACGTCAAAATTACACATTTATTGCGCTTAATTTACTAGATTTGGTGGCAAAATGCTTAAGCTGCTCATTATGCTCCGCCTACCCCTACATCAATACCAAACTCTGCTCAAATACCTCCAACTGTTATTGTGATGTTCTCATAACATTTCGTACAATAACGCAGCAATAACAATTTTAGGTATTAGAGCACATGTTGCTCTTCGCATGGTATTTGTAAGGTATGCCCTTCTGCTCGGGATGCATGGCCAATTATCAGTTATCTTGTTTTGTTTTCTATATTGCTCCTGAAGCACATAAGAAAACAAAACAAAAACTGTATCAAAATCGATACTTTATTGTCCTTCAATGGCAATTGAGTAATGCGACATGCACTACATTAAGGATACGGGTAATGTCACAATAGATCTAAAAACTGATCGCAGTGACAGACCCAAACAGGAAAAAAATGAATGAAACAAAGGCAATATGTAGTAATGTATTCCACGAAAAAATCTCCCAAAGGTCGAAAATGTCTCGATATTTAGTTTTAATGTTTCTGAGCTGGATATAGTGAATCATTTGCTTTTGCGTCTACACATGACCATTTATTCTTCAAATAACTTTTGGAAATTTCGTATGAAGGAATACTTATTTCTTCTTCAAAATTTAATAACTCGAAAACATTGTGTTGGATTGAAATATGGTTTTCGAATAAATTTCAATATATGTCAGGAGTTTCGAAAAAAAACCTTGGAGATAATTTTCTGAAGCAATCACTAAAATGTTTCTTGAAGGACTCCCTGAAAATATTTATGAACGAATCCTTGAAAGACTTCCTAGAAATATAACCCATGGAAAAAAATTTAAGAAACCATGAACGATTTTCTAAATGAATATTTAGGGACATTTCTGAAAAAATCTCTGAAATTTCCTTAAAGAATCTCTGTAGAATTTGTTTTCCTTATTCTCCAAAAATAAATTTATGGTCGAATTTCTAAAGAAATCGAGAAATCCGAATTTACTTCTGGAATTTCTGAAGGAAATAGAGGAAAATTTTATGAAGAATTCCCGGAAAGAACCCCTGAATGACTTTTAAAGAAATCCCTGGGGAAATTTCTGAACAAATAGCTAGAGAATTTTTTAAAGGAATTCCTGGGCGCATATCTGAGGAATCTCAAGAGGAGTTTCTAAGAAATTTCATAGAGAACTTCCTCATGCAAAATTTTCTCGAATTTCAATTGGAATCTTGTGTGAAGGATTACCTGTGAATATTTCAATACAATCCCAGAAAATTAAAATCCAAATTAATGCTTTGGAGATTTTATAAAAATATCCAACGAAGGAATTCCTAAAGAAATTTCTGGAGCAATCCTTAGAGATGTTTCCAAAGGAATCCGTTGAGAAATATCTGAAAAAACTTGGAAGGATTTTTTGAAAACCCTCCAGAAGAATTTATGAACGATTCTCTAGAGAAATTTCAGTATAAATACCGTGGGTACACAGTCATGGATCACTTAGTGGTATTTTTGACCTTCAAAATTCAATTTAAAATAAAAGAAAACAAAAACTACGACTTTGAAAGCACCGTTGGCTATGTTTTGATTCGAACTTTTCATTATCGATCCATTTGAAATATAATCGCAAGTCATTTCCGCGTAAAAAAATAATATTTCACTGTTTACAAAATGCCCTATTATGGATCAGCTTCACAGAGTCCCACATATTATGGATCAATTTTTGCCATATTATAGATCAGTGCAAAATTACTCAAAATTCCAACTCTAATAATAAATTTGCGTTTGTAAGGCTAAACTACGCAGTGTATTCATTATTTTACTGATGGAGTACCCGAGTTTACAACAGGAATAAAGAGAAAACAATAAAAAGTCCCGAATCCATTTACTTCGATAGAGGTGCGTCACTAGGGTTCAGTGATGCTCTCCATTTTAAGTGTTATTATTACAACTCTGTGTTTCAAGACACCTGGTTTTCAAGGTTACATGTTTTTTAATGATACTTTTTATACTTTAAGGTAAGAATATTGTATCAAGAGCGTTGAGTGAAACAAAAATCTATATTTGTTTAAAGTGATCCATAATAGCGTCAAACGATCAGTTTTTGGGTCACATCATAGATCACTGTTGAAAGTCACATTATTTTAGTATTTGAATCCCAGAATGAAACAAAACTTCTTTAAATTCATACATACATATCTTATCCAACGTGTACGAGCGATTTTTATATCAAAATTGATGGATTTCGACACTTTTAGAGCTTACCGCTGCAGGAGTAGCTTCTTATGGAATTCAGCTGTTTACTGGCAGATGTGAGAGGACAACACTATCGTTGCATTAAAATACATTTTATTTTTAGATTGAACTCTTGTAAATGACTTTTTATCTCAGAAAACAAATAGGATCATGCTACAAAAATGAATTTCGTGCCGAAATATATGTTTTGAGCAAGATATTCAACTTTAAACATCAAAGTGATCCGTAACTGTGTGTGATCCATAACTGTCTAGGGACGGTATGTAGAATAATTTCTGAAGTAAGCCATGCCGGCCTTGGTAATTTAGTGGTTACCCCTTCTGATTTATATGCAGAAGGTCCTGTCACTGTCATTCTCTGGAAGTGGTGACTACTTTATTAGTCATAGAGGACAGCTCAAATCTGTTCTCGTTCCTAGTCGCCCCCAGGCTCCACTTCCTAAACTGATAATGGTATTTGTTACGTGAGAAAAATGATACCTTTATCAAAACTTCCGTTTCCGCTCATTAAAATCATCAATCGGAAGCCCACGAGGTGACTAAACCAAAAGTACTCTTACCCAATCTCTCAAATCATTATGGACATACAGTATACAGTATACAGTAACTCACATCACTTAAAAAGAAACCCCTACAAGGATTGTTCCTTGTACCACCTTCCCCGTCGTAAAGCATCCTCTACCCCAGCATACATGACCCAAACATCCTCCGCCCTCGGAAAACGTCAACTCAATCCACGCGGAACATCATTTGCAATTTAGTGAAGGATTCAAGAATGTATCAAATCGATTTCGGGTCGAGTAATAACAAGCTGTACATGGAGCTTGTCTCATTGAGACTCGCAATGCTAATGTGATGTGCACCAACATCGTGAGTCTCAAGCTCAAGGAATATTCATGTGCTCACAGCCAACTTTTCTCAATCTCGTAGTGAGATTTGTGCGTACAGATACTCTGCTGCCAACAAAATCCCACCCGAGCAGAAGAAAATATCAAAATAATAACAACGGAATCACAAAACCTGTTTTTATATCTCGGTTTGTTATTATTAACTTATTAAGTCATCACCGTTCCATAACATGTTCTGTTGGGCAATCTTATTTTGTTATGATCGTGCTTTTGATATATTTTCTTTAAATTACATTTCAATAACATGTTTTGTTGTAGCACAAGTTCAGTTATTATTGTCTCAATGCAAAAATATTTGATCATTAATATTACAACATAACTAGCTTTGCAATCAGAACTACACCATTCGAGGAACTGTAAGAGAAAATATTATTTTGTCATCAGTTAGTCTTCTTTCTGACATTACGTTTTAACTGTGACAGAGCCAACTTATCAGCCTTTTGTTTTATAAGCACTTTGAAAAGTATACCTGTTTTTTTTTGTCCCAGGTTCAGTTAGGTATGAATACAAATATAGAGAGTGTAATAGAGTGTTAGCCATTTTATGACACATTTTGGATCAACGTGGCTCTGGAGCCGACCTACTGATGTTTCTCTCTGTTTTCGATAATAAATCGCTTGGGACAACAATTGCGTCTCAATTATGAATGAAACATTTAACAATAGATCCTGTTGTCGCGTATCCCATTGAATACATATGGGACTTTGGAGAAGTTCCTATCCGCAACAGAAAAAAAGCAAATTTTGTTTTCAGATTGTTATCAATAACTTATTCATATCAAAATTTGTTATTGAAATATTTTAAAAATTCGCTGTTATTAAGTTGTGTTTGAAACTAACAAAACATGTTATTAAACAGGTCTCCAGGAACATTTTTTTGTTATAGTTTTTGTTATTTTGCCGCTTATGACAGACAAGTTTATAACAGGATATGTTATGAAAATAACATGAAAATAACTCTTTCCGTTACTTATTTTTCCAAAATAACACATTCTATTATGCTGTTGCTATTCCCTTCTGCTCGGGCACCAACACTCCGACATCCGCATGGATTTGAGCAGACCCAGAGGTATATTCGGTCTGATGTGGATACAATTGATTGCAATCATCACTTCCTTATCCTTCCCCACGTTGACCAGCAGCAACCTGACGTGGCAGGTGCCATTGTCGCCTAAACATAGAAGATCACCAACGCTCTCACACTGAGGATGTCTGTTAGTCCCCGGCAGATATCTCATTGATTCCTTGTGTAAGTGTAGCTGGTATGGCGATACTGGAGTAGCATCTACGGACGGTCAATCAAGCTCAAGCTCAAGCTCGGAAGCTCAATATTTTTTGAAGCGAGCCATGCAAGGTTTTCTAAAAAAATCATTATGGAATTTCTGAAGGAATCCCTAGTGGCTTGAGAATTTCTTTTAAAGGAATCCCTTGAGAAAATTTTCGAATGAATCGTTTGAAGATTTTTTTAAAGAACCCGTGAAGAAAATTTGGGGATTCCCTCCAATCCATTTTTTTTTTACACGCAGTGAAGAGAATTGTCAGACAAAACAGGCACAAAACAAGCAACAAAGAAGACTACTCTCTATCCCAACTGGTAACAGATAATGACATGATCTCAAAATTGTTTGTTGCAGACAAAACGGAAACTGAATTTGTTGCGTACTTTTCAACTCGTGAATAATCAGTTATTACTAACTCAAAATCGAATCTTTTTGATAATACATGTTCAGCAGCGTTGCAGTGTTTACCAACTCGAAGTTACCGCTCGAAAATCACAATGCAAGGCTTAAAAATCTCTAAAGTCGTGGTGCACGATCTTTGTCCTATTCTGTTCAAGTTGGGACAAAACCATGTCGCATTGGATAGAATGTCGCAACAAATTCAGGTTGCGACATTGTCGTTATTGTTGCGCGATGGTTGAATTTTGATTCACTGTTCACAAGTAATAGGACAAAAAAATGAAGAATTTTAGGGCTCATCAATGGGACTATTCACAATAGATTTTTTTCTTGAATATGTCAGTCAGTACTAAAAAATATTAACAAATCACATAGATAGGTTCTTTATGTTTGGGAGAGTGGAGTGAAAAAGTTCAATACATATCACAGAGATTTTTAACATATACAGTGTATCAAACAATTGTCCAAACTGTGATTTTTTCGTAATAATTTGATTTAATTCAAATGCTACACTTTTTTATACATGAATCGAATTCGCTGAAATACTAACCGTGAGTTACCAATATGTTGAAAGTGATTCGCTAAAACTGACTGAATTAGGATAAAACTTCAAAAAGTTTTGGAATTTTTAATAAAACTTAGATGATTTTTGAACACATTTTTAAATATTATATCTCCATATGTGCTAAGTCAACCATTTTTAATTTTGTTTTGTTTTTGAGCCTTTCAAATGCAGCTGCGTTTAGTGTTCGATTAGTAAATAAAATAAAATGTTCACAGCAGCTTTAAAAATAATTTGTTCGAAATATAAATAATTTTGTTTTTGGAGTTACTGTAAAAATCCTAGAAAAAAGAATTGGCAAATCTGATTTTCTAAAAATATTTTTTTTAACAAAATTAATACTATAGTGACGAAGTTTACAACAAACCCGTTCAAGTATATGAAGGCCATGTGTCGAAAAATAAATCCAACTAAAAATAATCGCAGGATTTATCTAGTTGTGAAAATATGCCGCAATTCCTTCTGATATTTCTCCATGAATCTTAGAATTACTATCAGGTTCCATCTTGTAATTCCTCCCAATATTCCTGTAACAATTCGTCCCAAGATTTCCCCTGAATTCTTTCTGGAATTCCTCCCGGTGTTTTCCTCAAGATTCTTTCCGAGAGCACTTCAAATATTCTTCAAAGGGTTCCATCCGGGATTGCTTCATAGTCATGCGATTCTTTTAGGCATTTATCACGGATTTTTTTATATGTCTCCTTGATTTCCGTCAAGAATTCCTCGTCAAAATGCTTCAGAGTTTTCTCCCAGGATTTGTTCATTATTTTTGCATGGTATTTTTTCAGGATTTTTCAGGTAAGGGTTTTCAGATTTTTCTCCTAGGATTCCTTCAGGAATTCTGACAAGGTTTTTTTTCTGGAAATCCGTTAGGATTTACTTCAGGAATTATTTGCTAAAGGGAAGACCCTTCTAAAATTATATAGAAGATATTTTTCCTCATCCATTTCTGATATTCCTTCATTGATTTCTCCGCTGATTCCTTGCTGGTTATTTCATGGACTATTTCTGAGATTCCATCAGGAATTCCTCCAGTATTCTTCCTGGGGTTTCTCCCGGGATTAACTCCTGAAATACAAAATGTATCTCTAGTATTTCTGCAGAGACTTATTGAATGGTAGTTTTGGGGATTTTTCCTGGATTTTTCAGGGATTCTCCTCCAAATTTCTCCTGTGTGTCCCTCAAGGATTTCTTCAGAGATTCCATTGAGAAGCCTTCCATGGATTCCTTCAGAGACTCGCCCAGCATATTTTCATTGATCCCTCCTGAAATTACTCAACGGATTTCTTCCGGCATTTCACATCGAATTTCCCCGAAGCATCTTATCGAAAATTTTCAGGGATTCCTTAATGGATCATTCCTGGATTTTCTTCAGGGATTTCTCCTAGGATGACTTCAAGGATTTCTCCAGGATTCTGTCAAGGGTTAAATTCTTTTGGGAATTTCTATCGGGGTTCCTTAATCGATTTCTCTTGTGGTTCTTTAAATGATTCCTGCAGAGAAATCTGCCGGGATTCGTTCATGGATATTTTCCGGATTCATCGAGGACTGCTCCCGGGATTCCATCAATGATTCCTCCCGGGTTTACTTCCGGATTTTTAGGGTTTCCGGAATTCCGGAAGCCCAGGAGGAATATCTACCTCCTGGGCTGCCTTCAAGGATTTCCTGCGAGGTTTCTACATTGGTTTTGCTCAGGATTTCTTCGGTGATCCCTTCTGAGATTCATTGAGGGATTGTTGAACGGATTCTTCCCGATCCTTTAGGGATATCTCCTGGGATTTCTTCTAAGATTCCTTCATTGATTTCTTCGGAGATTCCTTCGGGACTTCCACCTGGATTCTTTCAGGGATTCCTTCATTGATTCCGGTCGGGTTTCCCCTAGGAATTTATCCCGGCATTGCTTCAAGATTCCTGCTGAGATTACTTCAACAATCCAGTCAAGGATTCCATTTAGGTTTCTTCAGACATTTGTTTTTTCAGAGACTAAAGAGATGATCCAGCCTAGGGCTGAAAATCTCTATAATAAAGTAATAATATTAATTTTCAGAGACTCCTTCCGCGATTCTTTAAGAGATTCCATCAACAATTCTTTCCAAGATTTCTACACAGATTCCTTCGGTGATTCCTCAACCGATTTCACCCTGGATTCCTATACTAGTTCCTGATAGGTTTCCTCCAAAAAATCCTTCAAGCATTTTCCTAGGACTGTTTCAGAAATATCTCCCTGGTTTTCTTCCAGGGATTCCTCCACGGAATTCAAGGGGACTCCTTTTAAGATTCATTCACAGATTACTCCAACATTTTTTTAATGATATCTGGTCCTTTAGAATAATTTCAAGATTTTTTCCCGGGATTCCTTCAGAGATTTATTCCGGGTCTTCTTTAAAAAAAATCCTTCCAGGATTCCTTCATTGAGGTCTACTGGGATTCCTTCATGAAGAAATTCATAATTCCGAATCTCATCATCGCATTGATTTCTCCCGGAATTGAGTCCGGCATTCTTTCAAGAGATTTAGGTATTTGAACTTCCCTCGAAAATTTCATTTCGAATTTTTCAGTTTTTTGTTCCATTGATTCTATTAGAGATTTTGTCCAAGTTTCATTCAGGGATTTCTCCTGCGATTCTCCCAGGAAATCTTTCCGAGACGTTTTTTTAGGAATCCTTTCGGGATTCTAATCTAATCTAATCTAATCTAGTGCTTGCACAGCCAGTATTGAAAAGCATCCTGGAAATATCAAAATTTATTCTGATATTTTCTTGTCAGCATTAATATTTGCAGCATATCAGAGATGATGTGACACAAATATTAAAATGGCCAGGCCCACTGTGCAGACTAATGGGTTGAAAGAATATTCAAAAACTTAAGGCAATCAGGTTATCCACTTATGAATAACATGATTGACAAACCTTTTTGAATTGAATGAAGGAAGAAACGGGGACAACCGTACCAACCGTTTCGTTTTAGGGGAATGGTGTTTGGACATAGAATCGTTGGGAGTGGTGCTGCTAAGAAGGTTAATGCACACTCCGTTCTAGTTGACGTCTCTTCTCTTGGGATGGGACACAGGCATTTTTCCATGTGTCCTGGCTTCAAAGCCTAGGCTTAAGCGCCATTACTCGCTCTCTGAAACGAGAAAAAATAATAACGATCCCTTCCCCGATTGGAATGTACAGAATAATAAGCCTATATAAAAAGCAAAACAAGAACAGAAAATTGCTACAAATATATCAAAGAAATTTTAAATGATGAGTTCAAAAAGTCATATAATGATTTTCAAATAACTTTTTTTCCTGAATCTAGGCTGGATCTGACGATTACCACAACGAACTACAATTGCAAGATGAACCCTATTTTTGTTCGCTTGTATTTTTCCTAGCTATATTTTATGTTGACACTCTGGGTGACAAACTGTACAAATTTGATGGAAGAATATTTAAAGGGTAGAGAGTGTTGTGCAAATATTGCAGCACCGTAACGTTACGTTACTGTTACTGTTACTGTTACTGTTACTGTTACTGTTACTGTTACTGTTACTGTTACTGTTACTGTTACTGTTACTGTTACTGTTACTGTTACTGTTACGTAACAGTTCTTGGCGGTTGACAGTATTGTATGAAATACTACATATCCTAGCAGGCCGATATTTATCTGGTGCTGTGTTGTGTTGTGTTGTCTAAAGCATAATTTCACTCCAAACCCAATGTACGGTGCACAAAAATTGGCCATATGATTTGTCAAATTCAAAGAATCCCCAACGTATGCCAAATATATAATTATATATAATGGTTTGATCTCACCAAGTCAATGCTTTCTCCCAGAATCCATAGTTTGATTCATCTTGATCCTCTGCCTTATTTACGTCCAATTGACGGAATCTTGGACGGAATCCATAGCACTTATAATCATCATTTACATCTCATTTTTCCGCAGACCACGGCGGAAAAATTGGTCTCTCGAATCGTATGTGAATTCACTTGCCCGTGGTTGCCATCTACCGGTATGCCCAGTTTTGAATCGTTCAAAGTTTTTTTTTTCAAACGCGGCACAAACTCCCCTCTATTTGCTATATTTTTTGTTCACTTCGAGTTCACGACTTTTTTAATAACTTAATTGTTTTAGCCATTACAAATGGGTCTTCATTAAAACTCGCGTTGTTTAACACTAATACGGCACGGGAACACTCCACCGGCAGAATCCTCAGCAGAATTTTCATTTTTTCAGCCGAAGTGTCATGCGTGAGGAAAATGCTACCGCCACCACCACTGCTTACTCTCCTCACTTCTCTCGTTCTGATTTTGCATAAAACTAATTCACACTTTTTCTTCCAATTTGCTGAACTGATAATTATATGCAACTGACAACGTGTTTGTGATGATGAATATGATCGGGACTCACACGCGAAATCGCATTTTTCGTGGCGTAGCTCCAGCTAATACCACCAGCAGAAGAGCGAAAATTCGCGGAAGGAAAAAGTCTCTTCTGTTCGTATTAACTCAACTGACAAAACAAACATTAAACCTACCTGTTCTTTTTCTACCAGCAGAAGCATATTTAAAGTAATAAAAAAAGGTACCTCATAGAAAAATAATATTTTAGCTTTCAATGTATTTACTGGACAAAACTTTCTCTGAAAACATGTAATTTTTTTTTTAGGAATCCTTTCGGGATTCCTACCTAAATTTTCCTGGGATTCTCTCAGGGATTCTCCTTCAGATTCTTTAAAGAACTAAATAGCCAAAATGTTTGGAATAGGCAACTTTTTTTCTCTCACAAACAAAGTTCTACAAGCCGTGACTTTTTAAATAGAACATCAAAATTTCTCAAATTTCTACTGTTTGTCAACCTATTATATATGCATCATAGGTACAAATTTGAGCTCGATTTGTTAATCTTTCGCAAAGCTAGTACCATTCTGGTAAAACACTACTTTTCAGACAACAAATTTCTGAACTGTCATATCTCGCGAACCAGTTAACCGAATTGGATACAATTTTGAACGTTTATCAACAATATATTGATGCTTGATAGACGTTATAAAATCTAATATTTTCTGACGATGAACAAAGATATACCGGTTTTGACAATTTCACCCATTTAGAGAAAAATAAGTCAAATTTATTATTCATCTACCACACAAATATTACTAAATGTGTTCTCCTTTCAATCCAAATAGGCTCTAATATATCTTAATAGAGATAAGTTGAGAACAGAAGTAAAATTTCTTTGTGTATAAAAACTGAAACTTAATTACATTGTTGTGAAATTTTTTTTTCCAGAAAACTCCAAAAAAAGGCAATTTATCGAAACTTTTTTCAACGTTCAGAAAATACCTATGTTTAAATAACTTGTGAAGCATTAATATAGTGTTGGTAAACGTTCAAAATTTCATACTATTCGGTTCACAGGTTTCCAAAATATGACAGTTCAAATATTAGTTGTCCAAAAAATAGTGTTTTACGAGAACGGTTCAATCGAGCTCAAATTTGTACCAATTATGCACAGATAATAGGTTAACAAACAGCCAAAACTTTATAATTTTTGACGCACTTTATGAATAGTTACAGCATGTTGAACTTTTTTGTGAGAGAAAAAGAGTTACCTATCCCAAACAGCTTCCAACCCTGTTTCCAAAAATCTTTCATGGATTGCTTCTGGAATTCTTTCAGTAATTTCTGACAGGATGCCTCCTAGATTCTTCCAGGGATATCTTCCAATATTCCTCCTAGAATTTTAGAGACCTGCAATCCTCCAAATAATTTTCCCGGGATTCCTGCGAGGATACAGGAATAAGAGTATTCTTCGATAGTGTAATATGTAATAGGAGAATGTCAAAAAAAAGGATTTAAAAATGCATAGCCAGCCATTTATGGATTTTTTAACCGACCGTAAATCGTATCGAAACACTCTCAGACCATGCTGAATGAGAAATGTTTGAAACAATGAAAGTGAATGACAAAACTAGAACAAATATTTGAGATAGAAATACTTCTCTGTTGTGAGCCGTATATATATTTTATCTGTAGTAACGATATTTGTAACTTGAAAGTTGTTGAGTAATTCTTCTAATTCTAAAATTAAAATACTTCTAACAAAAATTCATCATCAAAAAAGGTTGGTGGGTCCTCTCTGACAAAATTTGTTTTGCATTAGGGTAAGTGTACCAATCATGGCTATAGTACCAATCATTCGCCATAGTTAGTTTTAACCCTTTAACGACGTAAATCAACAAGAAAAATTTTGTGAACAACAGATCACGTTCACAAAAGATAGTCGCACTCAACCATAACTGGTACAGGGTTCTGATCATTGGCACACGCTGTAATAAATACTAAAAGTAGTTTTAGCTCCGTTTCTATATTTTTCCTGCAAAGTATGGAAACTAAGCTATCTTTCAACTTATTGATGAAATTCGTTGGTCTTCTCGTTATTTTTGTATAAATAGTTTTCCTTAGGTCGTGCCATAATTGGTACACGCACCCTATTATCTCATCCAAAATTATTTTATTCGTGTTATCGTTATTGCTCAAAACAGTTAAAATTAGTAAATTTAGTATACTGCCCCACTCGCATAACAGTTCCATATGAATAGGAAACCCAGCAAAGATGGAACTATTATGCGAGTGGGGACAGTATAGTAACAGAAAAAGTGGCTTAAGTTAGTACGTTTTGAAAAGCAGGACATGCTACAAGCAGCCCAACAAAATATCCCAAAGTGGAGCACGATTTGCAAAAGGTTAGAATCCATTTGTTTGAAAGTGATGGCTCTTCTCGGCAGTTCAAATACTTGTTTTTAAGGACAGACTTGTAAAAATCCCAACATGGCCGCCACAATGGCCGACTTTGGCACCTACTCACGATTTCGAGGGCACAAATCTCTTCGTAAACAAAACCAGCACACCTGATCTTCTTATTTTAAGATTATTACAAGTAAGCAAGAACAGAATAATAAACTGTTTTGTTGTGTAACGCTTGCTTCTTGACATTTGTGCGTTTGAAGTTTTGATGTACTGTTGAAGCGGGATTTCAAGACGTTTGTACTTAACCGTTATGTGTCCGACAATTTTTTTGTTTTTTTCTACACCGTGTAATTCAAATGGGCGCTGGGTACCCGGGTACCCTGTCGGCCACATAAGGGTTAATGGTTTATTTGCCTTCGCATAAAAAACATCCGTGCTACTCATAGCATCATAATATAAGCGTATTCTTCGTTGACACATGTATTCATAATGTCATTTCATACACTCATCGGCAAAATACACCTTGATAAACCTGACCTTGATCGTTATGCAAATTAACGCCACGGCGGTTCAACAGTATTAATAACTTATCTTCGAAATTAATAACCCGAAAATGCCCATTAAATTTTACGACACTCATAATTTCACAGCTTCCGAAAGACTGAGAGAAAATAACCTTAAATAACTAAAAAAAACGTCAAAGCAAACTCACCGTGTTTGGAGTGTCTCGTTCGATGTCCGCCACCTCGTCGAAGCTGCCCAATCCGCATGCGCCCGTTACGATGGCGCATCGGCTGTGCAATCCGTATCTCGCCCGATTCGGCATCGCCATCCGGCTCCCGACTACCGAACGGGTCATCCCGTTGCATTTCTTCGATACCGACGTCATCGCGGCCCAGTTTGGCATTGGTCGAGGCTGCCCAAAGGCAGCACACGCCCAAAAAGGCCATCAAAAGGCCACTAATTGACCACATTTTCGTTTTGCAAATATTTCCTTATCGAACTTCCTGGCTTTTATTAGGCCCTTATGGACGGTTATATCTTGCCAGCACTGACTTGCACCACTTCCACATTGATAAACTACGATCACTCAACTCTCCTTTCTCCCTTCTTTTTTCTTCACCAGGGTGATAAACTTTGATTTCTGTACACACTTTTCGAAATGGTATTCTTTTGTTTTCACTTTATCATGATTTATGCGAAAGCTATTGCCTTGTTTTGCCGTCGACGTTCTGGGTTCCGCACAAATCTACTTCCCCATCATCGGTAGGGAACTACTAGAACAGAGAGTATCACACTAGCACCATCCACGGGAAAGACGTGATGCCGGCAACATCCTCGGTAGATCAAGCATTGTCGAACAACGACCACCAGCCAGTAGTGATTAGCATATCGAACTCACGACCAGCTTTCTTCGTCGACGATCTCGGAGGACGCGCCGCCGCCGTAATGGTTGGTTGGCGCTATATTGTTGATGACGGTTATGGTCTTTTGCTCTGGAAGTAGACAGAAATAGATAGGGTAAACATCTGCGAACATATTTTTTTCGATGGAGTTGTGGCTGAAGCATTTCTAGAGTGCAAATTTAGTCACTGACTTGCAGACAGATAAAAATAAAAGGTTTTACGATGACAGCCGCTATGTGGACGATAAATGTAAATCTTCTCCAGTGGTAAAAAGCTACGGTCATTGGCATGAGGAATTTATTTCTAACGCGGTCAATGTGCCAAAAATCGTCGTGTGTATAATATACAGACTTGTGGCTCTATTAACGTTTCGTTGCTAATAACTTTGATTATTTCTATGAGGTCAGGTGTTCCGAAACAGAAAAACATCTGTGAGATACGTGGAACAGGCAGAGTATCTTGCAAAACGGGTTATGAAAATTCAAATTTGGCCAACACATTCGTTCTAAGACTAACACGAAAGTGAGATTTGAATGGATGATAGTGATGAGAATTTGGAATGTTAGTCAAGAACTATCAAAAAGCTGTTTCTCCGCGAATTGCTATAGGCAATGGAAAAATACATACATATACATATATGCTGCTGAAAATTTTCTCAGTTATTGTAATCTTCAGACTAGACGCGAAATTCAATACATTCTGGACTGTTGAACAACAAAAAATACATATACTTAACCTCTCCTATTCGAAATTAGTAAAGAAGCTTTGTAAAATTTATAAAACTTGTTTCAACATCATTTCGATTATCTTCATTTTTACTGGTGATTTAAGACTTCAATAGACCACCTTAGCAAGGTCGCGCTGCCTGCATCGCGTTGGTGGGGCTACCTTCAGGTATAGCTAAAGCAATACAGCGTTTTCAGAAGCCGGATGCTAGTGTCGGAGACCGCGTAGAGCAGGAAAGCAAGAATAGACAAAAAACGAATACACCACAAAAAGAAATGAGACCATAAAGAAAATGTACTTGCTCAGACGCAAGAGAGTATGGAAAAGAATGATATGCGGAGGTTTTACAAAGTGTCAATGGCGTGCGGAGTAGCGGAAGGCGGGGTGCCCCTAAGCAAACGTGGTGAAATCACTAAGACGAATTTATCGGTATCTTTCGTTTTGAAAGATAGTTTAATACTTTGACTGAAAGACGCTAACTTTTGGTCCGCGTGATTAAATTTGTTATCAAAAAAAATCTAATCCTAATCTCTTGGCGGATCGACTGAGAAGTTTACTGTAGGAATTACTGAAGGTGACACAAAAACCCCAGTGTCGAAACGTCGGGCAAACAATAAACTTCGTTTTCCGTTTTGAAGACTGCGTAGCCGTTTAATTCCTACACTAATCCTAATAAAAAAAAAATAAAAAGTGTTACCTTTTAGGAGTGAGGCAAAATGACCTCTGGCACTTCCCGCTTTGAATTCAAGTGAAATGCCAAGAGGCTCCATCCAACTATCTTCGGCAGCAGTTGGTAGAATGTGAACCATTATTGCTCTTGTTCTTCGCGTACGATATCGGGATCACTTTTTGGATTCGACTGTGATAGATTTTAGCTTGAAAATGGCTCTTCCAGTCTTGACAAAATTCAAATACAACTATTTAATCTTGACCGACGTTTCGGTCTCATTTAGGGTCTTCTTCAGGGACTCAATTATTGCCGATTTTTCGTCCAGTGTTGTTTTATCGAACAATGATTGTCGGACGGATGGAGTTTTCCCGTACAGCAGTTAACGGTTGGGATTCGGTAAATGTGGAAAAAACCTTCCGGAATTTTACCGCTCTGGAACTTGACACCTTGCACTTGATCGATCACCATTGCATTATCCCTGAAGAAGGTCCTAAATGAGACTGAAACGTCGGACAAGATTAAATAGCTGTATTTGAATTTTGTCAAGACTGAAGAGCCATTTTCAAGCTGATATCGAGATCGACCGCAGAGCTTTTACACGGCCACAATTACTCATATCTTTTAAGAGGCAGACTTCAAGGATTGAACTTAACACTACAAAGATCAAGTACATCATTGCCGGTGATCGACGTCGGATCGGTCCTAGAAGTGATGATGAAGTGGTTTTTATATATCTGTGCAATAATGACATTACCCGCGAGGTAAGAAGACAACTTGCGGTTGCGAATCGGACCTCTTGCAGTCCAACCGAAACCAGCGACACCACTGAAATCCCGTAGCAAACGCAGGCAAAACTCGCGTTGTACAAGGCTCTGATTCCTCCGGTCGCTTTATACGGCCATGAATCGGAGACGTTGAAAGAAATCGATCGGAGAGCCAATATCTTCTTCTTCTTCTTCTTCTTCTTCTTTTTGGCTCTACGTCCCCACTGGGACTTGGCCTGCCTCTCTTCAACTTAGTGTTCTTTGAGCACTTCCACAGTTATCAATTGAAGGGCTTCCTTTGCCTGCCTGCCATTGCATGAATTTGTATATTGCGAGGCAAGTACAATGATACACTATGCCCAGGGAGTCGAGAAAATTTTCCCGACCGGAACGGGAATCGAACCCACCGTCTCCGGATTGGCGATCCATAGCCTTAACCACTAGGATAACTGGAGACCCCACTGGAGAGCCAATATACCAAGTATATAAAAAGATGGATATAGTGAAGCAAATAAACACGGCACGCTCCTGTGGGCTGAACACGTAGCTCGTATGCCGGAATAACGATAAGCTAGAATCATATTTAGTAGAGAACCAGGAAGGAATCTTCGGCTTCATGAAGGCCTTGCACACGTTGGTTTGTTGCAGTTTTCCTTAGATCCTCGGAGTGTATACGTTCAGGGCGACTAGAAGTGATTTGCCCAGGACCGACACCAGTGGAGGCAAATGCTTTCGTTCGTAGCAGACTTACCGCTACGAGTTGTAGCCCATCAAGTATAAAGTAAGTAGTCAAAAATCATTTAATGTATAAAAAGCAACTTCAGTTCCTGATCGTCTGAAGAAACAGTTTTTTTTTTTGAGGAATTTCTTCGTGAATTTTTCTATGACTTCACGAGTTGCCCCAATGATTCCTTCAGGACTTTCTCTCAGAATTCCTTCAAAAAATCCTCCGGGAACTCCTGCAAGACTTCACTCATGAACTTTTCTTGGGAACTACAAAAATTCTTCCTGATTCATTCAGGAATTCTTCCCGGGATTCCTTATGGAGTTCAACGGGTCTGTGATTCCTTCAGGAATTGCTCCTGAGTTTCCTTCGAGAATTCATCCTGAGATTCCTTTCAGGAATTCCATCTGGGATTTATTCAGGAATTCCTCCAGGGATTCTTTCAGGAATTTTATCTGGGAATCCTCTTGAGATTCCTTCAGGAATTCCTCTTAGAAATCCATCAGGAGTTCCTCCTGCCCGAGCAGAAGAGAATAACAACAGCATAACAAAATGCGTTATTTTGGCAAAATAACTGCATAATGGAATTAGTAATTTTCATGTTATTAACATAACATATTGAGTTATAAACTTGTCTGTCATAAGCGGCAAAATAACAAGTCACATAACAAAAATTTGTTCCTGAAAAATCAATTTAATAACATGTTTTGTTAGTGGCAATAACAACTTAATAACAGTGGATTTGGGAAATATTTCAATAACAAATTTTGATATTAAAGAGTTATTGATAACATTCCAAAAGCAAAATTAGGGTAAAAACTAACTTTTTTTACTCATGTTTGGGTAATTATTTTAAGTGTGTTTTTCTATTTTTAGAAAATAATAGATCACATAAAAAAATTTCGAATTCATTATAAAACTTACAAACATGGACGGGATTTGAACCTCCAATCCTGCTATCGTAAATTTTCAGTCGCCTTTACCAATGAGGCTATCACAGCACTTGAAGTGAGGGACGATAGAAGCTTTACTGGTTCTACGTATTGCCAGTTTACCCATTCCCCCATTCATGTTTGCCAGTCGCAGGACAAAAATAGACAGAGTTATTGTTACAAGATCAAACAATGAACCTCTCTCTCTTACCAACAGCGCTATCGCGGTGCGCAGACATGTGCACTGTAACACTAATAATAACAGTGGTGGCGTTCGCATGGCCCGTCGTCGGCGGTTTCGGAACAAAGAGAACGACGAAAAAGTTGCTAGTCGATTTATGATTGAGCTTCGTCATGGGGTGCATTTTGGCGGCGACAAACATTCTTTCCAGACGGAGATGATTTTTTTTTTATTTTTTGTTTTGTTCGCGTTGTGAGAACGGCGATTATACACGTACCTACGTGAGCGAAGGTAAAAGGTAATTATATCATATGCCGATATGATTACTTCTGCAGATGCTGTTTAGTTTTATTCTGTTTTAGATTATTTTTAGTAATAAAAAAAGATATTTATGACATAATGTCAAACAATATATGATCGAATAATAATAGATCGAAAGAAAAAAGTTATAATACATAGACAAATGCAATTATCAATTGAGCAGAATTGTCTGTATAGTTGACATTTTTATTGATTAGAATTATTTAGTAGGTACCATATTTGCTATCTCCACTCTCACTAACATTCATTACTTCATAATACATAGTCTGTTCGGTACTTTTTGACGTTATAATTAGAGGTTAGAATAGCAGTACTGTTAAAATGACATATAAATTCAAATAAGTTTACTCAATTTTGAGATAAAAAACAACTCATTTGCAGAAGCTAAAATTTTACTTAACCTATTAGAATTGGGAATCGTAGAAAAGTGATAGGAATTTGGCACCGTAACGAGACTGGGATATTGAAAGAAGGAAATTAATACAAAGATAAACATATCAATAGCTATGATGCTATATTTACCCAAAACTCAAATTATAGCAATGAATAAAATAAAAAAATACGGAAGAGTCTGATGAAATTTCTAGAAGTTGCAATGCCTTTATTTTTTACTTCATAATATGAAACAGCAGACAATAAAATAAAGAAGGTAAACTATGTAATGGTTATATCTGCGATAAATTTTCTCCGATTTTAACAATATTGATCTCATTTGATCCAGATTTATTTTTTCCATCAAGAACAAATCCGACTGAACCGATCTGGTCATCGTGAGTTAAGAAAAAAACCCGGATTGCCATACACGTGGAATTTTCCATAGACCAGCTGCAATTGGCTTCTTTAGTGGTGTTGAGATAATTCCATATTCATAATCTACATGCCAAACTGAGCCGAAATCCAAATTTTCATGAACTTTGGTGCCCGGGAACCTATTTAAAAATCGATTTAAAGTTTGTATGGGAGCGATTTGTTGAATCACCCCATTTCGTACTGGGCGGAGCTGTCAAGCAGTTGCCCAGCTGTCAAAAGGTGATTTCAAAAAATCTTTTTGTAATTGAATTTAGGTTTCAAAATAAAGTTTAAAAAATCTGAAAAAATCATATGTATTGGCTTAAAAAAAAGGTGCTCTTTCGAATAAAACCAAAAAAAAACAATATATTATTCTTAATTTCAAAAACCCAAACAAATTAAGTACCTTACCAAGAAAAAAATGATAAATTTAAATTTATACGTTCAATATGTAGTCCGTCCAAGGTCTTATACCGTACATCAAACCGTTTTTAATTAGATTTTGTTTTAGATTTTATAGAGGCATTTTATAATCTTCTCCTGTGTGGTAGGGATAGGATTTTTCAAAACACCATCGCTCTTCTTCTTCTTCTTCATGCACCATCAAATCACCAATAGCATATCTGCCCAGCCTAGGCCCAAAGTATTGACTTCAAAGTAATCATTACGAAGCATAAATGTCAATTTCTTGATTTTGCTTTGGCTGACCAAGCCAAGGTTGACCGTAGCATTTTCATAATTCAAATCTCAATTTGTTCATCGAGCACATGTTCTGTTGTGCTGCACGTGGATGTCAAAGCGTTTTCAACAGTGTAATTACGAAGCATGTTTCACGAGAGACCATATATTTTCAATACGCTAACTCCAACAACGCCGATATTAGAATAGAGTAGCTTAGAGGCAAAGGGGTGTAAGTTACAAAAAATCACTTTCGAGTAAATGAGCTTTGAAGTTTTTCACCAGTTTTTCATCCCATTCAAAATGTATGGAGTTTCAATATCAACTTAATTTGTGCACTCTCAATATTACAATAATAACCAAACTTGTTCCACAACAGAATGTAATATTGAAATGTTATTTAAGGGCTGCATACCAATTGCTTGGTCATAACAAAATAAGATTGTCCAACAAAACATGTTATGGAAACGTAATGCCTTGATAATTCAATAATAACAAAACAAGATATAAATACAGGTTTTGTGATTTCGTAGTTATTGATTTGATATTCCCCTCTGCTCGGGTGGGATTCCTTCAGGGATTTATTCACGAATTGCTACTTCATGGATTCTATTAAAGATTTTTTAAGGGATTCCTTTCAAAGTTCCTCACGGCATATTTTCAGGAATTCCTTCCGGGAATCCTTTGGGAAAACCTCCTGAGATTGCTTCGGGATTTCCTATATCTTCTAGTATTACTGATGTACTTCAGGAGTTTCTCCCAGGATTCCTTCAGGAATTCCTTCAGAAATTTCTCACAAGATTCCACCAAGAACTCGGTGGGGAATTCCTGCAGGGCTTCATTCACGAAGGTTTTTTGAGATAATTTCAGGAATTTCATCAGGAATTTGTTTAGGAATTCCTCCTGGTATTTCCTATTACGATTGGCCTCATAACTTTCCTCCCGAGGCTGGTTGACTTCAGAAGCCTGAGATTGCTTCCTAAATTTCTGCCAGGATGCCTTTGGAAATTTCTTCAGGGATTCCTTCGAGAATTCTAGCTAAGATACTATCGGGAAATCCCCCAAACAGTAATCCAGATTTCTGTTCAGCGATTTTTCCAGAAATTTCTCTAGGGATTCCTGAAGGAATTTCTTCGGGGCTTATTCAAAGAATCCATTCAAGTGAATTCAAGAATTTTCGCATGGATTCCTTTAGTAATTCCTATTGAGAATATTTCCAGGGATTTCCCTCAGGAATATCTCCATACGCTCTCTTCACGATTCCCAGAGTTCCTTCCGGTTATAGTTTGAGAGCTTCACCGAGAATATTTTCAGAAATTGTTACGGAGTATACGTCGAGGGTTTCTTCAAGTATTCTTCTAGAGATTTTGCTAGGGATTCCTCAAGAAATTTTTCGAATGATGTTTTTTTTTTTCTAGAATTCCTCCAGTTCATTGCAATTTTTTCTGGTTTAATTGTACTTTGAAACTTACACTCCCGATCAAAAGTTTGGGGTCACCCCCTCAAAACATGTCATTTTTTTAGGCCCATATCTTCGCCAATTTGCGCCCGATGTCAAAACCCTAAGTCTCATTCAAAAGATAATAAGTCAAAGAAACTTTGAACATGATTTAAAAGAAACTTTTAAAAAAATGTATGTAAACTTAACCTAGAGTTGCTAAATTTTCTAAAAAATGAATAAAAACTTACGGCAGTGTCGCTGGAAATTGGGACGACGAAATTTTAAGATGAGAGCGGTAATATAACCCATTTTCTATTAGCTTTTAACTGCTTTTTACAGAACTTAGCTAAAACATTTAGAAAAAAAGTTATTAAGTAAATTAATCCTTGATGTCATCGACCAAAAGTTTGGGGTCACTATCGTAAAACATGGAAAAGTGATTTGTTGATATCTTTGTCATCTTTCATTCAATTTTATTTCTTCTTGGCTTATTTGAAACAAAATAAATGATACTTACTGCATAGACATTGAACCACACATATTTGTTGAAATTTACATACTAAAGCTTAACGTAAAGTTGCCTCATTTTTTGAAGCGTGGTAAAATGTGCTAACTTTACATAACATTTTTATATACAAAAATCGTTAAATACGTTAAGGTTAAGACATCAAACGTAAATTTAGCTAATTATCTTTGAAATGAGCCAAAAATAATTAAAATTGAACTATAGATGACGAAGATATCACCAAATCACTTTTCCATGTTTTACGAAAGCGACCCCAAACTTTTGGCCGATACATCATATTAAGGGGTGACCCCAAACTTTTGGTCGATGACATCAAGGATTAATTTGCTTAATAACTTTTTTTCTAGATTTTTTAGCTAGGTTCTGTAAAAAGCAGTTGAAAGCTAATAGAAAATAGGTCATTTTACCGCTCTCATCTTAAAATTTGGTCGACCCAATTTCCAGCGACACTGCCGTAAGTTTATATTCATTTTTTAGAAAATTTGGGAACTTTGGGTTAAGTTTACATACAAAATTTTTTGAAAAAGTTTCTTTGAGGTCATGTTCAAAGTTTCTTTGACTTATTATCTTTTGAATGAAACCTAGGGTTTTGAAATCGGACGCAAATTGGCGGAGATATGGGCCTAAAAAAATGACATGTTTTCGAGGGGGTGACCCCAAACTTTTGAACGGGAGTGTACCTACAAGAAGGGCTTAACATTAATTCAGTATAAGGCATATTTGACATTCAAGATTCAGGACAATGTTTCATCAGCAAACTCTGCAGAACCCCAAGAAGCAATTCTTCAGATTTGCATTAAGAATTAAGGTTGGAAGCTCTTCTATAATGTTCACATGTCTGTCTTAAGGAAATAATGCAAGAAGCTTCTCATGTTTTGCATTGGTAATACCAGGAATTCCTTCAACAGATATTGAAAGATTTCATAAAAAAAAGTCTAGTCTTCTGGTTTCCAACTTGCAATTTTGCTTCCGTTGTAATATCAGTAATTGCAAGGATTCTAGGCATTCATTTATAAAGTAATCCAGTAATTCTACAAATCGCTACACAGAAAACACTTTGAGAGTTTCTTCCAGTATTTCGTCATCAATTCATAATTCCATAAAAAAGAACCATCAGAGACTCTTCAGAGACGACTGAATTATTAATGCTTTTAGTAATTATTCCATTTTTTTTAAATGCCAAATTGTTAGTGTGATGGAATTTGTGATTGCATGGAGCTTTTCTATGAACTGAAATTATTTGAAAACCCTTTAAAAACTCCAACAAAGCATTAATTTCAGGAAGTCCTCCACTAGCGAATCAAGGAATTATTTTAAAAAGTTCCAAGGAAAACATTAATTGAAACTTGTCCTAAAACTCAGCCAGGTATTCCGGCAAAAAATCCTGACTACTACAAGGAACTACTACAGAAAAAAAGTCTGGATAAAATCCCTAAAACTATGTCACTAATTTCTCCATTTTGATACAAATGTAACAAGCTAAAACTTTTCAAAGAAAATGTTGGAGCAGTATTTCATAGCTTTCTGATAAAATCATTCAAAATTTGGCTATTATTTTTTGCGATACTTTTTTCACGTGTTTAGATTTCAAAACTTAATTTTTAAAAATTTTGATTTAAAATATGTTTGTGCCCAAATTGTATTCGAGCATCCGGACAATAAAAACCTGTCACCCGGATAGTCTCTATCAAACAAGAAATCACTCGTTATTCAGAAACGCTCATCAGGATTTTGAAATCCCTGCGTGAGCCTTCCAAAACTGTGTAAGAATCTGGATTTGAAGTGAGTCAAGGTTCAAGAAATCTAGGTTTGAGTTTATATGCTAGAGGCGTTACACAATTTCAAAAATTCCCGATCATAAATAAAATTTCCGACTTATTTCCGCATATTTCCCGATGAATTTCAATTCCCGACTTTTTCCCGAATTTCCCGAGTCTGTGGCCACCCTGGAATTATATTCAGTAACGGAGCTATGGGATTTTTTTTTACTGAACAGGTTTGGGCCTATTTTCATGAAAATTCTAGTGCTAGCGGTCGTGGATATATGATCATATATAGAATTCATAAAAATCATAGTGGACTATTTTTTCGAAAAACGCTAGATGAGAATTCATGATTTTTCAAAATTTTCTAAAACACCCCAAACTTCAAAAAATCATATCTCATAAACTATGCATACCTCATCAATCCAATAAAAATACATTGAGAAAAAAATTTCAACCCGGCGGTCACCAAAGTCATTCAAGGTATTACAATACCAGCAATTGTAAAAATGGGCCGGATAATCACTGTTTTAACCATTCACCACAGACAAACAGACGGCTCACTCTACTCACTTCCCATCGTTTCCGTTTTTAACGGATTAATTTTGAAAAAATGTAAATAAATCCCAAAGAACCTCCCGAAAAATCATATGCCGTTAAATCAGATGGTGATCTTCCTCTGTTGGTTTCTTGAACGGTTTGTTGCGATTCGGGGACAGTAGGATGTGTGCCGAATGTCTGCTATTTTTCGTGATGGGGCTGTTATCTTAGGTCGAGTTTCCGGTGCAGGAGAATTTAGGCACACATCCCTGCTGAACAGACGCTCAGGACATACCTCCTCAATATGGCTGAAATCCGAAAGACAACAGCGGAAACATGAAGTAGGAACTTGTGAGGACTAGAGCCATGTTACACGCTCTGTGTCGACTAATTATTTTGCAGCC
The DNA here is from genome assembly GCF_035046485.1 of Aedes albopictus. Classification (NCBI taxonomy): domain Eukaryota; kingdom Metazoa; phylum Arthropoda; class Insecta; order Diptera; family Culicidae; genus Aedes; species Aedes albopictus. Next base: position 226,596,868 of record NC_085137.1, on the reverse strand, counting down.
CGGCTTCGGCAGTCAATCAAACAATAATAGTTAAGAAAGCGAAAACATACATATGTTTTCTGTTTCCAAATTTCCAAATTATTAGCTAATTCAAAGGTTTTTTCGTATTGTTTCCTTTAGTTGATTTTTTTTTACCTGAATTTGTTTCCAAATCGCCAATAGTCTGCAATTCTTGAACTATATAGCTGTTGAAAGGTTACCCATATCTCAGCTCGTGTAATTTATTTGTACCCATGTGTTATTGAATTAATATTAAATAAAACTAATAAATAATAATCAAAAAATCCAAAATCATATGACAATCCTATATACTATTATTACCTAAGTCGTATGAAATCATAATATAACTATTCCAATTTTAGAAAAACAAACTGAAAAATGTAGTGAAGAATCAAGAAGTTCTGAATATATCATCGTATAGTTTATTGCACCACATAAAGCTCGCTTCAAATTCCAACCAAAACTAATTCACACCAGCCAAGGCTAAGCAACCTGCCACTCAATTTTCGGGAAGAATTCCATGTCCGTTTATTATGTGATACATCTGTTCAGAAACCCCCTCATATATATGGTTATGAGATATTCAAAATTAGTAACCTGACAGCTCCCACTGTGCGAATTCACATTCATATGAACGCGAGGAACGGGTTATCACGACAGGTACGGTACGGCACCCCTGTTTTATTTAGGCAAATCAGACGACTGGAGAACACTGCGGGTGTTCAAATTTTTATTGATTTTAATGCTGCATTTGTTGTTCGATAATAACTTGGCATAAAACGTGTGCAAATTAGTAGATAGCCAATCAGCTATCAGCTTCAGCCAATTTGATTTATCAGAAACCATGGTGGCCCTGCTAAATAGACATTTTAGCTATCTAGCTTCTTAAGTGCAATCTAAACTTAAAATATTTTTTTGTTACATCAATAACTAAGCAATTTAAAAACTTTAATGACTTTTACTGATATAGGTAGTGGAGGTATTTTGGACCGGGCAGGTATTTTGGCCCACCTAGGGAGTTTTACGATATTTATCACATAATCTCTACTAAATCTTGGTAAATTTTTATTGGAACACGAAAAGTATTCAATTATGTAATGACCTTTATTTTGGATGTTAGTTAAATATCCTGTTCAGTATCAAAAATAGAGAAAATGTTTTCACTTCCAATGAAACGCACGGAGAAGCACCAAAAACAAAGAAGGTGACAAATTTGTAGTCGGTTTCGAAGAGGTATTAAATTTTACAAATAAATATTTATTTCTTGTGAATGTAGTTAGGGCCTTGTATGAACTCAAAATAAACTGTTCTTAACCTCGGTGGAGCGATAATATTTACTAAAATGGTGGTTTGAGGTATGGCCAAAATATGTTCAACATAATCAGATGTGGACATATTTTGGACCACCTGTCAGATCCATCTATCCAGTTCCTTCTAAAGGGAGCAAATATTCATGCCAATGTAATGTACTCTAAAAACAGATAAATAGAATAAGTTGGGTTGTTATTTTACAATGAGATCGTTGTGGGTTCGATTTGTTCTAACAACTTTTCGCCAAGTTAAAAATTTCGATTCGATTTGTGTCCCAACAACTTGTCGACAAGTTGAAATTCTCCTACCTAATTCAATACACACAGTGGCTCAAAACGCTTTATCGTGATTCGTCCTATGAGCTCCCCAGATTCCACAATATAACAAAGGATAAACATACAAATCTCCGAAATGAATAAAATAACCTTGTTGGCTACAAAGTAACTTTACTCCAATGCCGAGCGTATAGTAGAGCACCATCTTCGTCGGTCTTGGGCGATGTTCCTCCAGTTTCCCCGAACGTGTAGGGATCGTAGATCTTCTTCAACCGCGTGCAGCCAGCGAGTTCGCGGCCGCCCACGAAGTCGCCTACCTCTACCGGGTTCTCTGCTGAATATTGTTTTCGCTATTGTTTCTTCCGACATTCGCACTACGTGTCCAGCCCACTGAAGTCTGCCGTATTTTATACGTTTCACAATATTCGCATCTTCGTACACTTGGTACAACTCGTGATTCATGCGTCTGCGCCACACTCCATTTTCTTGTTTCCCACCGAGAATTGTCCGCAGCACTTTGCGCTCAAAAACTCCAAAAGCTTTTCGGTCTACCTCCTTTAACGTCCACGCTTCGTGACCGTAGAGGGCAACCGGAAGAATCAGCGTCTTATACAGAGCGAATTTTGTTTGCGTTTGCAAGTTACGGGACCTAAGCTGGCTACGCAATCCGTAAAAGGCCCTATTCGCAGCTGCAATACGCCTTTTCACTTCACGGGAAACGTCATTGTCACATGTCACAAGTGTTCCAAGATAAACAAATTCTTCAACAACTTCAAACACTTCCCCATCAATCACTACCTCAGCACTAACACCACTAGGCCTGCTTCTGTCTCTACCCGCTATCATGTACTTCGTCTTGGTAGAGTTAATCGTCAAGCCTATCCTCGCTGTCTCTCTATTCAGAGGAGCATAAGCTTCCTCCACTGCCCTACGATCGATGCCGATGAGATCAATATCGTCCGCAAAACCGAGGAGCATGTGCGACCGTGTGATGATAGAGCCATTCCTCTGCAAAATAACATCCTTCCATAAAACCATTACCCAATTTTACAGCTGGTGTTGATCGTAAAGTACAGGAATTTCCGCTGCTTTGTCCTACCTGTGAACAATACGTGTAAAAGGATATACGCCCCCTGCAATAAAAATCCCAACACTTGCATGGCAGGCCAAAGAAAGTGCCAGGTAAAGAGCACAGTCCCACCAAACAAGAATATAGAATTTCAAACCGAAGCAGCAACCAACGAACACCACCACAACTGACATGCCAGAAGGTTCAAGTGCTTCTTGAGACAACAACGAACGAAAAACCGACAATAATCACAAAAACGACACAAGAAACACGTAGGTATGATGTGCGCCGTCCGAGCGTTATTATCATTCTTCGCTGCTAATCGCTCAATTATACGTCGTTGTTTCGATGTTTTGCATGCTGCACTTTTTCGATTTTGTGTGAAAAAATTAAAATCAACCTTTCGAACATGGGGTCGTATCGATTCAAAAATGTCAATAACCATATGTTTCGAATATGGAAGGGATATAATAGCCGAATTAATGTATTCAATCGAAAGCGATACCGGTCGGGTGGCGAGACTGAAAGTTTACAACGTTTTGTATGGTGGAGTCCTGTGCCTGAACGCTTAGGGATGTGACGAAAAAAAAAATGATTTGTATTTAAGCCAATACAAATAAAAATACACATCATTTGCAGGGCTATTGCAGAAGCACTGATTTGACTGATCTGATTAGATCTCCACATATTTTGTAAATTCGCAAACGCAGCCTTAGCCTTCTTAATCCGTGCTCTTATGTCGACCTTGGTACTGCCATCTGTCGCGATCTGGCTGCCAAGATATTGAAAGTTTTCGACCTTTTCCACTGCTTGCCCAGCGACTGTAAAGTTGGAGGGATTGTCCGTGTTGACATCCAACGATTTGGTCTTGCTGACGTTGATGGTTAGACCCACCGTAGAGGAGCGTTCGTTCAGCTAGCTCGTAGATCATCATCATCGGCCAAATCGAAGTCGTTCAGATGCTCCACAGTGATCGGTTGCCAAAGTAGCCCACGATTTGAAACAGTAAGCGGTGATAGTCTCACATCAGCGACTACCCAGATGGGGTCGAACAAAGCTTCGTTATGCAGGACTCTACATGTTACAGCCTCGTACTGCGCTTCTATGAGGTTGACGATTTTATGCGGAACTTCCTTGCGTCTCAGGGCGCCCACAGATTTTCGTGGTTTAGACGATCGAATGCTTTATCGTAGTCAATGAATATTATATAGAGGGACTCTTGGAATTCGATAACCTGCTCCAGTATGAAAAACATATACTGAGTGTGCCTGTACCAAGTTCCGTAAACGAAATTCTTATGAGAAACTTTTTCATTTTGTAAGAAATGTTTAAATTTAAAAACTTTCAATCCGGAGTGAAGTTGATCAATCAATGACTTAAAATTCTAAAATTGGAAAATTATTGAACAAACTAAATTTGATGGAGCTGAATCTGAATAAGTTTTTTAAATTTTTGAAACTATTGTATTTTGTATGTCAAAAATAAAATAAAGTTTAGTAAGTTACAGAATGACCCACATAAATTACCGTCACAGCGCCATTCACCGTGGGGGCTCCATTCACCGTGTGCCTTCGAATATTTTTCCATTATTTCCATATTATGATTGAATGATATGACAATTTCCCTTCAATTTCACCAATACAACATTGTATTGGTGAAATTGAAGGGAAATTGTCATATCATTCAATCATAATATGGAAATAATGAAAACATTTTCGATGGCACACGGTGAATGGAGCCCCCACGGTGAATGGCGCCTTGGCGGTACCTAAAGGTAGACAATTTCTTTAAAAAATCGTCTTACTTGCTTTCGCAAAAATTTGCTATTTTCAAATAAAACTTGCATGTTAACAAAAATTTTAACTTAACGCTATATTCAATAAGCCTACTATGAATGAATAAAAAAAAATGTGAGGTGTATGATATACAAGCCGTTGATGAAAGGCGATTTTTAGAAAGACAATCTTGTTACCGAGTTTAACCCTCCTTTGGCATTAGGGTCATTTTTTTACCCAAACCGTACACTACGTCAGCGAGCTACTGCCAACGTGATGTAAAAGAAAGGTTAAATACACATCGCAAAAAGTCGATAATTTATGTAAAATCTGACACAGTTGACATAAAAACCTTCAAATATTATTCAAATATATTCACACGATTGATTTACGTCAAAAGTTCTTCCATTGAAACAGAATTGTAGCGTCCTCAGCAGTTGAACAACGTCTATCTCTTTCGTGACGGAGCGCAGAAAAGTGAAATCTCCATAAAAATTGCTCAACTTTGGCTCTCCAGAACTCTTAGATTTCCCAAAAAAAAAGCAATTATTAATTTTCCTCATTTGAAAGAACTACTCTTTATCTTTTGATTTCTAGCGTTGACTACGTAGATAAATCGGAAATAAAAAATATGCGACAGATAAAACTTTTTCATGTTTTACCGTTTTTGCCCACTTTTTGTTTACCTTGATGTGGTAAATTTCACAGGCAACGTAAACAAAAGTTTGTTTTCACACATACAAGTATAAGTAATGGCTGAAATAGTGGAACAATTTACATCATATAATACAAAGTCTAAACAGATAAAAAAAAATATGCAAAACTGTTACCGCTCAACAGCACAATTGTGTTGGTTCGTCACGAAAGGGCTATTCCATAGTGATCAACTTCACCTCGCTGATCAACTACCCCCCAAATGACGGTACATATGGGCGCTCTATAAACCAAAACCGTAATCATACTCAATATTTGATAAACCTTAGGCTTAGATGTGTGAATATAGTCGCAAAGCTTGAGGCAAAACATCGAAAGATTAAAATCACGAATACCAAAACGTTGAACACTAAAACGTTGAAAGAGACTAAATGTCGAAAACGAGTAATGTAAGAAAATTTCACTGCTCTTGCTTTACTCGTTTAAAAGTAACACATTCTTTCACTTTTCGACATTTTGTCCCTTCGATGTTTTGTCCCTTCGACGCTCTGGCACTCGACGTTTTATCACCTAACCCAATGACAAAATTTCAACAATCAAAATCTAACTGATAGTTTTGCTTGAGGCCTTGCCGGCTGATCAAAACATAATGCTGACAAGAAAATATCAGAAGAAATTTTGGTGTTTCCAGTATGCTTTTCAATACTGGCTGTGCAAGCGCTAGAATAGAATAGAATAGGTCTTGCCAGCTGATCAAAACAGTCCTTTGTATGTATAAGACACATTCTACCGTGACGTTACAACGTTTTGACGCATTCGTAGCAAGATTTTCCACTATAACTCATGAAAACGATTGTAAACCTCAAAATATTTTTTTCATATTCGGATTCCTTGTAAAATTTCTGATATATTTGACCTATTGAACTTTAGTTTGCATTAGAAAAACGTGTTCAAAATGCGTATTTGTAGCGTGACGTTACAACGCGCTAGAATCCAACCCTCTCTACCGCGCTACCAACATCTTAAAAACTCTGCTCGGATTTTTATGATATTCTATTTTTTTCTACCATTAAAATTTATTAGTTGGTTCTTCAATTCAATGAAATAAAACATATAAATTTCGGATTTGTTTTTGGATAATCAACTTTTACATTTCGTGACGTTACAACGCCCGTTTAGTTTCAAACAGGGTTCTGCTCTCGTTGTAACGTCACGAAAATGCACATCATGTAAGAATCAGAATAATCAGCCAAATCTGCCCGAAATTGTGATTATGTTATTGCATTATCTTCACTGCTTCAAGGGAAACTTTATACTATTGAAAATCCGTTTTGTGATAAATGGCTCGGAGGGCCAAGTTATTGCTATCAGTAGTATGAATATATAGCCGAAGGGCGCATATAGCCGAGGCGGTAAACGCACGGGTATTCAGCATGACCATGCTGAGGGTGACGGTCGGTCCAGGATCTTTTCGTAAAGGAAATTTCCTTGACTTCCTTGGGCATAGAGTATCTTCGTGCCTGCCACACGATATACACATGCAAAATGGTCATTGGCAGAGGAAGCTCTCAGTTAATAACTGTGGAGAGAAGCAGGCTTTGTCCCGGTGAGGACGTTACGCCAAGAAGAAGAGAAGAGAAGAGGAGTATGAATATTCCTTCATAAAGGTTAATGACAACGACACCCATCTTCGGTTTAGTACCACCCATATTCTTCTAGTTTTGTCCCAAAGCCTAGCGCGCTGAGATCCATTACTTCACACCGCCAGATATTTAGATTTTTCAGCATATAACTAGCATCACGCTATCGAGATAAACATTTTTTTCAATAATCTATGCAATGTCATCTATTCAAGTGAAAATGCTTTTATTTGTTTACGAGAATTTATTGAATAAAAAGCATACCAGAGGATCTACATACCACTTAGGACCCTAAGATCAACTTCTGTGATCTCAGAGACAAATAGACCTAACAGTGATAAAAAATCTTAATTACTTAGAGAGTTGGTGTCTTTGGAAAATTTGTTTGATAAATCAATGACTTACAGCTAATTTACCATTTGACGTAAGATTTTGCCACTGGCCGATGCTTATTAAAAGTTTGTAATAGTTTGCAAATGATTTCTCAAAAAGAGTCCTACAAGTTTTCACTAATTGACTAGTTTCTCGTATAAAATTGGTAAATTTTTGGGCACTTTTTAAAAAGTTCCAACTTTTCTTTTATAAATAAATATAATGTGCATGGTTTTCCAAAATTTCAACTACCACTAGGCAAGTACAATCTTAAACCAAACGACTTTTAAACTGAAGATACCTAAAAAGTTAAATAACTCTCTCCTGAGATACATGAGTCGGTGGTTCTTGTGATATCAAAGACAGGTAACACTGACATAATTTCCATTCCATAGGGGAGACTAGGTAGACTTGATCCCTTTTTCTTGATTTGCCTGTATCTTAAATTAAAACAAAAAACTAGATCCGATTTTCGTACAGACCTGTCACTCTGTACGAAAATCGGATCTAGTTTTAAGCATCTATTGCAAGTTATACACAACAGAAAGGCTTAAATTTATTGTTGAAGTTTTCAAAACTATGTTTTGAAAATTAAAAATTTAAAATTAAAAAAAAAACTATGTTTTTGGGACATGTCTTATGATGCATTTTACAAAAATGGATGACACTTGATCCCCTTTTAAGCACAAATAACTGCAGAGGCTTGATCTCCATGATGTGTATTAAAGTAATAATTATCTGACACATTTTATCATTGAATATACTAGAATTCCAAGTAAATCGAGGGTTCCAAATAGAATTTTATTTTTCATACATATAATATGTGTGTAATCCTCGAAGGATCAAGTCTCCCCATATCAATATTGTATATACTAAGCTAATTTACCTAAAGCATGTTTATAAAAATCTTAGTTGGATAAATAAGATTGATAGTACTTTATTTCAACTATGTGCTGTGGAACTTTGACACGATTTGGTTCATTTTCACAAAGTTTTTAGACTTTTAGTAATCTTTTAAAAGATTTCTGAAGGACTGAAAACAAACTGTCAGTCGTTAAAAAATAGTGGACAATTTGTCCAGACGTAGTTTTGGAAAAAATATGTTAGAAGAAAACTGTTTTTGAATCCAAGAAAACATGGGGGAACAACTCTCCCCAGGGATCAAGTCTCCTCAGTCTCCCCTGTATTTCGAGATCCTTATTATTTAGACAGTTGGTGTCCCCGACAAAGTTGTTTGGCTGGTCAAGAACTTTCAATTGATGGGCCGTATGATTTCAAATCCTTCCACTAGGAGGCGGTAGAGAGTATACACATTTTTAGTTTCGTTTATCTCAGGATCCTGAAATTAGAAATATTGTTGCTTCGGTAAAGTTGTTTGGTAGATCAAAAACTTTCAGTTTAATAGCTGTTTGGTTTTGATTTCTGTCGCACCGTGGCGCTAGTTGCAAATTTACAAAAGCATACCAATTTTATTAATTATCTTGAAAACATTCAACAAGCCGTAACTTTAAAAAATACCAATAATTTCCAAATTTTGACTGATAGTTTCTCATTTTGTTATCTGTAAATGCTACAAATTTGGACTTGATTGGTAAGCTCTACACGGAGATGGAGTGATTCAAGCAGAATACATCTTTTTGACTGTTGTTTTATTAACTCTTGTATCTTGGCACCAAGTGAAACAAATCAAATCAATTTTTGAACATTTATTAGTAATATGTTGGTCTTTAATTACCATTTGATTCGAATACAATATGTCCAAAGTGAAAAAAGTTCCAGCTTGTAGAATACTTTTTGAGAAATTCTAATCATTTACCAGCTTTTGCAAAATGGAAACTAGGGTCTTCTAGTGGCGAAATCTCGCATCAAATGGTTAATCCACTGAAAGTCCTCGACTCACCAAATTTTGCCGAAGAAACCATCTTTCCAAGTAATCGGGGTCCTGAGATACATGAAATTTGGAATTTGTAAGTTCTCTACCGCCGCTTTTTTGTGGAACTTTAAACCATACTATCCATCAACTGTATGTCTTTGACCAACCTAACAACTTTGCTGAAAACACCAACTCTCGAAGTTATCAATTCCCTGAGATATACGAGATGGTAATTTTGTCAGTGTTTCGTCTGTTTGGCTCTGATATCATAAAAATGATTGGTTTGAGTGGCATTTTTACAAGATCGCAGTACAATTACAATTTAAACCTTTTTTGGAATTTGTATAGAGCGTAGATTTTGGCCAAACATCACCTCCCTCTCTGTCCTTCAAGAGTCTACGTAGTTTATGAAAGGGACTTAATGGTACGCAATTTATGCATGATACCTTGAAAAAGGGCTCATACACAACGAGAAAGAATTTGGTTTGGAATACAGGTATTTTTCAATATAACGTACAAAAAAAAATTCTCTTTGTACGTTATATCGAAGTGTACGTTATATCGAAGCAGAGAAAATTTTAATATTTTTTTTAGTAGTGTCGATGTATTTGACGTGAAATTAACCCATGATAATGATTTCGGTGAAATTCACGAAACCAATAATGAAAAACATGAGTTTTCACGACCATTTCGTTTTTTGTGCTTCGATAAAACGTACATTTTGCTTCGATAAAACGTACACAAAGTTTTTCCCCAAATTGCGCTAATTTTGGGTAACAAGGCTAATGCTGCAACACAGCATTGATTTGAGTGATTTCGTAGTTTATCTGAGAGTTATTCCTGGGAAAAATAAAAATTTTCATTGTTGTACGTTATATCGAAGCAAAATGTACGTTATATCGAATTCGCTATATCGAGGGTACGCAATATCGAGGGTACGTTATATCGAAGAATACCTGTATAGAACTACCTCTGTCCACTGCAGAAGCCGTCCACGCCAGAGAAATTTGGTCTTTTCCACAGAACTTTTTTTCGTGACGTTACAACGCAAACTTCAACCAGGTGAAACTCAGGCGTCAGTGAACCGATTTCCTTTGTTTTAATCTCACTTGAAAGATATTCTGGAGTACAAAGACCATACAAATTTGAAACTTGTTCCGAATTTGAATAAATTTCATAAAGGTTGATTTTCCGTGACGTTACAACGCTTTAAAAACCTATACTTTGACCAACCATACCTCATAGTTGTAAAGTATTACAATTAAAATTATTTGTATGCTAAACAATCTACATACATTTATCTGATAATCATGGAAGACTTTTGAAAAATCAGTGCATTGGTGTTTAAAATACGGCAGCTTTGATGAAAAGTGTGTCTAAATACCTTAAATCACGATTTTATTGTTAATCTTAACCGTCGTTCAATAAATATTTATTGTTACATTAATATCATGTTGCATACATTTTTGGACGACAAGAGTAGTGTAGAATGTTATAAAAATGTGAAATATGCCAAATTTCAACTTTGAAAATTTAGTATTGATGATACGGGGTCCGTAGAATGTGTCATAATTAAAATGTTCTTTAAATATAAAAATAGAACAAATTAAATAATGACTGAATGTGAAAAGCAATCCAACAATTTCACTATCAATATCGAACACCCCTCCCTCTTCAGTTATGGTCAATCATAAAACGAAGAATAATGGCCTTACGTTGATAAGAGGACAAACTATAATTACACTCACTTCGAAACACTCCGCACAGCGTCAACCGAACAATAATAACGACAGGACGCACCAACGACGATCTTAACTGCTTTTGCCGTCGCTTTCTTACATCGGAACACTGTCGAGCAGCATCCAAAAGTTGCGGAACTTATCTGGACACCAACACTCAATGAAACGGCACTTTTCAAACTCTTCTCACCACGTGTTACCTTTGGCACTTGTGGATCTGCACTTCACTCGAGCTTCCAAATTTATTTTTTCCTGAATCTCAATTTGCACTTTCCACTCGCCCTTTTGTTGTTTCTTCTGTGTTTTATTGCACCTTCTCACATCTCAAACCGACAAAACGGCCGTTCGTTAGCTCAAATCTCATAATTATTTTCTTCTGTTTCCCACCGAAGGAACGCAGCAAGGATCATTTTCCACGAAGTCGGTCGATACGTTTTCGCACTTGGCTGCGCCAACTTCAAACCAAATCGACGACGGCGGAGGGAACACCTATTTTCATTTATTTTTATTTTCGACAACCAAACTATAGGCGATTCACTGATTGGCACCAACTCTAAATGGACCGACGCACATTGTCATTTGCGGCCGTCGACAGTACAAAAAAGCCGATGACATATTAACACCGTATTATTTCGGTCCGTTTGGGGCGTCCAAAAAGGAACAAAATACGCACCTCTCGAAGGAGGTAAATGAAGCAAAAAAAAGCCAACTCGTATGACTCTTTGAACGTGCACCGAAACGCGCAATCTATTTAAATACTACACCGCCAAGCAATTTATCGTAACAAGTCTACGAGTTTCACTAAACTTTCCTCCTTCAGTCACGAGCATACGAGATAATTCAAGGCAGCCTGTCCAAAAAGGACTACAAAACCGTATCCATCGCAGCGGCACTTCACTCGGCCAGAACGAAAAACAAAACACCGCGCAAAAGTAATCCAGAAAATCCCATTCAGCTCATAAAACCGCAAAACCACACTCTGACTCGACGCCCCTTAAAACGCCAACGCGCACAAACTACATCCGAACAGTTTGGAATCCCGACGAAGACTGAACCGTAGTCGCTTGCGCTGATTGATCTTGCCATTCGCGCGCCTTGACTACGCTGGGATGCGACAGATGTAAGCTGCAGGCAGCCAGCCAGGCATGAGGCAGGATAAAATGCAGCATCTAGGCCTACAGTGAGAGGACCGATCGATGCTTCTTGTAGGTATACCGGTCGACCGACCAGACCAGACGATCTTGACTTGATCTTCTCCTTATGAGCGCGAACGAGATCTTGTGCTCTCATGCTCACGGAAAATGCGATTTTTTCTCTCAGTTCTCTGGTAAGCCGGTCGATACCGGCATAGTACAGCTGATAACAGACGTAAACAACTTGGTTTTATGCAAGGCGTTTGTTTGGGTTCAAAAATGAAGGTTGGTATGCATAAAGTGTTCGCATCCGGCCCGCGAGGACATTTCGTGCGGCCCGCGATATTTACTTATGATGAAAAATAAAAGAATTCGGCTCGAAAAGCATCAAATTTTGTTTCAAATGAAACTTAATAAAAAAATTAAATTTAGCATTATTTTGGTGTTATAATTATTTAATCATATTATCTATCGATTTTTGCGGCTAAACCAGCCGAGTAGAAATTTTCATAAATTCCAAAAACGTAAATTAGAAACGGACAAATCAGGTGAGTTTTGAAAGATTTTCGAATGGTTTATGGAATATTATAGTTATTTATGTGACGAGTTGCAAAAAGTTGATTTTTTCAGCACGAGTTTTACATTTATCCAACGAGGCTTGTCGAGTTGGATAAATACGAAGAGTGCTGAAAAATCGAGTTTTGCAACGAGTTACATACAAAATTTTATGCAATGATTTTGTTCATAATGCAACTCATTTGAGTTGCATAATGTTCATAATGCAACTCAAATGAGTTGCATTATGAACATTATACAATTATTTTTCATTATGCAACTCATTTCAGTTGCATAATCAACCAGTTCGGAAAAATGGGTGATTATGATACCAAAATGAGTCAAATAAAATATATATTATGATACAGAATTGCATAAAATAGAAATTATGATACTGAATTCCATAACACACTTTTTGACATACTTCGGTAAAAAGTCAGAGCCAGATGCTCTCGACAATAACTTCTAAGTTTTTGCGAAATATTGAAAGAGTTTGTTGACCGAAGGAAGAAATGCGTATGATAATTTTTAATTCTTTTAATGGGAAATCAGCAGGTCTGGGTGGGGTTCGTTTGGAAATGATAAAATACGCTGATGAGGATACTTTCAATGACCTGATGAAAATTTGACAAAGAATGTGGATAGAGAATGTAATGCCCAGAGACCTTTCCCAAGGTGAGCTGTCATCTGTCCAAAGAAAGTCGAAGATTTCGGAAGAATCAGTCTATGCAATGTTTTTCACAAACTTAATGCAAAGTGGATTAAAAATAGATTAAGAGATTTTTCGGGAGACCCAGGGCTGTATCAGGCAGCATTTACGGAAGGAAGATCAACAGATTACCGTAATCAGAGTAACATTGATCAGAATTTTCGATCTTTCTTGAATAATCCTCTTGTTGAAGCAAACGTTACATTTTTTATATTTTTAAAACAAGTACTGACCCACTGAGTATGTGTTAAGCTACTTGAAAAAGTATTGTGAAACTTAAAAATATGTTTAAATAGACTTTTAAATCTAATTTTTGATTTTGTTGATTTGGGGGATTGTACGACATTTCCTCGAAAACCAGTTCCCCGAATGAAGTTTCCCCGAAAGTTATTTCCCCGAAAAACGATTCCCCGAACGAACCGTTCCCCGAATGTACCGTTTCCCCGAAATATTGAAAATACTATTTTTAGTACTGGTTCCTAATCATTTTCTTGATTAATTCCATTGTCTGAACTAGTCATTGAAACGAAGTAGCGGAAAGTTAGCCTGAGTACAAAGTGTGCCGATGTGTAGTCTTTAGAAAGATATCAAAATCATGGAATCTTTCACATCTCATTGATATTATGCATTCCCTCTTACCATGAATTTTTCGAGATATAATGTTCTTCATGATGCTTCAATGAGGTTTGATTGTTTTAAAATATGGGTCGTTCTTTTCTGTTGTACTGATTGAAAATGACATGGTACTCAATTAAGATCACGCTCATCATAATTTTCCCTTCTTTCATTCATAGGCTGTTCTTTCTATTTATTTTTGAATTTTCAATCGATCAAAACGCCGTTTAAACGCATAATACCTTCAAAACGAGTCATCGTGATTGTGGTAGTAATCATTGTAAAACACATGATCCAGATGACATCAAATTTAAGTCTTAAAGTATTCTTGCTAGCGAAGGAGCACAATTTTAATGTGTATGAACAGGCTTTAAAACAAAAGTCAATGTAATTCAATTTGTTTGACAAACAGATTTGAAGCTAAGCACTCTTCAGTTTTTTGTAAATCAATGGATCAATCATGACCGAAGTAACATTTGGAATTGACATTTCTACAGAACATACTAGAAGTTAGATCGCCGGCAATATTTTGAAAGAACAGTATATGATGAAAGAAGGGAGAATCTTCGATGGAGATTTCTACTATAACGCCTATAGATACATACTAGAACAGTCGGTCACAAAAAAATAATAATAAATATAGCAGCTGTTAAATTACTGATGATTGATCGAGCGAGCAGTTCAACTTGAAAGAACAGCCTATGTTTGAAAGAAGAAAAATTTTATCAAATGAAAGCTTTCCTAGGTTATCAATGTAGCCAAAAAGACGCTGCTGAATCTTTAGGCAGAAGTATGTCAGGCGGAAGTACGTTAGGCTGCAATCATGAGGCCGAAAGTATCATTACGCTGGACGAGCATCATTACGATTGAGTTGAAAGCCAAGAAAAACCCCAGTTTGATCATATATAACCCAATACTCAAAAGAATAGCCGACTTCTCAAAGAATGGTAATATGTCATGAGACAGTCAGTGGTTTGATAAATTACTACCGTCAATATATTGCATAGCTTATTGACGGTAGTAATTTATCAAACCACTGACTGTCTCATGACATATTACCATTCTTTGAGAAGTCGGCTATTCTTTTGAGTATTGGGTTATATATGATACAACTAAAAACAACTGCGTGTTATAAAACGAGGCAAATTTTCAGATGGAATGTTGGCAGAGTGATCACTTCCCAAGTAATATTGTTTAGTCAAATACACTAGAAGAGGTTCTTAGAATATGGGCCATATAGCCGAGGCGGTAAACGCACGGGTATTCAGCATGACCATGCTGAGGGTGACGGGTTCGATTCCCGGTCGGTCCAGGATCTTTTCGTAAAGGAAATTTCCTTGACTTCCTTGGGCATAGAGTATCTTCGTGCTATTCTAAGCCGGCAGCTACACGGGAAAGGCACGAGTATCTTCGTGCCTTTCCCGTGTAGCTGCCGGCTTAGAATAGCACTACGGACCACCTGTTCCGGGGGTAAAAGTCCACCAAACAGGTAACCCCAATCCAAGGTGTCAGGCGACCCGTGCTGAGGGATTAATGGTTGAGGGGGTTTAAAAGATGCTCAATCTTTAACGGAGCCCGTAGCGTGGGTAGATCGCCTTTTTGGGTTGCGTTGCGGTGATAGATCTACCAAACCGAAATCTAGTGTCGTCCTATTTTTCAATTTTGGAATATGTGTTCTGGTAATTAAAGGTATTATAGTATTTAGTCCTTGCTTCTGGTGTTGTGATGACTTCCAGACTTTGAATAAAACTAAGTTTACCAACTTTACTTTGCATATAGTTAAAAACCTCACCATCTGAGGCTAAACTCAATGCAAAGGAAATCAAATTGGGTTAGGGATCCATGTATGTACTAACTCTTCGAAGACTGGAAAGTGCTAGTACGCAAGGAACATACTAGAATCCTTATTGCTGAACACATGTTCCATTATTGGAATGATATTGCTGCTAATGTTAAAACCCGGGTCCTACTGGGGAGAATTTAGCAGTAAAACAAGGGTGATGCTAGGTTTCCGATGCATGGCCAATATCAGTACTCTTGTTTTGTTTTCTAAGAAAACAAAACAAAAACTGTATCAAAATCGATACTTTATTGTCCCTCAATGGCAATTGAGTAATGCGACATGCACTACACTAAGGATACGGGTAATGTCACAATAGATCTAAAAACTGGTCGCAGTGACAAACCCGAACAGGAATAAAAAAAAATCTTCGTGCCTGCCACACGATATACGCATGCAAAATGGTCATTGGCAGAGGAAGCTCTCAGTTAATAACTGTGGAAGTGCTCATAGAACACTAAGCTGAGAAGCAGGCTTTGTCCCAGTGAGGACGTTACGCCAAGAAGAGGAGAGGAGGTTCTTAGAATCATAATAAAACAAAAATCATAGATAGAAAGGTTTATGGCGGTTTTCAAAACCTCTACAAGACTAATTGCCTATCAACATGTTACTTGGGTTGATCATCGGTTCTTTAGTAACAGTATAACATCAACATCAAGAAATCATCTATGTGAGAAAAAGGAAGAGGATAAAAGAATATTGTAAAATCATGGAAGTACATCCCAGTATCTAAAGAATTCCCTAGACTCGAGAAATGTAAAACACTCAAGGAACTCAAATCTTCTAGGCCTCAATCTTCTAGGCCTTCGAAAACAAATTTTAACATCGTTTATGAAGAAAATTAAGATAACGGCCTACTGACCCATTCTACCCTATGAACTTCAGCTTCGCAACCCATTCGGCTTAACGTACTTCGGTCTGACGTACTTTGGTTAAGCGTACTTCGTCCTAAAGACCGGATGCCCCTAGTTGTGCATTGGGTCAATGTTAAATGGCATATGCAATAATCTTTTCGGGGAAACGGTACATTCGGGGAAACATTTTTCGGGGAAATGGTACATTCGGGGAAAAAACTTTCGGGGAAACTTCATTCGGGGAACTGGTTTTCGGGGAAATGTCGTACAATCGTTTGCTGATTTCGAATATGTTGTCCAAATTTTAACAAGTTATGTACTTTTTGAGTTATTTTAGGATTAAAATCCTCCAAACCACGTATAACGCCTAAAGGCAGGCAATAGCTTAATAAATTTAAGCCTACTTTTAATGAATCGTATATTTTCTTGAAAAGTAGCATTTTCATAAAAGTTTCGGTTATTGAATCCAACCCTAGGATATTACATTGAAGTAATACAGTCATTTTGAACCTTATACTGTATCTAGTATTGGTGCCGTGCATGAATGTATGACAATGTATCTCATTGCGTTACGAAACATAGTTAGAGTAAAGTGGGGCAAAAGTTCGAGTGGGGCAAGAGTTTCTTTTGAAGTTTTTGAGCTCAATTCAAAATATTTCTTTCGGGTGTCAAGGTTGTTCGAACCCTTTTTGAAAAAGAGTCTTTCACTCCAAAAATTATGAAAATTGATCAATATTTCGAAAAGTTATGACAAAATGTTGGTTTTTGATCAAAAAATTGTAACATGCGATAGTCCATCCAACGCATGAAATGGAATTGTAATGAAATTGAATTCGATATTTTGTTTTGGGGCGTAACTAGGTTTATTTTGAAGATGCTTTAGCATGTATAATATTTGGAAATCATATTTTACACATAGTGGGGCAAAAGTTCGAATTGTGGGGCAAAAGTTCGAGTCATGTGGCAACTTTAGGTATAAACTTAAAATTCTGCAAAATGTACATATTATCTCTAAGACTGATGGAATTAATGAGAAAATTCGATTAAAGTTGAAAAAAAATGTTGTTTTATCTGAATTTGGCGGAAAACTACTAATTTTTGGTGTAGTAAACTAAACCCTGATTTGGGTATATTCCAGATCGAATTTTAAAGTGTATTCCAGTTCTAACATCAAATATTAAGTGGTTTCAGGTATTTCTATCACCAAAGTGTCAAAATAGTGTGCTACGGTTAGCGAAATTCTAAAAACACTAGATTCGAACTTTTGCCCCAGTGGTGGGGCAAAAGTTCGAATAAAACACACACATACAAATAGTGTTGTAACTCAAAATTGAGAAGACATTTGGCGTAACTTTGTTCAGCAAAATTTTAGCTCATGGATGGTAGAATCACCACACGGTATTTATTTATTTTTATCTGCTTCGATTTTTTGAAATACGTTGAATTATCAACTAGGGTCGAACTTTTGCCTCACCTTACTCTATGGAAAAATCGATTTATTTCAATGTTTATGAAGCTCAATTTTCATAAATTACATGTCATTTAATAGCTAAATAATAGCAGATAACGATATATCATTCGATAGCAGAAACTGATTTAATGTAAAATGCTTGTTTGAACATTTTATGAGGTCGCACAGTGGAGCACCTAGTACATCAAAACTGATCAAAATAATTTTGACGCAATTTCGCAACCCAAATGCAACCCAAATTAGTAATGAAACGTATTTCATAGTTTTCGTATTTTTTTATTTCGTCATTAGGGTGACCAATTTTATGATTGAAAAAGTCAAAAATGTTCGATACTAAAATTTTTCAAAAAATCACAACTTTTGAACCAGTTGATCGATTTTAAACTTCTTTTTTTTTGCTTGAAAGCTGCTGAATTCTAGTTTTCAGCAAAAATACGTTCAGAGGGCCAAACAGTGTTTTAAGGCAAATAATATCATATAATAATATAATTATCACGATTTTTTCAAAGTGTTGCAACTTTTGAAATCGGAAACATCCGGAAGGTTTTCTTTCTGCATTTGAAAGAGGAACAATAGTTTTATCATACACTAAAAGCAGATTTCCCGGAAACAGCCGGAAAATCAACTTGTTTCATTTTGAATGTACGGTAAAGGATTCCATCAAATATTATTTTCAATATTTTCATATTTTATATGTAAATTCAACGTCAATTTGTTTGGGTTTCTAATTAACAGAATAACAACATTAACCTTCTTTAACAAACTGTATCGTTGAATTGATTGACTATCAATTTCATTCACTTTATACGGTCAAAACTAGCACGCGCTGTGAGTCATATCAAAGAAAACGGCTAAACTTCAGCTTCACTTAACATCTTCTGATAAGCGCAAACAAAACATTTGGACACTGCTTAGCTGTCAAACGATTACACGATAACTACACTTAGCGAAAACACAACGGGAAACTCAATTACTTCATTTTGAGTTTTTCCACTTATGATCAGGTTTAGATGTGATTTACTCCAATGTGGGTCGGTCAAGCCGATCAATGTTACCCCGCTGATCAATGATACCCCGTTTTACAGTACCACATTTTCATCACACGAAGAATTATGGAGGAGTACTGGAATGCTGGAGAGCAATTATATATTACATCTTTAGACATAAAAAAAACATTTGATAATGTCAAGATAGAGAAGTTAAAGGATAAATTACTACATTTAAAGGTACCCACACACGTAATCATTAGAGTTCTATTGTGTTTGAATGAAGATAGAACAAGGGTAAAATGGCAAAATCAGTGGTCAGAAGAAATCAACAGAGGGAAGGGAATTAAGCAAGAGTGCCCTTTCTCACCCTTTCTATTTAATCTAGTCATGCAGAAAGTGTTAATGTTAAGGTGGATAAAGTTACCGGACTCAAACTGATGAAAATGGATTTAATGGAACTTCTCTTAATATTAGTTTTTACAGATGATGTTCTAATTATAACAAGAATGCGAATTAGAGAAAATAGTGAAAACGTTAGAAGAGTGTTTACCGACAGTAGGTTTAGAAATCAATCAAAAGAAAAGCCGTGTAATAATAAGAGTGCCAAATAAAATAGGAGACATTCCAACTTCAATTCAGCTAAAAAATAAAAACCACAAAACATGTAAATCGCCGGGGCCCGTGGCGCAATTGGTCACACGTTTGCTCGTAAGTAGATGGTCATGGGTTCGATCCCAGCCCCGGCAGTTTCGTCAGTTGCTCTTTCCCCCTCAGAGCAGCTGACACTGACCCTCTTCTGAGCCCATGGCTCAAACGAACCCGGATACTTGGACATCGGCGAACAGTAACCCATAATGGACCCCCAATCGGATTGGAAACAGGAACAACCAACAGCCACACATCAACATTCTCGTGCTCATCATTCTACCATGATAGGGTAGAAAGTGAAAGCAGCACAACGCCAACCAGTTAGATATTGTACAATTAGAATAGAATTAGAATACATTTAGGGGCTGTAGAAAGTGTAAGTCAGCTTCCAATTGGAATCACGCCGTGCCCTAGTGGACAATAGAGCTGTAAATTAGATTAAGTGATTGAAGAATGAAAAAAAAACATGTAAATCACTAAAATATCTGGGGATTACCTTAACGGAAAGCTTGAATAGGCCAGCAACAGTAAAACAAAGATGCGTAAATGCAGTAAAAGCAGCCAGAGTAGCAATCGACTTCTGTAAACAATTCAAACCTCCGTGGAACATTGGAAAGTTGATGTTGAAATACTATGATAACACCGGCAATATTATACGGTACAAAAGTATCAACGCTGACAAAGAAGAGTAGACAGCAGATAGCAAAATATGAGAAAGTTATAGTTAAAAGTATTTGGCAAAACTGCAGAAGAGAAAACAATAACAAGTTGAATATAAGAAAAGAATTGAATGGTATAATGGATTCGAGTCGGAAGAATAAGCTATTAGGTCATATCGAAAGGAGACCTCAAAATCATTCACTAAAAACCGCATGAAGGATTCGCTGAATAAGGATCTGGGAAGATATAGATTAGGCCGTCCCTTATTTTGCAAAATTTAGAAATGTTATAAGTTCGTTAGTGGAAAATGATCGTTTTAGCTAAAAAATGATCGTGTCAAAATTTGAAGTCCGTATCTCAAGGCTAAGTGGTCCCTCAAATGTCAAAAATTGTATGGGACCAAAAAAACATGAAATTTTTTTCGACAAAAAAATACGCTATTCTACTAAAACCGGTGATTTTAGGACCCTAAAGGTCCAAAAATGTGCTTAGATTTGCGATATCTCTTCTCGTTTTTGAGTTATTGAACAAAATAAGGTAAGTTTCCTTCGGAATCTAAAAAAATGGTCAAAAATGCTGATTTTTCAGTTGTTTTTTTTTTGTCAATATCTTGGAAACGAGTAGAAATATCGCAAATCTAAGCACATTTTTGGCCCTTTAGGGTCCCAAAAACACCGGTTTCAGTGGAATAGCGTATTTTTTTGTCGAAAAAAATTTCATGTTTTTTTGGTCCCATACAATTTTTGACAACTTTAGGCCCCTTGAGGGACCACTTAGCCTTGAGATACGGACTTCAAATTTTGACACGATCATTTTTTAGCTAAAACGATCATTTTCCACTAACGAACTTATAACATTTCTAAATTTTGCAAAATAAGGGACGGCCTAATATAGATGCATAAGCAAAGATGAGTGGAAAGCTTCTGCGAAAGATAAAGTTAAGTTGAAAGAAAAAGCGGAAGAAATCTATAAACGGGAAAAGAGTGAAATTTCAGACGGAGAAGAAGACTAAAATTGAAAGAAAAAAGAAAGAAAAAACATAATTGTGAGTGCATGCAGAGGTAATTTTTAGCTGGTAGGTGGTAGTTATTTGATAAATAATTAGTCAAAGTAATTGTTCATTTGCTCATCTTTCAAATGAGTATGAATAAATATCGTTTTATTCATGTTTATCAATAGAGAAACATCTATATATATAAAAATGCAGTGGCATACGTGGGACCGCGCATAACTTGCGAACGGAAGGTCCGATTTTGATCGTCTTAGTTTTGTTCTGTTAGTTTTCACCCAAGGAAGGTTTATGAGGCATAAAACATGGATAAATTGGGAGTTTTTGACAATCGATCTTCCATACATTTTGTTACCGGGGACTTGGTCTTGGATAGAAACTTGAAACGTCAAAAAACGCAGTAGGCAAGACAAAGTTTGTCGGGTACAGCTAGTTGATTATATAATTATTTAATGAATTATTAAAACATTCATAAATTATTGCAAAGCATATTTATTTATTTATTTATTCATTTTTTTATTTATTTTTTTTAATTATTTAATTTTTTATTAATGTGTATATTTATTAATTTAATTATATATTTATTAAAGTATTTATTAGGTAATGTATTAATTATTCAATTGCTAGTTTAATAATTTAAAGTTGATCGTACGCATGAATGAGCAAATGAACAATTAAAAAAATGATAACAATTGGAAGAGGAAGTTTAATAAATGATAACACGACAAAATTAACAAACAAAAACGAATAAATAAGTGTTAAAGTTGTTGATCACCTTTGAAAAGAACAATACGTCAACTTAAGGACTAATGGCGCCCTCCATTAGATCAATCAATTTTAGTTATTGGTCACATAATTCATTATATACAAGAATTTAGGAATAACTAAAGCAATCCAGTAGACTCAAAATTAAAAGGAGGCATTTAGGCAGGATAGTTTTAAGTGTATTTCACCGGTTAAATAAAGGTAAGGATACGGACAACATTGGTGCTTTTAATCGTATATCTCAAAAGCGCCTAAGTGAGTCATATTGACAAAAAATATTGATCTCTTTCAGAACATTATTTATACCATATGGGGGTTAAAAAGGGAGGGTATCAAACTAATAAGCTGAATGAGGTGGGAGTCGTTGAAATCAGGCCCAATTCACGGAGGTATTCGCTGCTACGGTTAAAATTCGAGGATCTTGACCATAGTTGATGAAGTCTTCTAGCAGTCTGTTATAAGTTTGACGCACCCTCTAGATCAACAAAATTGTCTCAAACCACCAGACGGAAATCTTAATGAGCATTGCATGTTGTTGAAGAGTAAGACTGATCTTCTACATATTGGATGGCGAATCACTGCTTATAGTGGATTGTATACAGATCTAGTGGTTAATTAGGGGTTCATTTTCTAAATTCAACGGTTGGAAAACATTGTATTACTCAGCATCTTGATCTTGCTATTAAGAGGAAGTATATGACATGGCAATCCCGATCAGAAAGGCATAACAAAATTATAACCGATTGAGTTATTTATTTCAAAGATTTTTCATAACAGAATGAGTTATAAAATTCGCCGGTTAGGTGTTAAAATAACAAAAAATATAACTAAAATTGCTCTAGCCATAACATAATTATAACAGGTGTTGATACAATTTTAACAAATTTATAACAACGTGAGATATAATAAATATTGGAATGATCAAAAAGTTATAACACATGTTGTTATAAATTAGATATAAATATATTGGGTAAAAATTGAGTTGGGTAAATTTTAACTCATTTTTTGGGTAATTTTTGTTAAGAGTGTTATTTATTTTTAGCAAAAAGTTTTTTGTATAAAAAACTTGCCCTACGTAGTATATAAAAAACCCTCACCCAGACGGGAATCGAACCAAGGACGCCAGCCTTTAACTGCAATCCGGCGCCTTTATCAATGAGACCATTGCAGCACTTGAAGTGAAAGGCGGTATACGATCAAGTGGTTCTTCGTTTTGGCGGCTGGTCTATAAATAGACTCATTTGTCCAACGTACAGGAGAGAGAAAATATGACGTCACATAAAAGTGTTCTTGATACAGTTGATCGCAATTACGTCATCTTAGAATATAACAAAAGTGGATATAATTTGGTTATAATTGTAACTCAATAATTTGCTCTGCATTTTGGCATGCTTTATCTCATGATTCAGACCCGAAATACATGTCGTATCTTCATCAAAGTTGTAGAGATAGTTAATGGCTAAACAGTGAAAAGAGTGGTATTAAATTTCACCTTCTCTCGGTGCTAGGGGGCTGTCCATTTATTACGTAAGGGATTTTTTACGATTTTTTAACTCCCCCTCCTCCTCTTGTAAGATTTTTTGTATGAGAAACCAAATATTTTTGTATGTAGCGTAAGATTTCTCAAACCCCCCTCCCCCCAAAAACCCTTACGTTATTAATGGACAGCCCCTAGCGAGCAATTAAATCAGAACATTTCGACATGTGTTATTAAATAATTATCTAATGTTCCTCACCATCAAGAAAGTTCCTGCCTATGGCAAAGTTATGCAGTAGTCTGGTGGTTTAAAATTTCACCGCATCGTGGCGTTAGTGTGCATTTCTAAAGATTGTCAGTTTTAGATGGCTTATAAAATAAAAAAAATGCAGTGTTTAAAGCACAATTTCAACATTACATGGTACAATAATTGACAAACTGTGGCGTTTGCTTTGCCTCGTGATATCATATAATGTTTTTATTTTCAGCAACAATAGTTTAAACAAGAAATTCCCCCACTAGTTGAAAGCACGTGTTCGGCATTTGCTTCGGCATGCATGACGATGTCCATCAACACATCGGTAAAAAAGAAATAACCTTCTGCTATTGATTGGTTTTTTAAAAGCTTTCAACAGTGTTTCTCATTTTGAACTACTGCACAGATTATCACATCTATTTGATTTCAGTTGAGATTCTGTTTCATTAAGTAAATCCTATTTGAATAACCGCTTTAAAATTATGGAAGTTAAAGGAAATCATTGAAGCCCGATCGGTACCCTATCGAGCGTGCCACAAAGATCGGTTTCAGGACCATTGATGTTAGCCTTACTTATCAACGGCCTTCCTTCATCTTTGAGTATGTAACATCCACACCACATGTTTGCAGATAATAAGCAGCTGTATTTCTACTGAATTGATATGGACGTTAATTGCATGGCAATGAAACGTGACTAACGACATGGCGCGACCAAATTAGATTTAAATTTCAAAGCTCCACAAATTATTTAGATAATAATCAATTCTTCAAAAACTAAGGTGATTTTCATTTGCAGACGACTAATTGTTCCAGTTGTATCATGTTAATGATAAAACTTCTAATTTCAGAATAATTTATTAGAATAATCTTGAATGGGACCACATACTGCAAAACCTATGGAGTTTTGTGAAACTTACTTCATGAGTGTTAACAGTTTCAATGAAAGTCATCCTTTTAATATCCATTTTGTTGCCTCACTTATCATAGCTTCATGTGACCGTTTGAGAGTTGCATCAACCCTAGTAGGAAGTTGGGGTCAATATGACCCAGACAAGCACGCTGAACGTACGCTACGCCTTCGTGGTGCAAAAGCCTAACTGTACGCGGGAATGCCAAACACGAAGCTCGAACACCGTAGCAGGAAACGGAGGAAACCGAAATCCGAGTCGGAAAACGAAATAAAACGTGGAATAACACTCGATTTTGCGGACTGTAGTTTTATTGCATCGTTTCTCTACAATGGCTGCGCTTAAAACTAACAATTTTTTTCCTCTGGGTTTCGCCGTCGACTATGCTCGAACGGAGGCGGATGTTGTTGACATTCGACTAGCTTGAAATCGATGGGGGGAAGGACAGGACCAGTTCAAATTGTTGAGGGGAAGGACATACGCGTAAACACTAACATATTAGGAGGGTTAAATCATTGCATACGCTGGGCATTAAATTTTACTAGATGCTCTAGTGTGGCTCACCTACAATGACAACTGCTGGGATACTCATTTCTTATTTTTTTTAACTACGTTGCTGTGTGATGCTATATAGAATCATTCGCTAAGGAACTAAATATTGTGGCCTCATCACTAAGATACTGATGATCTTAAGGCTTTAAGCATCCGTCATCATTTTTTGGAAAATAAAAAGCAGTTTTCTCGCTGTAAATCAAAACATCGACCATGAAAATATATTCACTGCATTCTATTAATCATGTGAAGTACAGTGAATATTAGCGCGAAAATATCCATCTGAGCTTTCTTAAAAATTTGGATCATGATTCAAACATGTCAAAAATACTGCATTTGTTTATTTAAGGTTTGAATTTCAATTTGTGTTAGTGAATTTGAAAGATAATCAAAAAATTGATTTTGAACTTCCAATGAGGGATAACCCTGAATCTAAATACAATTATGTCAATAAATAAATTTAATGAATAACCTGAATTTTCTTAAAGGTCTGGATCATGATTCGAACTTGTTAAAAATCCTGCATTTCACAGGCGCAGTACCGCCACACAGCGGTGTAATTGCGTACCAAACACCACCTGTAAAATATTCATTTGACACAAACTGCATTTTCAAAACTATAACTGAGTTTGTTATAATGTTCATATAAAGATGATCAAAATATATTTTTTTTGTATTATAACTGACCTTGTTATAATTCTGATATAATTAAATCAGGTTTTCAAATCATTTTTGTCAAATATATCTAAATATATCAAACGTTGATATATCTATCAACCGCTGATATAATTCTGTTATATTTTTGTTATGCCTTTCTGATCGGGAAGTCCTGCACTGGTGGTGGTTTCATATCATATCATATCATATCATATCATATCATATCATATCATATCATATCATATCATATCATATCATATCATATCATATCATATCATATCAATATTGAAAGAGTTTGTTGACTTTAACCGGGGGTTATTGTATTATGGGACCCATGTCTTTTGAGAGTCATCTCAAAAGAAGGATGTTTGGAGTGGAATCCTATTCCAGGTACTTGGCGTGTTTACTTAGTCACTTGCTTTAGCCATTCTACAAATTACGCACCTTGTTAAAATTTCGAGTAATTTTGAAAAAAAAGATAAAAAATCAACCAGAGTTTTAAAGCTTTCAGAAATGTTATATGTGTGAAAATCAAGATAGATTTCAGTAAGCTCTGGTATAACATTATTGGAATCTGGCTTGGAATCCTGATGTACAAATGCCGTTGAATCACCTGTAATGTTCACACGAACTCCAAAGTTCCACAACAGTTTTCATTTATTATAATCTTCAACATTCCATTAGAAACCAATCGAAAAATATAGAAAAAGAACGTGTCAATCTGATCTTCAGAGTTTCAAATTTTTTACCAGGTTGAAGTTACTTTGGCCAACGATGCTCAGAAAAGTTTCTGAAGAAAAATGCGTAGGATTGTCGAATTTTATATTTTTGGCCCGTTGAGTTGTATAAAGAGTCACTAGTGGATCGCGGTCGTAAAAGGTTGGGTAGGTCTATTCTAGAATATCCTGTTAGTGTCGGCACAAAGTTTTGTTTCAATACGTCGATTCCATGGCAAGTAGCATTTTGGTTCACCAGTCCTCCCAATTGCGAGGTGACGCAAAATCTTATTCATTCCATAAACTTTCATTTAAAATGATCATGGTCTCACCATTCTTCCACATTGTGAGGGGACACATTTGTGTGTATACTGTATGCTGGCATGGATCACATCGCTTACCAAAGTGAATCCTTGATCTATGCAACTATCAATATCCCTCCCCTACTAAAAAACTCCTTCCCGTGACAACTGTGGAGGGTCCAGTAGTACATACAATCTCTATTAGCAACAGTTCCCTGATAAAAATATACAATAAAATCGCCATAAACTTCCATTGAATAATGATAAAGTTGATTGTTCAACAACAAATCATATTGTGTACGTATTTTCCTGCTGAAAATTATGTATTGGAACTATAATTTGTGCACAATAAAATGAATGGCACTAGAGATTTCAATAATAAAAATACCATAAATTGAATGGTAGTTGACTTGAATTTGCTCCAGAAAATTTGGATTTTTTTTATGGTAAAGATACATAACAACCCCCATTTTCTATTGTAAAAGTGACATTTACAATACATGCTATGGTGGAAAACCATAGGGTCTGTTGTTACTCTATCGTTTTAAACAATTGAAATCATGGTAACTACCATTCATTTCAGCGTGTTGTAACAATACATTCTGTTGTACCTCTATGATCTTTTTTATCAGGGTTGTCGAACTAACATTCCATCCCTTCCCCGGTTGACCGTAAGGACGTGGCCAGTGCCGTTATTGACCCAATAAAGTTTGAGCTTTCGAAACGTATACATTGAGGATGGTGGCAAATCACAAGCCTATTGGTTCTCTGTGCAATTTCTCTAGCTCAGGTCAATCACGGAGTAGCAACTACGAAGTGTACGGTCACCAATGCTCATGCTTATGCTCATTAGGATGACCAATTTAAAGTCACGGTGCACCAAAAAATCAAAGTTTTTCAAAACCAAAACTTTTCAAAAAATCCGATCTTTTGAACCAGTTGGCGGATTATTTTTTTAAGATACAGGAGAAAGACAAAATGATCGGGACAGGCACAATTTTCACTTTTCAAAAAATGGTCAAGTAGCTGTAACTTTTTGAAAAATGCATCTTGAATTTTTACTGTAAGTTGGTCAACTAGTTTTGTATCAATGATTCAAGTTTGGGAAAGATCGGACAATTCTACATGAAGTTAGGAAGATTCTAGAAAAAGGCATAATTATCCGAAAGCCAACTTTGAACTGCTATATCTCCGGATTCAATGAACCAAATGCGATTAAATTTTAAGTGTTCATGACTTATATGATTAGCTTTGAAAAATTTTGACATAACCTAAAAATGTTAACACGGAAGAAAATTATAGCGTTTAGATAATTTGTCTGATATAACAACAAGTTATCAAAAATTTCAACTTCGCTTCATAATTCGAGATGATAATTATATTTTTTTTAATTCCCTCTAATTGACTTCAATATGAATGTGGTTTGAAAGAAAGTAACAAAATAACCGGCAGTAAATTGAAAAAATATTGGAATATATTAAGAAAATGTCATTGCATTCGGTTCATTGAATTTGGAGATATAACAGTTCAAAGTTGGCTATGGAATAATTATGCCTTTTTCTAAAATATTCCTAACTTCATGTAGAATAGCCCGATCTTACCCAAATTTGGAACATTGATACACAACTTACAGTAAAATTTTGAGATTTTTTGATACACTTTTTAAAAAGTTACAGGTATTTGACCATTTTTTGAAAAGTGAAAATTTTTCCTGTCCCGATCGTTTTGTCTATCTTCTTAATAGATTATTGTTTTTCAGTAAAAATAAGATGAATGGGCCAAATTGAGTTCAGCTGCCGAAATAATCATCATTTTTATGAAATCTGATATCATTACAAAAATTGTCATAAAATCTTCAACATCTATTACATGATTGAAGTACGTCAAAAAATTTTCGATTCGAACTGTAGCATCCTCAGTGGATGCAGGACGTGGACCCCATCAGGATCAACTATACCACTCTGATCTACTTCTCCCTGACTACGGTAGACATAATATTCCAATGTCGCAATATTGGAAGTTCTATATCCTATAGTCAAGGGGTCATTTTCAAAACCATTTCCACAACGAAAAACGAGAAATAGCTCATTCATCTTAAAGTGTAATCCAGTCAGATCTTCAACAACCATTATCATTATGCGGAGCAGACCGATTCAATCGTTCGAAGCGGGAATAAGCTTGCACATTGTGTTATGCGGTACGTTACGCTAAGCGAAGCAGAAATGAAGCTTTTTTCTGATAAAAGCTTAGCAAGAAACGCTTGGTTTATAATGTTGAGAAATAAGTTTTACTAGGTCATTGGTTTTGAATGAACAGTTTTATTCGCTCTACTTTGTGTCTTATTCGATAAGTTTCAGTATATGAAGAACTGAAAGTAAAAATTAAATAGGAATACTCGTAGCAATCTTAAATGTTCGGTTATTTTGGATGTCGTAAGTTTTTTTTTTTTACATAAAGGAAACTTGACTAACAGAACATATATAGAAAATATCATGTAATTTAAATGTACATAATTGTACGTCTATTAAAAACTTATATCAAACGAGTGGCTAATATCTTCCACAAAATAACTTTACAAAAGAGATGTAATATTGCGTGCAACCCTGTTAACCCTTATTTGGCCGACAGGGTACCCGGGTACCCAGTGCCCATTTAAAAAGCACGGTGTAGAAAAAAGCAAAAAATTTGTCGGACACATAACGGTTAAGCTTTTCACATCCACCAAATAAATTTTCTGAAGCAGCAGATTATAGAAATTGAATGTACATCGGGTTTCTCTCCACCAAACCTCAATATTCAAGCTATATTTTCATTTGCAGAAAGTTTCAAAATATTCTATCGGTCAAAAATTTTCCATACATTTCGTATGGGAGAGATATTGAACGAAAATGTGAATTTCATGCAAATTTGTATGGAACAGCTGAAAAAATCAAAATATCCCCGATGAAATATTTTAAAAGTTTCCGCATAAGATAATATAGCATTAATTCTAACATTCTGTAGAAAAAAAATCCGATGTACATTCCATTTTTATAATCTGCTTGTTCAGACATAGCGTGTGCCAGTCAAAATAATCCAATTATAAATAATTCTTCGCTATGCATACTTACAGGTCAACATTTTTTTTAAGTAACTTCATGTTCGATTCGAATCGATCTTATCCAACATAAAATCAAAGTGTGTTTCTTTCAGTATTAACTAGTATTAATACTTTGAGTTATTTTTAATTAAAATAATTATTATTGGATTGATTACTCTTCAATGGAACTAATGAGAGAAATTTACAGATTGGTGAAGGATGATAGTAAGTTCAGATTATTCGATAACAGCTATTGAATCCGATGGAACATTAAAAAAACTGACAAGCTTTCTTCATCGGGCCGCTGTAAAACAGTCCATTCAATTTATCCAATCGAACTCCCAGTAAAGACCAAGTTAACGCAGACGCCACGTTGACCGTGAAAATGGTTTTTGGTGTGTAGGTGCACGCACACGCTGGCTGCTTGCTTACTAACAACTCGCGATACTCGCTGCACTAGCCACTGACTGTTGGGAGTCTGGTTTATGTGCGCGCATATTCCTCATTCGTTATTCATTCACTATCAAGCATTGATGTGTAGGCAGGCAGCCATCTAGCCAGACATCGCGACCGATGCTGTTGTGTTCATATCGGCCACATTGGCGTCTTCGCTGTCATCGCCGCCCGCCACCCCATCCCGAGTAGATGCAAATAATAAGATTGGATTTTTTATCGTGATTTTTTTATAGGCCTTCGATTTGAATAGATCCTAAATTTGCTGTGATTCCTATGAAGATTCGACCTATTCAAAACGAACGCCACTATAGAATTATATCAAAAATGAATGCATTTAAACCCTATTCTAGGAATTTCCGTGAGCGTTTCAGTGATTTTCACGGGGTTTCAGATGTGCGCAACGGCTTTCAGCGGCGTTCCAGGGGATTTTATGTAGACTTCAGGGGTTTCAAGGGTATTTCAGAGGGTTTCAATGGTGTTCCGTGGGATTTCAAGGGCCTTTTAGGGGATTTGAAAGGCCTTAACCCTTTGGAGACGGAATTTTCACCTTTCTGGATGCAACCTCGCTGGTCTAGAGTACGTTTGTGATGGTCGATTTTCTCGACTGGGCAAGTATAACCCAACCATAAGGGTTAACGGCGTTACAAGGTTGTGCCAGGGGTTTTCAGGGACGTTCCAGGAGGTTCAGGACTATTCCAGGGGTTTCAGGGGCGTTCCAAAGGTTTCATTAGGTCCAGGGGGTTCCAAAAGATGTTAGGGGCGATTAAGAGGATTACAAGGGATCTCTGGCGCGTTCCAGGGGAATTCAGTGGCGTTCCAGGGGATTTAGGGGTTTTCCAGAGGATTTCAGAAGCGTTCCAATTGGTTTCAGATGCGTTCCCGGGATCTTCAGAGCATTTGAGGGGGTCTCAGGAAGTTTCACGGGTGTTTCAGAAGATTTCAGCTGTGTTACCGGACCCTCAGGGGTATCCAGGGGTATCAGGGGGTTTATGGGATTTTAAGAGTTTCAGGTTTCATGGGCGCTCCAGAGTGTTTCAGGTTTCAGGATGTCAGCAGCATTCCAGATGGTTTTGGCGGCGTTCCAGGGCCTTCAGGGGTGTTTCCATGCAGAAGGGTTTAATATGTGTAACAGGGAATCTTTGACAAAAGGTCGAAAGACATAAGGTCTAAGGACAAAAGGTCGAAGGACAACATGTTGAATGGGACAAAATGTCAAATGCGACAAAAGGTCGAATGGACGAAAGGTCGAATAGCACAAAAAGTTAAACAGACAAAAGACAAATTGGAAGACATG
The DNA here is from genome assembly GCF_035046485.1 of Aedes albopictus. Taxonomy (NCBI): domain Eukaryota; kingdom Metazoa; phylum Arthropoda; class Insecta; order Diptera; family Culicidae; genus Aedes; species Aedes albopictus. The sequence goes on along the minus strand of NC_085137.1, from coordinate 226,565,215 downwards.
TAAAAGTGATCAGAATTTAAAAGAAAAACAACAATTAATATTCCGATAAAAGTAATAGAACCAGTGATATCAATGCTATTTGACAACCTAAAACATCATTGAAAGATAGCAAAGTGTCTACTACTGTTCTGCAGTACATATAGTAAAGAAGAACAGCTATTGAATGAAAGAAGGCGAAATTTCTGATTAAAAAATAAATATCTAAAGAGTCAATAATTATGTCAGTTACAAAATTTAAAAGAACAGCCTATTCATGAACAAAAATCAAACCAAATTGCCACTAAATTCTACATTAGCACAACTTGAAAGAATAGGAAGATCGCAGTAGACTACGCGCGCGAACGGTTACATTTTCCAGCCAGCTGTCACGATTTGTTCGATTCCACGTTTATTATTGGTTCGGTCGGGCATAGAACAAAATTTGTGGTGGTGCTACGCCATCCGGCAGAGAAGAAAATTGTTACTCCAAGAAGTGATTCTGCCCGGTGGATTTAGAGAAGAGTTTATGCGGCAGTGGTATGAAGTGTTTTTTTTTCTTTGCAATATGGCTGGTGGTGCTACGGTTTGATGCCAAACTTATATTTTTTCTTCGCACAAAAGTGGTCCTGCTCCATATTATTTTGTGGTGTAGATGGGTCTATCGCAATTTGTGACAGTTTTACCAGATCCCTATAAACTGAATGATGATGAAAGTTTGAGTGCATGGGGACTTCAAAGTGATCATTTTTGGTTGATGAGAGGAATCTGTCACTAGCAAAAGTGTTTTGAATGAGTTTGAATATAATGAAATTGCTAAAGTGTGTTACTGATGCTGATTCTATCTGAAGCAGCTTGAAAAAATGTTGCCGTATTGCCGAGGATAACCCCACTGATTGTCCGTGATAAAAGGACAATGCTCAGGGCTCCAATAAGAATCAATATTGTGAGATCTTTCTGATTTTTTATGTCAGTAACATTCAAGTATAAGAGGTAAGTTTATTAGGAGAGGGTTGGATACCATAACTTTTGATCTCGTTTCAGAGAGCGGGTAAAGACGCTTAAACCTAGACTTAAGAGCCAGGGCATACGGGGTAAATACCGTTGTACCATCCCAGGATTCCAAAGGACATGGAGTGGCATTAACATTCTTAGCATAGTCACTCCCAACGATGCGGTACATTATTATCACTTTTAAAGGAACGGTTGGTACGAGATGTCCCCGTTTTCTGATTTTAATAACAATAACAACGCTGCACAGTAGGCCTGGCCGCTTTAATGCTTCTAATGCATCTCTGATGCACTGCAACCATTAATAATGACAAGAAAAATGATAGGAGTAGTCGATCTTATCATTTTCCAGGATTCTTTCAATGAATGGCTGTGTATGTGTAGACTAGACTAGACATTAGCACAACTTGAAAGAACAGCCTACAAACAAAAGAAGGAAAACTTCCCTTTAGAAATGTTAGTGGCTGAAATGCATATGCTTTCTATAATTGCACTATAATGTTTCTCTCAACGAACAATAACAAAAACTCATTAAATTGTTTTTTCTTATAAGTCAGACATACCAGGTAGTTACTTGGTCTACTAAAAATTTTGTCCATTCGACTTTTTGTCCTTCGACCTTTTGTCCCTCGACCATTTGTCCTTCGACCTTCTGTCCTAAAGCCGTTCCAGGGGTTTCAGGAAGTTTCAAATGCACTCCAGAGATTTTAAAGGGGCTTTAGTGGCATACCCGAGTAGGTGAAAAAATCTAATGAATAGCATATTCAGTTATGATGGATTGAATTACTGAAGAGCAAAAACTGATATTGGTTTGATTGATATATTGTCGGGCCACCACCAAACCGGACTTCGAACAATCAAGTCACGACGCGACTCAACTCGCGACGTTTTCAAATCATGTCAAAGGTAGTGCGCATCCTTCCCGTTGTTGTCAGCAACACAGCGCACTAGATGCGAAACAGTTGCGACACTTATGGACCAAGAAAATGGCAATTTTTGATTGAATGTCGGTCTTGATTCCAACCGGATAGACAATAAGAGGTAAAAGAACAGAAATAATAGCAAAATCTGATATGGTGAACTACTTAATAATAGCTCGTTATGATATTACAAGATCGAAACAATAGCAGACAAGATTTGACAGTTTTTTTCTAGAAAAAAAAATAAGAAAATGTCAGCATCCAGCATCGAACCTACGACCTTAGGATTCATAGGCGGCGATGCTTACCACTCAACTGTGGCTCGCTGCTGTAAATAACAAGAGAATAAGAGCATGCGGTTCTTCGTTTCCACAGCTCAGAAAGGGGCACATGGCATTTCACTAACATTGAGCCATCTCTATGGATGTATGTGTTCCATTTCGTGCAGAAGAGCTAAACTTGTTCTTATGTACAAATTTTCAGCTATTTCGACAAGAACAAAAACTGATATCATATCACTTTGAGCTATTCGTGCGATATTCATTAGGTTTTTGAATAACTCATCAAAATCACATCGAGCTATGACAGCAAAAAGTGTTCGATTTGAGATATGATTTAGATATTCTCGTCTACCCGGGTATTCCTGGGCTTTTCTGCAGCGTTCCAGGTGCTTCAAGAGTGTTCCGAAGTTTTCAGTCCCGATCCATGTATGTTCCAGGGGGTTTCAAGGGTGATTCAGGAGCGTTTAATTTTTTTTTAAAGAATTTTCAGAGACTTTTCAGGGGATTTTAGGGTTTTTAGGTTTGCTCCTGGGGTTCAAGATGCTTCAAGAGTGTTACAGGGGATTTCAGTGGCGTTCCAGCGATGTCATGCGTGTTCCAGGTGATTTTAAGGGGTTTAAAGAACGTTCCAGAGCGTACCCTCTATCAAACGTATAAGAATTGACTAGTTTATAGATATAGACCAGTGGTCACCAAACTGCGGCCCGCGGGCCGCATGCGGCCATCGAGAAGGTTTAGTGCGATTTCAAAAAAAAAGATTTCAAAAACTAAAAGCAGACACTTTTATCAAAGCCCTTTTAAGAAGTAAAGAATTAATTCCCAAGCAAAAGATACAAATAAACAAAAAGCTATTTTAAATCAGTAACTTTAAAAATAATTTTTATCTGCAAAATTATTATGCCCAAAAAATATAAAAAGTCATATATTTTGACTCTAAAACATTATTCTAATGAATAAATAGGATGACTTGTACGTCGAAGTTAAACCTTCTATTAAAATTTTATCAAAATAAATTTTTAAATGCCTTGCCCGCAGCCTTCTTGTGAAATTCAATTTTGACCCGCGTAGACAGTACGCCTGAGGACCACTGATATAGACGATCACTGGATATGTTTCCACTACCATGAAATTATTCACGGCAAAACAAACGAAAACCGAAAATTCCAGTACTAACTGTTCAACAATTGGCAAATTACCCTAGTTTGTTACCGTCATAATTATTAAAAATAATATGTGAATCTTTAATATTTTCGACATTATGAAACATATTAAGGATAATATTCTAAACTATACAAATATAAAAATTAAATACAGTTTAATTCAGACCAAGGGAATTATTTTAAGACAATTTCGTTATTTCAGATATGTTATTTAGAAACTTGTTCTGCCAATATAACACAACCTGTTATAACTTTGTCTTTCCCACGTGGTCGGGATCGCACACGCGAGTCCGGCTGAAATCAGCAGCAGTCTGTGCGGCAGTCAGTTCAGTTTAGTGAATCGCAGTCAGTCTCCGGAGAAGTGTTTTCGTGTTCGGTTGTGTTGTTTCGACTCGGTTCAGCGGTCGGCTTTGAGAGTTTCGCCATACACGGGAGTAGGAGAAAGGGTTTGGGAGAAGTTAAATTGCTGAAATCGTGTGAATTGATGTGCTAATACTGTGATAAGGCAGCGCGAAAGCAAAAATTGCAAAGCAAAATATTTAGTATCGAAACAAGGTGCAAAAGCTTAAAGTGCTGTCATTGAAGTGTACAATCAAAAGCAAGCATATAGATCTATTCATATTTATAGATATTGAACTGGTGCTTTAAGGCAGAAAGTGATAAAGAAGTAAATTTCACTGTGGTGCAAAAATGGATGGTGATAGTGCTCAATCAATCTGCGGATTTAAACAACAAGTGACGGCAGTACCTCAGTATGGCTTAAAGCTTAAGTTCAACCACGTTTATCCGGAGACTAGGAACCAGAATTTGAAACCCTCCCTTCGTCAACTATGGCCCATCATCCCAATGGCTCTGAGGTACGTCATCGATGCGGCTGAATAAACTTTCACTTTTGATTCATAACATGAATTTGTCCGAAAGCGGAAGATTCAAGCCAAGAGCCATTGTGCTACACCTTGCTGGAGACACAATGTCTACGAGATTGAAGATATGGGGAAGTTGATTTACCACCCATTTCGCCACCCACCGATCTAGTTATCGTGATTCAATTGAACCCAATTCCCTTTGCACGGGTATTTTCCACTTCGTGCGTCTTAAGGATATCAGCTGCCAAAAATAGGATCATGCGGGAGATCCCTGTTTGATATACCTATCATAGTATCATTGCGGGAGTGAAAAATCTTGGACACATGTATCGATTTTCACTTTTCCTTTTATATTCGGTTAAACTTCTATGCTCCCCGTGCTATTCTATGCTCTTCGTGTATGCTCAAGCAGGGTTAGCATCGCCGCCGGTGGGACTCTCTCTCAAAAATTCAGTTCCAACCATGCTCTAGCACGCCGGCTCTCAGTCGGGGACGACAATGCATTATAGTTGTGTTTTTAAACCGGTATTCTTTTGCTTGCGGTGATACTGGCGCCAGGCATATGCTTAAGAAAACACCAAGTATTTGAACAATTCACTGATGCTAAATTGTGTTCGTTGCAGGCAGAACATTTTTTGTTAAAAGGTGCCCAAGTGTGATTGTTAAATAAAGTTTGACGAGGATTGGTTATTTTTTTTATTGCATCAACTAAGCAATAATGAGAAAGGAAAAAGCAGGAGACTGTGTCCTACCTAATGCAATGTGTTCAATATTCATTTACGCATCTCCTCCAACTATGCTTGCTTATTCTATGAACGTCTTTTGTCACCACCACCAAGACACCAACTTTTAGTCTACGCACGTCAAGTCAAAATTTTCCAATCAAATAAACAACTGAAGACTAATGTTATCAATTCTTTACTGGAAAATTGTGGGAGGCAAAACGCCCACTCATATTTTCCGTTACAGCTTGATTTTAAATAGGGTCTGGGGCCATTTGGGCAGGAGCACATACTTTGGGCACTTGCTGCTATAACCCAGTCAATTTTGAACCGATTGACTTGATTTTTAAGAAACGATCAGATACGAAGAGTATCTAGCCATGTTCCAAAATTTAAGTCAATTGGTTTGAAATTGACTGAGGCATAGCAGCAAGTGCCCAAAATAGGTGCTCCTGCTCAAATGGTCCCAGACCCTACTCAGGGGCTCTATCGATTCCTTCACAGCAGCCACAACAACAAGTAAGGAGAAGGAGGCATCTGGTTCATAGGATTAGGCAACTGGTCATTTTTCAAACTTTCATCGTTTTGAATTATAAATAGTCTCATTAACTAGGCATTCAAGTGGTAACAGCAGTTAAACAATATTTGATTGATACTTCAGCAGCAATATTCAAGAAACTAATGCATTTTCAACGATTTTTATCTGTTTCAAAAGTTGGTTCGTAAAACGTGTAAGTGGTGCAAAAAGGTCATCTGTCATGGAGTAAGATGCCACTTAATGGCGACGTTCAAATATGACGTCCATCATTATTCGGGCATTCCAATGCCCCTTATGCTCCTCTGTCATGCTTTTTCGTAAACATGGAGTGTCACACTTTTACAGACCCGCTCCGCCATCAACGATGGTTTTTAAATGACTCCTAACATCGATAGCGTAGGCATCAAACAACCATGCGCCCCCATGTTTTACCCAATCTCCTTGGAAACACATGGCAGATAATAAAATCTCCAGAAAACCTTAATTGCAAGCACGAAAACCCGGCAGATGCCAAGTTTCATTGGGGTTCAACAGATTTTCCGTGAGTTTGCCTGCCTGGCTTCTAGAAACATGTTTTATGCAAACATATCTTGACACCATTCACCTATAGTAATGATCAAATCACATTCAGGAATGATTTTATGAATTGGGCCATTTCACTCCGCCTTGGCGTTTTAAACTTTATTCCCCTACTCTCCAGTAGAAGCACTCAAAAGTTGGATAAATGACTCTTAGGAAGATTACGTTAGTAGTCGAAATATGCGTATCTGTGGAAGGATAAGCATTAGAGGGCGAAATCAAAAACTGATCACTCATTCGACCTCAAAAATAACAGCGCGTTACAAGCTAAGCATTGGCAAAGATGAGGCAATGCGTGTTCTGTTACCGCTAGTGTAAATCTAATGCTTTTTCCGGATATGCGTTCAATTCAAGCTTAGTATTTTTACTAGTTTTGAAGTGTTGGTTTGTACAACTGATACAACCAGATTCTCTCACCGTGTCAATTACCTACAGTGCAATTCTCTCTCGCTTGTCGTAAGAGGTGCCTTTATCGAGATACCCATTTGAATCTGCTATTTGTGTCGACTGTCGCAGACATTTGTTGATGTTTGCTCACACGATACCCATCTCCTCACGTTTGTTTTGGCTCTTTACTTGTAGCGCTGCATTCCCAGTTTTGTTTATTGAAGTCCTTTCCACTCGATTTAAAATATACACACACAGTGCTTGCTTGGCATGGTGTATGAAACAATTGAAATCCGCGATGGAGTGAAGTTTTTATCGCACATTGCAGGTGGCTCGCAATGGGATGATAAGATTTGCTTTATCGAATTGTATGAATCTGTGCTAAATTATAAGGGAAACAAAGGTAGACGAATATTGGAAATTGTGACATTGCATTATCTGCAACCAGCTGTTCTCTGCGAATCTCTTAGAAACTCGGATGCCACCCATTAACATTATTATGATAATGCAGGTCATCCAAACCAATATTGCATAATCTGCAAACTTCAGAACTATACTTTTAAAAGTAATCGCATACGCTATATAGAGTAATGTTGCAAACTTAATCATCTACGGTTACTGGACCTGCTTGAAAATATATTATTATATGCATAACTATTACAGTAGATATATTCGCTATAAACTCTATCATCACATATCCCACTATTATCTATGACCTCCATGGCATTGTGCAAACCTTTCCAAAATTAATTTTGGGCTGTTCCAGATCAACCACACTACCCCGAAGAGCAGAACTTTAGATCTACACTCGTAACAGTAGTCATATCCGCTATACAGAGCAACGTTGAATAATCAACTAAAATTACTGAACCTACTAGAAACTTGATATGTATTTATAGTGTTTTGTCTGTATAAACGAGATTTTTAACCCTAGGCTAGTTCATCTCGGGACCCACGGCTTTATTTCCCTTCCGGAACAGAGCTGCAGGTCTACACTCGTAACAGTGGTCATATCCATTTAACAGACTAACGAGAAATCATTAACTGTGGTTCCCAGACCTACTGGAAGACTAATAGATATCATCATATACTTTTTGGACATTCAGAGTCGTCCAAACTATTCTGGAATTCAGTCCTTGACATCTACAGGTGTACAGTAGTTAATTTCGCTACGAACTGCTATCCAACTATGATCTACGAACCCACTGGAATCTACAACTCATTCCAACATACTTTTATGATATACCAAATCCATCAAACTGTTCAGGAAAGCATAACTACAAAGTTACACTCATAACAGTGGTGACATCGTTATACAGAGTTACGTTGCCTAGAGTTGCTGAACTCATTTCAAAATTGATATATCTTACTATACTGCTTTGGACCATTGAGGGCCTTATAAACTTTCCTGAGGCACGGTAAATGCTGGGTATGTTGCGCAATTATGATCCCATTGTGATCCACTAGCTTCTGCCCAGCAAAATCCTATCCCAACCTCCGCGTGGTACCGGCCGAAAAGTATGGGCAACCTTAGGGAAAATCGGGTAACCAAATCCGGTGGAAACTTTGGTCGTAGGCTGACAGGGAAGGGGTCGTTTGCTTCTGCAAAACCTGAGCGTCTGTTCACTAGGAGGAGCGGCTAACAACAGCATCTGATCATCTGATGTTAGGGGCGGCTGATCAACATCCGAGTGCCAGCTAAGGACTCTAAGGTCAACTGTGCACTATGGTCCTCCGGAAAGTAGGGGATTGGTGTCAGGTCCTACGAGCCAGCCGTAAAAAATCATTGTAACGGGAATTCAACAACAAAATAATACGAATCGAGACCAACGGCAACAACCCCAGCAAACAAAAAGGACTTGCGATTGCAAAACTCGATACGTGGAACTGTCGATCTCTCAACTTCATTGGGAGCACCCGCATACTCGCCGATCTACTGATGGACCGCGGGTTCGGTATCGTAGTGCTGCAGGAGGTGTGTTGGACAGGATCCATAGTGCGAACGTTCAGACGTAATCATACCCTCTACCAGAGCTGCAGCAACACACGCGAGCTGGGAACAGCTTTCATCGTGATGGGTGATATGCAGAGGCGCGTGATCGGTTGGTGACCGATCGACGAAAGAATGTGCAGGTTGAGGATCAAAGGCCGATTCTTCAACATCAGCATAATAAAAGTGCACAGCCCACTCTCCGGAAGCACTGATGATGACAAGGACGCATTTTACGCGCAGCTCGAACGCGAGTACGACCGCTGCCCAAGCCACGATGTCAAGATCATCATAGGAGATTTGAACGCTAAGGTAGGCAAGGAGGAGGAATTCAGACCGACGATTGGAAAGTACAGCGCCCATCACGAACGAAAACAGCCTACGACTCATTGATTTCGCCGCCTTCAAAAATATGGCCATACGTAGCACCTATTTCCAAAACAGCCTTTCTTATCGTTACACCTGAAGATCACCACAGCAGACGGAATCACAAATCATCAACCATGTTCTGATTGGCGGACGGCACTTCTCCGACATTATCGACGTCAGGACTATCGTGGCGCCAACATCGACTCCAACCACTACCTAGTGATGGTCAAACTGCGTCCAAAACTCTCCGTCATCAACAATGTACGGTACCGGCGACCGCCTGGTACAACCTAAAGCGACTGAAACAACCGGATGTCGCCTGAGCATTCGCGCAGAATCTCGAGGTCGCGTTTCCAGACGAGGACGAGCTCGATGAGGCCACTCTAGAGGACTGCTGGAGTACAGTGAAAGCAGCCATCAACGACGCAGCTGAGAGCACCATCGGGTACGTGGAACGGAATCGACGAAACGAATGGTTCGACGAAGAGTGCAGAACAATTTTGGAGGAGAAGAAGGCAACGCGGGCGGTAATGCTTCAGCAAGGGACCCGACAGAACGTAAAACGTTACAAACAGAAACGGAAACAGCAGACCCGCCTTTTTCGGGAGAAAAAGTGCCGCCTGGAAGAAGCGGAGTGCTAAGAAATGGAACTGCTGCGTCGTTCCCAAGAAACACGGAAGTTCTATCAGAAGCTCAACGCATCCCGCGAGCCGAAATATGCAGGGATAAAGACGGAGGCCTTTTGACGGACCGACGTGAGGTGATCGAAATGTGCAAGCAGTACTTCGATCAGCACCTGAATGGCGTGGAGAACGTAGGCACGGGAGACGAAGGCAACGGAGGAAACGACGACGCCAGTGCAGCGGAAATGAACCGCTGGTAAGGATGGTATCTCAGCTGAACTCATCAAGATGGGCCCTGAAAAGTTGACCACCTGTCTGCACCGGTTGATAGCCAGGATCTAGGAAATCGAACAGCTACCGGAGGAGTGGAAGGAAGAGATAATCTGGCCAATTCACAAGAAAGGCGACCATTTGGAATGTGAGAACTTCAGGGCGATCACTATTTTGAATACTGCCTACAAAGTGCTATCCCAGATCATCTTCCGTCGTCTGTCACCTTAAACGAATGAGTTCGTGGGAAGTTATCAAGCCGGCTTCATCGACGGCCGGTCGACAACGGACCAGATCTTTACCGTACGGCAAATCCTCCAGAAATTCCGTGAATACCAGGTCCCAACGCATCACCTGTTCATCGACTTCAAAGCGGCATACGACAGTATCGACCGCACAGAGCTATGGAAAATTATGGACGAAAACGGCTTCACTGGAAAGCTGACTAGACTGATTAAAACAACGATGGACGGTGTGCAGAACTGCGTGAGGGTTTCAGGTGAACTATCCAGTTCATTCAAATCTCGTCGGAGACTGCGACAAGGAGACGGACTCTCATGCCTACTCTTCAACATCGCTCTGGAAGGTGTGATGCGACGAGTCGGACTCAACAGCTGGGGAACGATTTTCGCAAAATCCGGTCAATTTGTGTGCTTTGCGGACGACATGGACATTATCGCATTTGGAACGGTGGCAGAACTGTACAGCTGCCTGAAAGGCGAAGCAGCAAAGCTGTTGTTACGGCTGTTGATCTCAAACACTTAATTGTGAATACCGTGTTCGTTCAATTTTTGACAGCACTTAGGTATATATTGTTTACCTTTTGCACTTGTTTTTGAAAGTTTGTGCATTGAGCCTCAGTAAGATCGATTACCGAATCTACCGAAATAGGTAGTTCTGTTGTTCTAATTTCGTTAAAAAAGTATCGAACAGGTGATTTAGAATTGAGTGTGCATGTTCTGAATTGCAGGACAGTTTGGATAATCCTGAATATCTCGAAAGTATCTTATAGTCTGTATGCGATATTCTATGTACTACAATGAGCCTAGTTGATCGTGCAACTCAATGCAATCAGCCGCTGTAGATCATATATTTTTGAATCAATAATAGTTTAAGAGGTGCGACGTTGTAGCATCTGATATTCAAATGTAAAATGGTAAATGGTAAACTTTCAGAAGGTGGGCATGGCACATTTCATATTAATGTTTTGTATGATGTCAAAAATTGCTTTTATGCAATTCAGTGTCATAATTTCTATTTTATACTACTCATTTTAGTATCATAATGATCCACTTTTCCGTACCGGTTCATAATGCAACTGAAATGAGTTGCATAATGGAAAATAGTTGCATAATGTTCATAATGCAACTCATTTGGGTTGCATTATGAACATTATGCAACTCAAATGAGTTGCATTATGAAAAAATCATTGCATAAAATTTTGTATGGAACTCGTTGCAAAACTCGATTTTTTCAGCACTCTTCGTATTTATCCAACTCAGCAAGCCTCGTTGGATAAATGTACGACTCGTGCTGAAAAAATCAACTTTTTGCAACTCGTCACATAAATAACTATTACACCCGTACACTTTATGATGTAAACTCAAAGACAGTTTTTTTTGGCACAGAAACAATAGATAGAAATGCGGTAGCAAAACTGTAGCAATAATAAAGGAAAAATACAGCTCCCAAAGAGTTAAAGCTGCACAATGCAAAGACACGATATTTGTCAATTTATCCGAATATTCACATGACACATTCTTCTATCTACCTCATCACCGTGAGTTATTTTATTTATCCAGCTGGATAAAAATAAGTAAAAGGAAAATCATCAAATTCTTTTTCCGTTAACTTCACTTCGATGAACAACGAATTCAAAATACCTCGCAGAAGCCGCACTTCAAAGAATAAATTATAAACAGACACCCAAGCTGAGCTGTTTATGAAAGATTAAAATTTAGTCCAAAGTCACAATATTCTAGCACGCTTAACGCACAAGGTCTCGTAAACACTGTGCGCCATAACCGTATTGATGACTTCGAAACATATGTGCATCATCGGACGCCGTCGATCGAATCCTATCTTTGTTGTGGAATCACTTAAACGTATCGACTTCGCGTCGATATGATTTGATTTACATTTCCAACCGAATATGAAACCAGATGCGTCCATGGGAACGCTTGAATCTCTGGAAGGTCATTTTGTAGAGCCTCTTAACGTTTCCAAACAACAACGTTAATTAATACTAATTTGAAACCACGAGCGAGCATCAATCTGGTATCAAATGCAGACCGTTTTTGCGCTTTTTTTCATTTCTCGGTCTTCCATAGCTTTCGAGCTCAACGACTACGTCGTAATCGTCCTAATTGATTCGATTTCTAATTTCTCGTCTCTCTCCACTTTCACCCACAGATACATCCCCTACTACTGGAAGGTGTCACGCGAAAACCGTCAAGTCCTGATGGACTACTGGTACACCGAGAATGGAAAGCAGATTTATGGGGCACCGATTGGAGGCATTGGCGCCGGCACGATTGGACGTGGATTCGCCGGCGAGTTCTGCCGGTTTCAGCTCAAGCCGGGCCTGTACGAGTACAACACGGTGCACGCGAATCAGTTCATCGTCACCATAAAGGACGAGAACAACGTGACCATTTTCCAGAGTTTGCTTTCCTCATACAGGTATGCATGGTGGTTTTTTTTTAAGACGGGGTTATTAGTCTATACGGTTATGTTGGCGCGACACGGGATCAGGATAGAGCCAATGTTGTACATATGTAGGTACCGAGTTTAATGATAGGGTGATTTATTCACGTGGAAATTTGGTTTAGAGCTCATTCTAACGATATATTACATTCGTCATCACCTTCTTAATCCAATTAGTTTTGATGTAAGACATACTTTCTGAATAAGTTTAAATGCATGATGAATTCTGAATCTCTTAAGGCCCAAAATCTCTGAATAAGTTCTTATTTCAATTATGCTTACTGGTTTCCCCTTGTTGCATTATAGTCTCATTTGCTGAGCATTTAAAGTAGTAACAGCAACTAAACAATATTTGCTTAATACTTCAGCAGCAACATTCACGAAATTGTGGTGCAAAAAAGCCATCTGCCATGGGGTAAGATGCCACTTAAGGCGAAACAGGAAGCATTTCCTCACTATTTTGATTTTTTATTTTTTTTATTAAATAACGAAGCTTTATTTTCACTTTCGGTTTTCGTACACATGTAGAGTATGGATCAAGGTATCTTCTGATTTTTTTTTTTGTGGTGAAAAAGGTTTTCCATTTTTACAGAAAACATTTTTTTGTGAAATTTTGTTCAAAAATGGTTTCTGCAAAAACGAAAAATATTTTCCACCACAAAAAAAAATCAGAAGATACCTTGATCCATACTCTAAGAACTGCTCAATTTATAAAACGGACAACTTGCTTGTACGATATCTTTTTTATTTTTCAATAAAATCATTATCAGTTTTTTGTATAACTTTCTATAGCTATTTATTCTCAAATGTAGGAAAAATAAAACATTAAGCAAAATGTTCCTTAGGTATTGTGTAACTGAAGCGATTTTCGTAAAACATCAATAAAAACCCATTTCTCAAAATTCGACATAACTTTCCACATACTTGACATTTTCATGAAGTTTTCAATGTATTGGAATCTTATACTATTCTACTAAAGCTAAAGCTCTATAGTTGGTCAGTAATAATGCACCAAGCAGTCTCCATCTTGATATAGCAAGTTGCCTTGTTTTCAAGGAAATTTTTAAAATATGTTCATTTAGGTCCTGTGTTGCAATACCATCATGGATTCGGCTGAAAATTTGTCCAGAGTAGTAGAATATTGCTCTCTGAATGATACAGAAGAAAAACTTACTTTTAATTGCATTTTTCATCAAAAATTTAATCCACAAAGATGGTCATATTTAAAAATATCATACTTTTTGCTCCATTGATGTAGATTTTAGACCCTAGCGAATCTTGTTATTATTTATTTTCAACAAAGTTGGTCCTATGTTATTGTACACCTTATTTAATAATAATCGGATGCAAAATTTTTATTTCCAACATCATTGTTATGCAAAATTTGCATTAAGGTTGCATTGTTATTTGGAAGAACCTTCAAAGAACGAAACTATTTTGAATACTGTGTCTGTGATGGCTCACAGTAACCAAACCAGCAATGCTGTTAAGAAGCAGTTTTCTGCATTTAAAACCACATTATTCCCACTTTCGACTGGGTGCATAAAAAAATTGATAATTTAATATTTTCATGCCTTTTTTGCTTAACAATTCTCGCGCTCAGTATCATACGGGCGTATCTACAATGATCGATTTCTCTTCATCGATTTTCTCTTCGGCTTATAATTTGGCCTGGAAATCATTTTTGGTTGTTTTTGTTGTGTTAGATGCTAGTCCTAGTCGTCCTTCACCGAAATACACCGAGAGATCATTCGAATATTAGTCGTATTTTCCGGAATAAGCCGAAGAGAAAATCGACGAAGAGAAATCGATCATTGTAGATACGCCTGTATGATACTAAACGCGAGAATTGAATTTTATTCAAAAAATCGAATCTCACTTGAGACTTTAATATCTCAACATTTTATTTTCCAATTGGGTTTTTAAATTAAGAAAAATGTATCCATGTTTTGATTTTATACGAAAGAGCATCTTTTTCTGAGCCACTATGATTTTTTTCAGATTTTTAGAACTTTATTTTGGTACCTAAAATAAATTTCAAAGAGATTTTTTGAAATCACCTTTTGACAGCTGGGTAACTGTTTGACAGCTCCACCCAGTACAAAATGCGACGAGGGGTGATTCGACAAATCGCTCCCATACAAACTTTAAATTGATTTTTAAGTAGGTTCCCGGGCACCAAAATTCATGAAAATTTGGATTTCGGCTCAGTTTCGCATGCAGATTCAGAATATGGAAATATCTCAACACCGCTAAAGAAGCCAATTGAGTTTAAATTGTGCCAGAATGTTTATTACTCATGCTGCTGCAGCATGGCACATACTTTTCTGGTATTAAAAACGATATACCATATGTGAACAACAATTTTATACATATTTTCAATTTTCAGCAATCGAAAAATTCACCTCATTTAACACCTGGCCGATTCTCTATAAAATAAAACTATTTTTATTAGATTCAAAAATGATTACTATAATAAAAGATTATGTACTGAACAACAAAGGAAGGATGGTTAAATTTAAACTACGCGTCTTCTATTTATAGTCTTGTAAAGTTGTCCATTTTATAAATTGATCAGTCCTTACATGTGTACGAAAACCGATTTTGAAAATATTGCTTCGTTATTTAATAAAAAATCAAAAACCAAAAACTGAGGAAATGCTTCCAGTTTCGCCTTAATGACAACATTCGAAAATGGCGTCCATCCTTTCTCGTGCATTTTCCCTTTACATGGAATGTCACATTTTTACAGAACACCAACCCCCCCCCCCCTCCTAAACGATGATCGTTCGTAGTGAAATAACCCCTAACATAGATAACGTATGTAGGCATCAACAACCATGCGCCTCCATGTGTTTCTCAATCTCCTTGGAATAACATGGCTGATATTGAAATCACCAAAAAACCTTGATTGCAAGCAAGGAAATTTCTCCATGGATTATTTCAAAAATGTCTCTGGGCATTCTTTCAGAAAACCATTCATGGATTCCAGACATTCTAACATCGATTTTTTCGAAAGTCAATAGTTAAGAATTCTTACAAATTTCACCAGGGATTTCTTCAAAAAAGTCTTCTTTATTCTTACAGAAATATTTATCAGAGTTGCATCAGCGATTCGTTAAGAAATATCTTCAATGTTTTCTTCAGAATTTCTACCAGAGATTCCTTCAATAATTCCTTCAAAATAATTGATAATTGATAAAAAACGTCACGCAAAAATTATCCATTTTCAACCCTCCGTTCCCCCTGAGACAAACTTTTTGTATAGACCTTTGAAATCTGTGTTTGGACCGTCACACTTTCCTGATTTTCCCTCTCTTCTCAAAGCGTGACGTATTTTATAGACGTTACCTCTTCAGAAATATCCCCAGGATTTTTTTTTTACAGTAATTCGAGGATTCTCCAAGAAATTCTTCCATAAGTTTCTTCAAAAATTCATTCAATGATTGTTCAATATTGTTTTCTATACCGCTCCAAGCAGAGATTCCTGCAGAAATCCATGCATAGATTCTATCAGGAGTTCTTCTGGGTGTTCCACCATGTAGTTTACCGGAAATTTTTTTCAGGATAGCTTTTCTAGGAACTACTACCCAAGCAACACACATGTTATATAAAAGTTACGACAGCGCAAGTTTTGGTTGTATTGAAGTTTATTTTACGTAATTTCAACACAATGTTAGAATTACGTCAAATAAACTTCTATACAACCAAAACTTGCGCTGTCGTAACTTTATTATAACATGTGTGTTGCTTGGGTACATGCCTTTGGAAATTCCTCATGAGATTTTTTTTATTATATCCAACAGAAGCTTAGGTGTTTCTCTAGACATTCTTCGGGGTATTCTTTTATGAAATCCATTAATTTTGATGAGGGATTCCTACAAGAAATTCCTCTGAATATTTCATAAGAAATTTCTGAAGGAATTCCACTAAAGGTTTCTCGAGCAGTTTTTCTTGCATTATTTCAATTTTTCAGCAAGAATTTCTTCAGCAACACCTTCTAGAATTTCGTCGGGAATTTGACTTTTTTTTCAGATATTGTTCCTAAAGAATATCTCCAGAGATTTCTACAGAAATTGGACATAATATTTATTTAAAAAATCCTTCAAGGATTCTTTTAAAAGTTCCTTTACGGATTCTTTCTCAAACTTCTTTAGGATCTCCTCCAGAAATATTTCCAGAAAGGAGTCTCTGTAGTAGTTTCACAGTTGTTTATGCTAACATACGAAATGTGTGTAAACCATTTCAACTGTCATTTCAATCACGAAAACTAACTTGCAACCATTTAGAGATGGCGCAGAGATCCGCAAATAATCCCTGTTAAATAGAAATTACTGCAGCAATATATATATGGAAGCCAGTGAGCAACGTATTTGGTTTTTACAGTTTTTACACAGGTTTTGAGTTAAGTTTTGTTCTATGATAAACAACTGTTCCAGACACGAATGCCACATAATTGGTAAAGTGTCTTTAATAAATATTAATAATATTAATAATAAACAACTGTTATCTTTGGTAGTTTGAACGGATATTCTTTAAAGGGCTCTTCCAGGAAACCCTTGGTAAATTTCGTCAAGGATTACTGAAAAAATTTTTAGATGTTCTAGAAATCTAGATTTTTTGGTTCTGCTCCTGCGATTCCTTCAGAAATATCTCCTTGGATTCCTTCAGAAATATCTCCAGGAATTCTTTTAGATATTACTTCATGGATTTCACCATTGGCGTAGCTAGGGGGGTTCCAGGGGTGCCTGGCCCCCCCTAGAACAAATTTGGCACCCCCTAGAATTTTTCCTTCACAGTCACCTAAAATTTAAAACTAAATAATTCCAATATTTATTAATGGCACATTTGAACAAAACTTAAGCACACCCGGAATTACTTATGTAAGGTACCCCGGGGCAAGCGAGAATCCGGGGCAAGTGAGACCTACAGCCATATATTTTTTATTTGTTAGTTTTAAGGCAAACATTCTTCATAGAAAACATAGGTATCACACCAACGGATACTTTGAATTCAAAAATTTTTATTGTTCTCACCATAAAGAGACCATATATGTTATTGTTGTTCATATGTAATTTTCAATTAACTAAGTGAGATTAACGTACTGTACTACATTCGTCGTTCAAAAATAGAATAACAAATAAAGTAAAACTTTTTCGGTTTCAGGATAATATTTGGAGTGCTTATAAGTTATTTTGAACGAAAAAGCTGTAATTTATTTTCATTTATTACCTTTTGTTAACTGCTCTCACTTGCCCCAGTGCATTTCAGTATCTGGGGCAAGTGAGACCTATGAGAGTAAACAAACACAATTTCATAGTTTGATCTCGCTTTCTTCAGCCTAAGTCGAAATTTACACAAAAGTGAAGCGAAAATCGGCGCCTTAAGTAATCAATCGTTGAATTATAATTATTTTTTTCTATTCTGATGATGAAACTATTGTTTAAAATGATAAAGGTTTTTGGTAGAACATATTTTCTTCGAAATCATCTTTTTTCATATTTTCGTTCAAGTAATTTCTATTATTTTTTCGTTTTTCGTTGCATAATAAGGTTCTGAATGCTAGGGAGCCGGCCATAAAGTATGAAAAAATTAGAAAACGACTTATTCGAAGTTCACGATTTAACAATCTTTATTTATTAATCGTAAAATTATGTAAGGGAAAACATAACATCTGTAAATCTTGAAAAATCTTTTGGCGAGACTCATCAACTACGTAGTATGAAACGTAAGTTTAGAAATCTTTCGGAAATCAACCTTAGGGCGCTTTTTGTATGAATAAAATCAATTTGTTTTGCACCAGCTGCTAGAGTTGAATCATTTTTTTTTTCTCAGTGATTCGTTATTTAAAAAAAAAGACACGGACACCGTCTTCAGCCAGAGGCTGTACAGACTGAACGAAACTTAACACTAGACAACGGACACACGGAGCATGCACCAGTGGATACGGAGAAGAAACTATTCTCACGAAAAGTTTCATCGCCCGGGGCGGGAATCGAACCCTCACCCCACAGCATGGTGCGATTAGAAGCTTGGTGACCCTAACCGCACGGCTACGAGGCTCCACAATGTTATTATATGTGTTACGTAATTTATGCACGATACCACAAATTTTTCCCAATATAATATTAAGCCATTTGTACAAAAAATCCGAATAGGTCCCACTTGCCCCGTGATACGCTGTAAATGAAGATCTGCTCCACTTTTCATTATATGCATAATATAAAAAATTTAAAAAATTTGAAATAGTTTTGATGCCCGTTAATAAGAAGAAATAGACCAACAATGTCTGTTAGAACCATTGGAATTATAAAATTATTTATGTTTAGAATTTTTTGGCTTGACAAAACCAAACTAGCATTTTTTAGGTCCTACTTACCCCGGGGTACCTTAACTGTTGTACGTTTTGGCGTTTTGGATATTTATAAGAACAATCAACAGACTTCTCCATAGATTCCTCCAGAAATACCTCTATCTATTCATACAGTGATTTCTCTAGGCTTCCTTTATGGATTCCTCCCGATATTTCTTCAACAAACTTCCCTTGTACATACTAGAAATTTCTGCAGAGATTGATCCAGCAAATTCTGCAAGGATTTCTTTGGAAATTATTACTATGACTCTTCTCGGAATTCTTCTAAATATTTCTATTGGGATTTCTTCAGATATTTCTGGTGGAATTATTCAAACAATCTTCCTGGGATCCTTTTAGAAATTGCTCCGGTGATTCTTCCAGGAATTCTTTCAGAGATTTCATTCAGAGGTTCTTCCAGAAATTTCTCATGGAATTCCTCCAGGCGCTTATATTGGCCTTCCTCCGGGAATTGTGGCTAGGACTCCTCAAACAACTCCTGCTGCGATTCTTCCAGCAATGTATCTCCTCCTCTAGAAATTCTCACTGTGGTACCTTCTGGAATTCTACTAGGAAAATTCTTCCGGAAAATCTCCCTTAGACTTTTCTATAAAATCCCTTCATTGATTCTTCCATACGTTTCTTCAAGGATAAATCAAGGACTTTCTACAGAGGTTCTTCCAGAAATTCCACAGGGGATTTCCCCAAGTATTTCTATCGACCTTCCTCCATGATTTTCAGCTGGAATTCTTCAAGCAATTTCCATTAGTACTCCTTCAGAAATACTTCTAGGGATTTCTCCTGGCATACTTAATTGCTGCAATACTTTCGGGAAATCTTGCTGAGATTCCTCCAGAAATTCCTTCTGCGATTTCATCAGGGATTCCTCCAGTATACTTCTACCGATTCTTTCAAGGAGAACTTTAGGTATTCCTCTAGGCATTTGGTAGTGATACTTCTCTTAAGATATCCCTGGCAGCATTGCTGATTCTAGGATTTCTCTAGAAATAACTTCTATAATAGCTCCCGAAATTCCAAGAATTCCTCCTGATATTCCAGCTGTGACTGCTCAAGCAATTCATGCGGTTCTTCCAGCTATTCTTCCTCCCGAAATTCTTCCTAGTGATTCCTATACGAATTATCCTAGCATGATGGCTGGAATTCTTCCTGAGATTCTTCCAGAAAATCCTCCTGCGATTCCTTCAGGACCTTCTCAATAGCTTCTTCCAGAATACCTCTGCCGGTTCTTGCAAAGGCTTCTCAGGTATTCCAAGGATTTTTTTCTTTAGATTCCCCAGAGATAAACCAGCCTAGGGCTGAAAATCTCTTTAATAAAGACAAAAAAAAATAGATTCCGGCATTCCTGATGGGGTTTCTCTAGAAAATCCTGTACAGTTTTCTCCAGCAATTCCTTCCAGGATTTCAGCTGAGATTTCTACAGCAATACATCCCAGAATCCTTATAAGAATACCTCCTGAGATTTTTCCTGTGATTTCTTCAGAAGCTCTCCGGTGATTGCTCCAGGATTTTGTTTATCCAAGATATTTTGTCCACGGATTCTCTCATAAATTTCCCATGGGATTCCTACAGGCCAAGAGGAGGCCTTCATCCAGGAATTTCAGCTAAATTTCTCAAGCTATAAATAAAAGAAAATCGGGTTAAGTACGGTTCCTTTGAATTCCACTAAGAATTTGCATCCTTTGACAGATACGTATTTCGACCTCAACTGTAAGGTCGTCTTCAGTGTCTTGTACTTGACTCGACTCGAGTCAAGTACAAGACACTGAAGACGACCTTACAGTTGAGGTCGAAATACGTATCTGTCAAAGGATGCAAATTCTTAGTGGAATTCAAAGGAACCGTACTTAACCCGATTTTCTTTTATTTACAGATATTCCCCTAACAAGCCCAGGTTAATCATCATTCTCAAGCTATTCCTGCTGTGGTTCTTCCGGCAATTCCTCCTAGGAATACTCCAGTCATTATTACTGTAATACTTCCCAGAATTCTTCTACGGATTCTTAAAATAATTTCTCCAGACATTCCTTCAAAAACTTGCTGGGGTTATTCAAGACAATTGGTGTGTCATTTTTTTTAAGACTCATCCAGGAATTCATAGATTACTCTAAAACCTGGAACTCCTCTTGGCCTACTTCATCAAATTCTAGCTGAAGAAATCCCAATAGAAATCTCTAGAGGAATCCCTACACGAATTTCGGGAATAGTTGGAATTTCCAATGAAATCCTAGGAGGAATCTCTAGTGAAATCCTATAGGAATGTACGGGAGAAACTTGTATTTAATTAGAAGGCACATAATGTTTCTAATTAATGAAATGAGAGATGAATTTGTGGAAAAAGAATCGCGTTCGGCATGGTAGTTTTTTTTTGGAAATTTCTACGGTAGCTTCATTGAAACACAACAAACATTTGAGCTTTATAGGAGAAGAACAAACCACTCTTAAGCAAACTTCAGTTTAAGAAACTGATATTCAGCTAGATACGTTTCTTGGGAATTCAATCAACAATTGCTTTGTATTTTTTTCTATATTTCTATGGCTATTCCTCCGTAATTATTTTAGCAATTTCCTATTTAGTTATTTTGCAAATTTCTTAGGCAATTTTATCGTGATAACTTTTGTTATTCTTTGATTCAATTGTATTTAAATTTATTGATTCCGAAATTTACTGAACTGGAAATTCAGAAATTCTCCACTGGAATTGCTTAAAGAAAATCCTATGAAATTCACGAAAAATTTACTGACAAATTCCCAAAGAAATTGCCGGAAAAACATCCATCAAAATTACTTTAGAGCTTTTAAAGTAGAATTCATATAAGAACTACCACAGCAGAATATCAATAGAAAACATAAACATTAATCGCTTGAAAAACTACTAAAAAAATGGCGAAGGAACTCCCGAGAAAACATTTAAAAGGATTTGCCAATGAAACAAAATAAAGCCAAATAAACTCCTAGTGGAATTGCCAAAGAAATTTGCAAAGTAATTTCCGATGAAATTTTCAAAGGATGCGTGAAAGGTGTTTAGTATCAAATTTCAGACATATTACCAAATAAATTCTTAAAGAAATTGCCGAAGAAATTTGCCAAATTCAAAGGAATTACTGAGAGATTTCTGAAAGAAGTCTTGATTAAAATAAATTGCAAAACAATTTCCAAATAAATTGCCGGGAATATTCGCTGAGGAATTACCAAAGCAATGTTTCGCTGAAAACACAAATTTCTTCATTATATTATAGCATTGAATCAGAATCCCGAAGAGAACAATCGAAGTTCGCTATTAATGTTGTGGTCAAACCAAAAATGCAATTATATGTCCCGATTTTGCAATTTCAAGTATTTATAACTCTTACAATGCCACAAATATTTAGCTTATTGGACGCAGTGGCTTAATTTCCACAGCAGGGGAGAAAAAAAAAAGACTTTTACAATTGTTCCTGAAAACTATTTTATAAGGGTTGTTATCATGCAATAAAACAAAGAGGATGTCACGATGAATACAAGTTACACGGATAGTTTCCGAGACATACACTTCTAATAAGTGCTCCGAAAATGTATTCTTAATCAATGTATCCAATCCACAAAACAAACGGGTTGTGATGATTGTAAAGTTCAAACTGAAAATACAAATTCCATGTATTATACGTAATCAAGTTATTAAGCTCTCAAACCTCATATGGCGGGGAGAGTGTTAAGTCAGTACAACGGTTCGGATTTAAAAAAAAAAAAAAAACTGTTCTTTTAAATATAGCGCGTTTAAATCTTTCGGGCTACTTTGTCCCGCGACGCAGTATACCATTGTACTAAGAAATTGAGGGTGGATCGGTATTTCTTTTTCCAATAAAAGAATCAAAACAACCTGGAGCCACTGAAATTGGCACCCCCCCAGGCACCCCCTAGGAAAAAATCCTAGATACGCCAATGGATTTCACAGAAGTGCTTCATGAAATGACACAAAAAATACTGGAGAAATTTTTCAAGGTTTTCCTAAATAAATTTTCAAATGAGATACCTCTGGAGATTCCAAGAAAAAATTATAAAATTTTTTTGAAGATATTCCTGAAGCAATCTAAGGAGGTGTTTCTGCAGGAATCTCTGGGGTATACCTAAAGGAACTCTTTGATATGGGGCTCTGGAAGAATTCCTAGAAAAAAATTACGACAAAAAATCTGAAAATCTTTAAATGTGTTTCTGGAGCAACCCCTAGGGAATACCTGAAAGAATTCCTTGAGATAACTCTGGGGCAATTCCTATTATAAGTATTTTATGAGAAAATTTTGGAGGAAGTAAACCTCAGGAAAAATTCTAAAAGAAGCCTTAAAATAATTTCTGCAGGAATCCGAGCATAAACTGCAGACAAAGGTATTCAAGGAGTTCTTAAATGAATCCCAAAACAAATTTCTGGCGGAATTATTAGAGGACGCTCTGAGGTAAGAACTGAAGAACTGCTGGAGATACTTCTGGAGAAGTTTTTGAAAAATTTCTTGCAAAATGTATGAAGTATATCATGGAGAACATGAATACCTGAAACATGTTTTTAAACAATCGCTAGAGAAATTTTCGAAGTAAAAGCAGCAGAATTTTTTAACATATCTGGAAGAATTCTAAAGAATTCAAAATTCTAAAGAAATTGGATTTTCTGAAGGAATTTCTAAAAGAATGCCCGGAAATCTGGGAAATGCAGTAATTCCATGAGGCCATCAGAATCACCCCAGAGACTCTGGAACTTCCCTGGAGCCCCCTGAGACTCTTAGAAGCATCCCTGAGGGCCCTTGGAACCCCCTGAGACCCCCTGAAACGCCCCGGAGACCCCGCGAAACAGCCCTGACAGCCCCCGAAGCGCCTCAAACGCCCCTGAGATCTCGTTCCCCCTGAAAGCCTCTGGGACCCCCTTTTAATGCTCCTGAGATCTCCTGGTATTACGAAAAGTTTTGGAACCTCCGCCCTAGTTGAAATAGTTGATAAGCTGAACTTTCCAACTGAAGCTATTCTCCTAAATCCACTATTTTTTTTAAACAGAGATAAGTTATGACGAGGAGCTTAAAAAGAAAACAAAATAATAAATAATCATAATTATCATTCAAAGAAATTGATATCTTAATCATCGTCCAATTATCATCACAGAGAACAGACATCCAAGTCCAGTTTCAAAACTGTGTAAGGAATTTAACGGCCATTTGAAATCGGCAACACAAGTGGCAATAGCGTGGCGCTGCAATCGATTAATTTCTAATACAAATTTAATTCACCACTTGAAATGTTTCAATTCACCACTCACTGTGGCAATATGGTGTTTGGTGGCATTAGTATTGTCATCGTGTATTGGTTTGCAACCTTACTCAAGTAAAGATTCAAATCCTTACACAACTTTCCGAATGAAATTTGTTCTAGCCTGGATGTCTGTTCTCTGTGTTATCATGATTCTGGTCTTTGATATTCAACGCTCTGCATAAACATTATCTTTTGAATGTGATCATTTTTAAACAGGTTTTGGAAACGTCAGAGCAAAATCTTTTTTTAATTACAACACTTACAAAAAACCCAAACTAATCCACCTAACGGTGATGGCGCCTTTCTCGTGCCTTCGAAAACACATTTCAACACAACTAATGCGACATGTTGATGAACATCGCACTTTCCTATGTTTTACTGAAATCCATTTCATGGCATCAAAAATCATATCGTTTATCTGGCTTTTGATTTTGAGCCTTGAAAAACAGCCGCAATCTTGAATGTTAAGCGGCCATTTTGGATTTAAGTAAGGCAGCTTGGAAATTCTGGTCGCCATTTTTGGACTCCAGACTTCTTCCTCTACCAGATACACCCATATTGAATGGTTTTAGAGCCCAAAACTCCATTCAACAGCCGTAATTTTGAATTATGATCGCTTTTTTTGAACTCCGGTTGTCTTCCCCATACCAAATATACCCATATTATACGGTTATAGCCTTAACATCCATTAAACAGTTGCCATCCAAAAGGTTATACCGCCATCTTGAATTTTGATACGCCATCTTGGATATTTTGGTCGCCAAATATACTCATACTCAAGGTTGCGACCATTCATTTGCAAAGATTACATTCACCGCGTGGAGAGTTGCCTTCACAGCTCGCTCATGACTTTGGTATACGTTTGCGACCCCAATGTTATTCGGCAAACTTTCAGATAAAATTACAAGGTTAAATTCATCCATACATTGTTTTTCGATAGCATGCTTCTGAACTGAGATAATAGCAAATGAATGTAAATCTTTGCAAATGAATGGTCGCAACCTTGCTCATACTACATGGTTTCAGGTCCTAAAACTCCATTTTACAGTCGTCATCTTGAATTTGGAGCCGCCATTTTGGATTTTAGACCACCATCTTGGATATTCTGGTTGCCATTTTTGTACTCCGGACATCTTCCTCTTAGCAAATATAGCCATATTACATGGTTTTAGATCCTAAAACTCTATTGAACAGCTGTCATCTTGAATTTGGAGCCGACATCGTGGAATTTCTGGTCTCTAGTGTTCATTTTCGCATGAAATTTGTCAACCATGCTAAAGGTTACAAAAATCGCCACAGTTTGATGGGGCTTGGTTCAGTTTTATATACGGCCAGTTCCACCGGTGCTGGTTCGCATCATTGAAATGGCCATAACTCCGGAACCCCTCGACCGATCCGAACCATTTTTAATAGCAAACAATACGATAAAATTCCGGTTCTATCCGAGCTATAATCCGAAACCGGTCAATGGGAAATATCTTAATATGAATGAACTTGTTTTTGTTCACAGACATACATACATACACACATACAGACATCATCTCAATTCGTCGAACTGAGTTGATTGGTATATGTGACTTGACCCTCCGAGCCTTCTATCGAAAATTCGTTTTTTGAGTGAACATATAGTCTTTAAGTACACTTCGGTGTACAAGAAAGGCAAAAACGTTCGATAAAATAGTAGCTGCGTTGTAAGCCTGTACAATATACATAATACATTTGAACGAGATTTTTGCAATCATCTAGAGCGGGCAGTGCAAAAGTAACGTTCTATGGATGCTTACACTCGGGATGGAACATTCGTAAACACTCAAACAATTGTTTAGTTTGGCTCATGAAACATTTTGCCAAACACTTCTCATCTCTGCTGTCGCTCCGACGACAGACTTTATTGTGTATATGTACCTACTTACATATATTGTGTAGACATGCGATTTTCCCGGCACAGATCTCCGAATAAACATCCGCTTTCCCGCCTTCACGGCGAACACTTCCTGTCGTCGTCCGCGCCATTCGGTGATTGTTAGCACATAAATATAAATGGGATGATGAAAGCAAACATTACGTACATATATCCCTCTTCATGAGTAATTTAGCATGCGGATTGCGTGCATAAGCCCGGCGACGGCGGTAACAGTCGCAATTATGTGAACAATGCTGCTTTTTCATGCAACCCATCTTGCTGTTGCTTACATATATGTTCTGCTTTGTGAATCCTTTAGTTTTCCTAAGATGTTTGGTTTTTTTGTACCACGATGTCGTAATGCACGTTCAGCGTGCCTGTCTGGGTCATGTTGACCCCAACATCCTATTATGGTTAAAGTCTTCGCCTTTGTTGGAGAAAATTCTCAGCAGAACAATTAAGTCGGTATTGTTTCGTAGGCTACGAATCGTAGCTGCTTATATGTTCATACTTTACTTATAGTCCAGTAATGGGAGCTACTAGTGTACCGATCAACAATCAACGATCAATTCTGACTATACACTATACATGTCAATGGTTGCTCCTCCGTGATTGATCTGAACTGGTACCAGTTGCATTGTGATCCAACTGAATAAGGGACATTCCACTTATTCTCAAAGTGCAAATTTTGCAGCTCATGCATATTTGATCAATAACGGCGCCGGCCAAGTCCTTATAGTCAGCTGGGAAGGGAAAGGAATGTTAGAGTGTACTGGTTGTTGCTACTAGAGACCGAGAGCACTCTGCGTCCCCACAACCCGCACGGACTGGGAAATTTGTTAGACGGAAAGGATGGGAGATATGGGAGTCACCGTTGGGTCGGTGATGCGATCCATGGATAGGGTTATTTATAGTGTTCGTGATAGATTGTGTGGTGAATAAGGTGAATAAGGTCAAGCGGCACAGCACGCTTTGGTTGCATAACTTATAGGCGTTATATTTACACTGTGCTGTGAGTGGAAGTTGGAAGGGAGGGAAACGACTTTTTTCAATTCGTTTCTGGTTCTAGCGATGGCTATGAACATATGAATATACAGGGTGTTCAATAAGTTCGGATACACCATATAACTTGAATTAATTTCACATCTGTAATTCAGATTTTCAAAGTAAATGTATTTGTTGAAAGGTCATATAACACTGATCAAATATAGTATATGGTTTTGAATAAAGTCTTTTTCTACTTTTTTTTTATAAGCCTTAGATGTATCTAAAGTTTGTTAGTTCCGGCACGCTGAAATAATTTTCGATAAGTTGCTCAAGCTACAGAAGTCTAAAACGTTGACTTTTGAGTTTAAATCTCACTATACTAAATTAGAATAACTAAATTAATAGACAAAAGCTTTACACTGCTATTTCAGTGATGATATGGTGATAAATTTGCAAGTTTAGTCAAAATATGCTTAAATCTATGAAAAAGGCATAAATACATTATATAAAGCCAATTTTGGTTAAAATTTGCCACAATAGGGATATAATCAAGTTTTGGAAAAGATAATGATAGATTAAACTGAGATGTAACGCAGCCTTGCTTTTTGACAAAACAAAAATCATTAAAACAGGTACAGCGGCAATTTTAGCAATTTTAAAGATCAAAATAAAATGAATCCGTACTTCACCCAATCTGAATTTTATAGATTATTTCGTATGGCCATAGTTGCTACCACTGATGCTGAGGACAACAACCTAATTTGATTTAACTTAACACCATTACTCAATAAAAACTAGACGAAATACCAATGACAGACGTGCGTGCCGGCTGAAAGGATCTTGAGACACATTTGCAATTATTACAAAAGGATAAAGGACAGTTTGTTTCAAAACATATACTGTACTTGATCAGTATTATGTGAGCTTTCAATTAATACATTCACTTTGAAAATCAGAATTACAGATGGGAAATAAATTCAATTTTACTGTGTATCCGAACTTATTGTACACCGTGTACATGAGTTGTATATGTAGAGAAGAGAGAGTGAGAGAAAGTGGATATAAAGATACAAAGTAGGATGAAAAGGACGGGCCAGGGATTGAACCCATGGCCTTCTGCATACGAATCAGAAGCGGTAGCCACTAGACCACCAAGCCCGTCCGTAATGGGAGCTACTAGTGTACCAATCACAAAGTCAAATGTGAATATTTTCAACAAGATTCGAATGGGTTAGAGTATCCTTTTTGTGACATATTCTGAGCTCTTATTATTCCAGATTTTAAATACTTTACAATTTATTTCGAATTATCTTAATACAAGAGTCTTTATACTTTCCCTATATCTCAGCCGACCGAAGAACCCCCTGTCCAGCTGGGAGACCAACATCAACTCCTCGAAGTGCAACTACACGGCCCTGTACCCTCGCTCTTGGTCCGAGTATGATCTCAGCGATTACGGCATCAAGCTGGTTCAGCGTCAGATTTCGCCCATCATTCCCCATGACTACAAGGAGAGCTCTCTACCAGCGGCCGTCTTCGTGTGGACGGTAGAAAACGTCTGCGGCAAGGATCGACAGGTCACGATTACGTTCACGTTCAAAAACGGAACCGGCAACAAAAAGCAGGATGCCGAAGGGAATAGCGAAACGGCCGAATTCTCGCATGGTTCGGCCAAAGGTGTCAGTATTAAGCAAACCATAGCGGATATGGAGTGCACGTATTGTATCAGTTGTAAGACTTCCTCGGAAATCAACCTTACACGGTGCAGTAAGTTTGACCCGACCGGAAGTGGCGACAAACTCTGGAATGATCTAAAGGAAAACGGACAGTTGACGGAGACTTCAGTTGAAGAAACCCCGAAAAGTTAGTTTGATTGGTTAATGTAATTTTCAGGTGTTTTATTTTTCTTTTTTTTTATTATTTCTAGCAAAGGATGTGGCTGTGGCTGTTAGCGCACAAATTCTAGTACAATCAGAAGGTAGCTCCGACTTGGAGTTTGCCCTAGTCTGGGATATGCCAAAGATACGGTTTGGTAAGAAGACAAAAGAATACTACAAGTACTATACCAAATACTTTGGCAAAGCGGGTGATGCGGGACCATCGATATCGGATTACGCTCTGCAAAATTTCGGAAAATGGGAAACACTGATCAACGAGTGGCAGCGGCCTATATTGGACGATAGGTAGCTTATTTTGGAGTATCTGCTTCCCCAACATCTTTGGAAATCAACTATTGAAAACTTTTTTGCAGTGACCTTCCAGATTGGTACAAGAGTGCCATTTTTAACGAACTGTATTTCATTGCCGATGGCGGTAGCGTTTGGCTTACTACAGACGATGCTGAGCTTCCATATGACGATCCTAGGTCAGTTATGCTCATTAGGGGGTTGAGATGTCTTGCGTTTTAATCGATATTTCTACCACGCAGATTGGCCTATGGGAGATTCGCCTATCTTGAGGGGCACGAATATCGCATGTACAACACGTACGATGTACATTTCTATGCTTCTCACGCACTAGCTAGCCTTTGGCCAAATCTACAAGTAGGTTATAGTTGTTGATGATAAATTATTTAAAGTTGTGCCTTTAATCATGTATTCCTCTACATTCTAGGTAAGCTTACAATATGACTACAAAGATACAATAAATCGTGAAATTCCTGACGGGCGGAAACATCTCTACGACGGGAAGACTATCCCTAGAAAAATTAAAAACTCGGTGCCACATGACTTGGGCGATCCAGGTAAGTTCCATTGTTCAAGGAAGGCATTACATTCACAGAACTTTGCATGTCTGTGGTCAGCACAAGCAATGTATATCAATGGTTTGATCATCCCCTCTGCCGTTAGAAAGTATACCACGGCACAACACGAGTTCGATGGGCTTCTTGGAACACTACGGCTGGACGAGCTACCCAGTCAACCAGTCATCTTATAAGATGTTGAATAAGATGTTAAAGTGGAGGCGATATGCGTACATTTTACATGCGCCTAAATGAAGGCATGCACGCATATGGCCTCCACTTTATCATCTCATGCATCATCTTATACGATTACTGGTTGACTGACTGTCTGGTGTCTGATAAACTTCGATTTCCGGCTCATTCTCTAGATTTTGGCGGAAATCCACACCACAGCCTTTGAATATCCTCGAAAATTACCATTGGATGCACTTGAATTTGTCCGAGTTCGTCGAGCATCTTTCATATCACGGGCTCTTGACACTACTACTTACTTGCAGTCCTGGGCACCCACGGTGGTGCAGAGGGCCGAATTGAAAGATATCCATCCAGGGCGATTGCCAGCCATCGCCTTGACCTGTGGCCCGATCAAATTTCTGTCGACTTCCTTTATTTTCTTGTTGAGGCTGCTCTGCCATGAGCCTCTGGGTCTGCCTCTGCTGCAATGTCCTACTGGGTTCCAATCTAACGCTTGCATGCTGATTTCGTTTCCACCCCTGCTGTGGCCGAGCCACCTCATCTTTCGCTCCCGAATTTCTGTCGCTATCGGCTTTTGATGACATCGACAATGGAGCTCCAAGTTGGAGATCTTGTGAGGCCACCATGCATGAATTATATACCGCAGGCATTTATTGATGAAGACCTGCAGCCGTTAAGTGTTCTCCACTGATACACACCAGGTTTAACTGGCGTATAGCAGCACATATTTCACGTTCGAGTTGAAAATAAACTCGCAAAAGCAGCCCTCGCCTTCTTGAATCGTGCACCTATATCGATATTAGTGCCGCCGTCGGCTGCCATTTGGCTACCAAGATATTGGAAGCTTTCAACATTCTTCACTGATTGCCCAGTGTTGGAGCGCTAGCCCGGCTCCAGTGGGAACGCAAAACTGTCCGATCCTCAAACTTGTGTCGCCGAGTGCAGTCTCTGAATAACTCTGATGCTCTCGCAAGAGCGGGTGGTGGCTATCTTGTGGCTCTGAACAACTCTTGTGCCCTGAAAAGGACGGTGGGGAAAATGCCACTCAAGCCAATACTGCACGCAACACAGCTTCAAGATGGAAGTTTTCTCGCGGTGGACTGTATTCTCTGGTGGACCACTTTGTGTGGTTTCGGATCCGCTGTAGGGAATCTTCTCTGGAGCCTTGGTCGGATGCAAAAAGAACGGAAAACACTGCTTTGACTTAGCAACTATTTATTCGATGTTGACACCTTGGAGTACAAATGAAAACTGACACTTTTTCTTAATGCTATGCGTCTTATATGCTAGGGAGTTTTGAGTTGGCAGCAGCGGTTTGCCGCTTGGCTGCAGCAGTTTACCACTTGCTGGCGGAGAGGCGGAGCCTATTATTGATAATTTTCATGCCGTGCCTGCGTATGTGTGCGAATGAAATGTTCTTTGTGGAGGCAGTCGGGCAGGAATAAAACAAAACTTGGCAACATGCGGTGAGCATGTTCGGACATGTCAAGGCGTCACTTTGGCATTGGCGCCAACACCCAGCTACCGTAGAGCTGGAAGGGTTGACCGTGTTTACATCCAACGATATGGTCTTGTTGACGTTGATGGTAAGACCTTCCGCTGAGGAGCGATTGGCAAGATCGTCGAGCTTGCTTTGTATATCAGAGCGCTGTTGAGCTAAGAGAGCAACGTCATCAGTCAGTTCGAAGTCATTTAGGTGCTCCATGATAATGGGCTATCAGGTATCAGTATGGTACTCCCGTTCCACAATAGTTTTGAAATATATACTACCAGTTTCTTTATAATCACATCCATTGAGCTTTGATCTTTTATCAAGTTATGCTTCTGTTTCCTCTTAAGTAACATGTAACGGCATTCTGTTTTCTTTCCTTCCATTTCCCAGATGAGGAACCGTTCGACCTGATCAACGCCTATCCGATACACGACGTGTCCGAATGGAGGGACCTCAACACAAAGTTCATCCTGCAGGTGTATCGGGACTACTATACGCTCAATCATTACGCACAGTTGAACGCGGAGAATGCCAGTAAGTTCAGTTCGATAGAATTTATCGACAAGGAAAGTATATACGAGACGTACGTTCAGGACAATCGTAACAAGGTTTCGCCAGAAGAGAAACAACAGAATAGGAAATCCGCTTCGATGTACATCAATGAAACCAATGGGAAGGTCTATCTAATGGACGCCATGACATATCTCAAGAGCATGTATCCCGCATGCAAACAGGTGCTTGAGAAAACGCTAGAGTGGGACAGGGATAATGACGGTATTATAGAGAATAGCAAATGTCCAGACCAAACGTATGATACTTGGGTCATGGATGGGCCCAGTGCTTATTGCGGTGGGCTTTGGCTGGCCAGTCTGCACTGCATGTCTGTGATGGCAAATTTACTAGATCAAGCTGACGACTGTGTTAAATTCCGTGAGATTTTGGAGAAAGGTAAGGTATCGTTTGAGGAGAAGCTCTGGAATGGATCTTACTATAGATTTGATGGTCAAAGTGCATCAAAGAATTCTATCATGTCGGACCAGCTGTGCGGTCATTGGTACTTACGGTGTTGTGGATTTGATTATGATATTGTTCCGAAAGAGAACGTGCGAACAGCTTTGAAAACCATCTACGATAACAATGTGATGCGTTTCTGCGGCGGAAACATGGGAGCAGTTAATGGCTACGTGCCAAGCACACAGCCCAATAAGGACGGTAGGGCGGATGCATCCACAGTGCAAGGCGAGGAAGTGTGGACCGGTGTGACGTATGCCTTGGCATCAACCATGATTCACGAGGGAATGTTCACTGAAGCTTTCCAGACTGCTGGCGGAATGTATCAGACCTTGTCCGAGAAAATTGGCATGAACTTCGAAACACCCGAGGCATTGTACGCTGAGCGTCATTACCGCGCCATCGGATATATGCGACCCCTCAGTATTTGGTCAATGCAAACAGCGTGGGAGCAGAAGAAACAGAACAGAGATTAGGTTAATTTGTAGGACAATAGAACTTTAAATGCTATATTTTAAGCTTTGCTGCTAAGGTAGAGCTCATATTTGGAATATGGTGCCGTTACATAACTCTAGTATTTATAGAAACGTACTTTGAACGCATGTGATGCGTTTTATTTGTATTTAACATTTAGTTTTATTTTTATTATCGAACTAATCCCAAATATTACAATCGGTTAATAGTTAGAAGAGCCTTTTAAGTATGTAATTGGAACAATAAGTTATATTATATCTTTATCACCTAGCATTTGTCAATCATGATATCTACTCAGAAACTTGCACAATCGTATATCCCATAAACCACACACATTCATAGCGGATTTGATACCAAATTGAATTCCGAAGTCGAAGCATTTGATATCCTCTGCCATTTATATACTTTAAGAATATGGCGTTACGTAATAAGTGGATGCTGCCTTACGTACACCGAAGTTCCCAATAGGTTATGGACCCAGCCAGAAAAGACGCAGCGGTTAACGGAATCCCGCAGTTCTGGGGAGGACCTTCATTTCACAACTAGAATTTCCGCGTATTTGCGCTTATTTTGAATCGCGCAAAATTTCTGCTGATCGGATTACTCGCTGATGAGTGTTTCAAAGTTATATTAATCCTCCTTTGGCATTAGGGTAATTTTTGACCCAAACCGTACACTACGTCAGTTAGCAGCTGCCAACGTGATGC
Source organism: Aedes albopictus (assembly GCF_035046485.1). Lineage (NCBI taxonomy): Eukaryota > Metazoa > Arthropoda > Insecta > Diptera > Culicidae > Aedes > Aedes albopictus. The sequence continues at coordinate 226,531,664 of NC_085137.1, read as the reverse complement.
AAAAGAAAGGTTAGAGAAAAAGCCGGCCAAGGCTATGCGAACAAAAATGTTCATAAACACGTTTGCGGAGAATTTTGGAAACTCAGAACCTGGTTCGGAAGAAGTTGAGCCGTTTGAAGATGATAGTTCGTCGATGCGAAAACACCTGCTGGCATTTAAAGACTTGATACGGCAACTACGTGCTGATGGTGCAAAGCTGTCATATGGATATGACACCCAAGTAACCACGCTGTTGAAGCTGTACGTATTGCATGTGAACGTGTAGCCCCGGCTCCCTCTAGCGTTGTGATATTTGTGAACAAGCCCTTATTACTCTGAGGATAATGCAGCACAGTTCGCTTGATTGCATAACTCGTAAACGTTATTCGATGGATTGACACTGTGCTTCTTCTTCTTCTTGGCGTAACGTCCTCACTGGGACAAAGCCTGCTTCTCAGCTTAGTGTTCTATGAGCACTTCCACAGTTATTAACTGAGAGCTTCCTCTGCCAATGACCATTTTGCATGTGTATATCGTGTGGCAGGCACGAAGATACTCTATGCCCAAGGAAGTCAAGGAAATTTCCTTTACGAAAAGATCCTGGACCGACCGGGAATCGAACCCGTCACCCTCAGCATGGTCATGCTGAATACCCGTGCGTTTACCGCCTCGGCTATATGGGTCCCTGACACTGTGCTGTGAAAGTTGGAATGGAAGGAAGGGAAACGGATCTTTCAACCTGTTTCGGTCTAGTGAACATGCAATGCCGATGCGGTATGTAGAGACTCCCTCCTCCTTATATAGAGAATAGAAAGATTCAAAGTATGAGAAAAGGGACGGGCCAGGGATTGAACACAGAACCTTCTGCATACGAATAAGAAACGGTAGCCACTAGACAACCAAGCCCGTCACAGATGACATCGGCATTGCTGAGAAAAAATCTTCATGAATTGGATATCAAAAACTAAGAGCAATGAATGAAGATCAGACAAGCAATCCAGAGGAGAAAAAATATTTCCCGCATGATGAAGAAGCAGCTGAGAAGATTGAAAGTTCCATTGGTCCAGATAAACTGAACTCCTCTTTACGGCTTCGGGTGATCCGGTTTGACAGGCGTCTGCAACGATATCAAATTATGCCAGAAGAAATGACAGTTGCTAGCATGAATATGAATGTTGAAGATCCACGCATCATCGGGCAAATCGAAATTGGAAAATCAAAGGAACCGGTGGCAAAGCCAAGGAAGGTGTAGTATGTGTTCATCAATCAAGCGACAGTTTCCTCAAGAAAGCTGCTAATATGCAGCTGTTTGAATCATAAAGGACTAATGCAATCTTGACCGTGGAACCACGTGGTGTACGGTTTGACTTGGTTTGACACTAAGTTTTTCACTTCACTTCTTGTATAGGTAACCTCCAACCAAATTAGTTAAAAAATGTGTCTCTTATAAACATATACATACCGAGATTCTCAATATATTCAAACATAACTCGAGAAATGTTTCTCGTTCTTATTCAAAATAACCTCAAAATAGTTTAATACTGTAAACCAGCTATAAAATTGCTCACATACATTATCGAGCTATTTTGAGGTTATATATTACAAGAACATGGGATATTTTTGAAGAATGGTTTCAACATCAAATTTACGACCTATTTACAAGAGAGAAATAAAACAAATGCATGATGAAATAACAAACCTTGTTTAGAACAACATAAAACAGCGTTCTCAAATAATTGAATTGCTTTAAGCAGATTAAACGAGCTTACAAAATGGGCTGTCTGTCAGCAAGCTTTGAGTGCTTGCAAAGAAAATCATAAGTTCAAATTTCTACGTACAATATCTTTATGCCAAAAATGTATTTACTTCATTGTTTAGGTGCTTGACAACCATTCAAATTTACGTTACCAATTGACATTGCATTTATGTCTCTTGCATAAATTAAAAAACAATTATTACTGAAAAGACTATTGCTTCAAGCGCTCACTATACATATATAGACATCAGTGCTATTTTTTTCAATAAATCAAATAACTATTTCGGTTTATGTAAAAACGTCAAAGAGTCATATATCATAAAATATTTATGTACTGCCTCATAAGTTTTCAATCTTATTTCAGCGAAAGAAAAAAAAACCTATTCGAGAATTAAATTGAGGCGAAACAGTCGTAGATAAGTTGTCAAAAAATTTGTCAAAAGGTGTTATTAAAATAAGCAAAATCATAAACATATAACTCAATTTCTAGCTAAATTTGTGAATTGTTTAACGTGAATAAATCTGGCTAACGCCACCATTGTTCAGGCTCCTAAAGCTTCATTATGAGCCGATTTCGGTCAAGTAATACTCTACGTGCAATATATCAAAGATATATACGGTTTTCTTTAACGCTGAAACAAAGAACATTCTAATACGTGAAGGTATTTGGAAACCTGGTCTAACCATCTAAGCTTCATCCAGCTGTGTAAAAAACCATTGAATCAAACAGTAATAAACAACGCAAAAACGCTGGATCTTTTAGTGGTGTTTTTTCCAATGAATGTAGCAAAATTTCGCGATGAAAGCTAATAAAATGCTAATGAAACAATGTGTATATAAAATCATTGTTGTATCCGAAAATATCCATGGTATAAATGAGGAAGAACAACCGGATAAAAATTTACAACCAGATTGCTTTTACAGTGTATCAAATCAACTATCCGTGCTGCATTTTTTTCGTCAAAATCATTTTTCGTACAAATTTTCATAACTTTTTAATGCGATAATCAAACACGCTCGACGAATCTTAAACTAATAGGGGAACTTTACGTATTCTCGGCAGTTTTGTTCTCTTCGTCATGGGGGTTTTTTTGAAACCTGTTGGTCTCAAAGTTGGCCTCAAATCCTTCCCCACCAAGCTGAGTTATATGCCCAAATTTCAGGCAAATCGGCCCACAAAAACCCCCCATGACGAAGAGAACAAACCTGCCGATAGTACCCTTCGTCACCCTATATATTAAAGCACCATCGGTAAATGTTTGAACGAGATCGAATAATCTTTCTGAAAGTTATTTAATATCACATCCAAACTTTTGGACGTTATTATTGTTATTTGACTCATTCCAGCGTAACGGAACACCGCGAGGAACTAACTTTCGTGAACAAATGACGTCTGCAATCAATTTTAATGTTCATGATCACATGGTTTAACAGGTTTTATAACAAGCTTATTAGATGTGCTTGCTGATGCAATACTTGTTCTATGAGGTTTTGGTTCCAATTTACTTTATATAACATGTTACATTTCGTAACGGGACACCATCGCAGAAATCTTCTTTTTAAAATTTTCAATCTGAAATGAGTATATTAGTTCTTTTACGATGTTTTGAATAATAAAGTCTTCTAGACATTTCTTCTTTGGATTGATGTGAACAAGATTGCCGAAGTGAGTTTTACTGAGAAATGTATAGTTTTGGAAATATTATTGATTTAGTTTTAAGAGCGCAGCGTTACGCTCGCGTGAAAACAGTGTTTTGCAAATGGTGTCCCGTTACGGCTAAAGTCATCTAGTTGTAGATTGAATGCTTTGCTAGATAGAATGTTGGTGTCTTCGGCAATATTTTTCAGACAGATAGTAGCTGTCCGGCAGGACACCAATAGTCCTTCAAACCCACTCTGGCCCTATGGTGGCCATCGGAATGGGCCCTGGGGAACCTGTTTCGAGTTTTATTTAACCTTCACATATCCGACACTCTACAACTCATTTTCAAAATGCTGGCATTTCGCCAATTTTCATCCGATTTTTTTGAAGTCGCCCTCAATTGATCTTAAATTGGAGCTAGTTTATTATACTCAAGTGGCCATGCAATATCCGGAACCATTCCGGAGATATTCCGGATTGTGATGGAGTCAGGGGGTTGTCAAAATGGCTAAAAGTGATTATTTCGTATGTTGTTGTGTTTGAACCATCGATTTTCATCGAAATTTTTGTTGCGAATAGTGAAACACAACTGCTATAACCAGATTTGAATCAGTTGGCCCATCCGGATTCCCGTGACAGGTTCCGCGGGGCCTCATTGGGGACGCTTCTGGCTTTCAACCTAAACATGTCGTGCGACATATCAATCTTCATGATTTCGAATGACTGAGTCAGAAACGATAGACCACAGACAAACAGACGACCATGCTTTTAACGATCATTTTATATCTTCATAGTTGTCGCTTTCACAACCAAATCGTCTTTATTTGCGTTTGACGTTTAACACTAGCGCCTTCTGTTGACGATATTGCACAACGCAGTGTTTCGTGAAACATTTCCACCAGGTGATGGTAGTGTGAACTGGGCGATGATTTTCACGAAAATTGTTCTAGGTGTTATGTCTGTTTGTCTGTGGATAGACTGAAGTATGTATCAACTAAATGGCCACCTCGAAACATTTAGCACAGGTTCCACGGGGGTGTCATCGGGAACGTTTCTGGTTTGTAATCAAAACATGTCGAGCGACGTATCAATCTTCATTTCGAAAGAATGGGATAGAAAAAAAATGATTTAAGGTGTGTATCAACTGATATGGCCGCTTCGTAACCTCTGGAGCAGGTTCCGCGGGGGCCTCTCAAACACAACACACACGAAATAATCACTTTTAGCCATTTGGCAAAACAGATCCCTTCCCCAACCCCTGACCCCAGTACAATCCGGAATATCTCCGGAATGGTTTCGGATACTACATGGCCATTTGAGTGTAATAAATAAGCACCAATTTATGATCGATCGAGAGCGACTTCAAAAAAATCGAATGAAAATTGAGAAAATGCCAGCATTTTGAAAATGAGTTATCGGGGGTCGGGTACGTGAAGTTTAATTGTATCTCCAAAGCTATGGTTGTGCGACGTATCTATCTTCTCGGTGTTTCCCCATTCTACATTATAATGATCCGAAGAAGATTCAATGATATCTATAGTACATTCTTCCAACACAGTCTTTCCAAGCATATGTCGCATGTTGCTTTAATCCTTTATTGGAAGGCTCATGCGCCTTGAGAATAAAGGAGCCAATATTCGTTGAAATAAATTTTACATTTTAAAGGGGATCTTTCTTTTATTCTATGTTAGATTTGGGGAAACGTTGAACTTGCCGTTTGGTCGAGGTTAGAGAGAACACAGTTTTTTTTTTGAGGGGATGAGATTATGGGGGCTTTCCGTTCATATTTAGCTAACGACAACCAGTAACGATACAAACAAACGGATTTCGAGAAGAAAAAAAAGTTGTCAACCAAAACGACAAGAGGGAGGTCGCTAGACTTTCAATCAACGGTTACTAATTTATGTTATCACAAAAAGTAATGCTACGCCATTTTCGTGATGCAGTCTACACTTTTTTTTTCAATAAGAACATAAGCTTCAAAATATGTTTGTCGTCATAAAATTAAATTATACGGTGATGAATGGGGTAAAGAAGGAATGCCAACCATCACTTCAGGATCTTCAAGTTTTGAACGCTGTGTGATTCTATAAACCTTCTTATACATCATGGTGGTAATTCATAGGACATGTTAAAAAGGTTATAGCTTTTAAAGAGTATGCTGTCATCACAAAATTTAATAAAACATCACTTTTTATATTGATCCACCAGAATACCTGCCCTTTGTTTACGTAGTTTCCGTGGAGAGCTGAGAAGTGGGCTTTGTTCCAGTAGGAGCGTTACACCAAGAAGGATACTGAAAATATATAGACTAAGGTGGCCCACACTTATATGAAAAACAAAAATTTCGAAAAATGCCAAGTCTTACCTCCTCAATCAGTTGTTTTGGACTCCCAGAAGCTACGTTCAAAATTTGAGCAAAATCGGATGAGCCTAAGGGGGCGCTCAAAACGCTTGAAGTTTGTATGGGAAAACTTGGCCAAATGTATGCAGAAATTTTAAGTTTTCGAATTTTGCCGCTAGGTGGCGCTGTAAGCGTTCAATAATCAAACCCTTTGGTATTATTGTAGGTGACTATATGCCAAACAACTTTGTCGAAGACCGTAAAGTGATCCAACGTCTGTGAAAAAAGTTATACTCTAGGAAAAGTGAGGATAAACTTTATTATTATTTTTCCAATACATGTAAAGGAATAATATCAATAATGAAATCTCAATACTTTTCCTCACTTTGCCTAGGGTATAACTTTTTTCACAGCCGTCGGATCACTTCGCAGTCTTCGACAAAGTTCTCTGGCATATAGTCACCTACAATAATACCAAAGGGTTTGATTATTGAACGGTTACAGCGCCACCTAGCGGCAAAATTCGAAAACTTAAAATTTCTGCATACATTTGGCCAAGTTTTCCCATACAAACTTCAAGCGTTTTGAGCGCCCCCTTAGGCTCAACCGATTTTGCTCAAATTTTGAACGTAGCTTCTGGGAGTCCAAAACAACTGATTTAAGAGGTAAGACTTGGTATTTTTCGAAATTTTTGTTTTTCATATAAGTGTGGGCCACCCTAATATACACCCTATAATATCATTTCATCATGGTTACAGATTTTTGGTTAAGTATTCGACCAAACCAAACTTATTTATCCACTTATGAATGTCTTTAAAATTTTCGTAACGGGACACCAAATCTACGTATCCATTGTAACGCCTAAGATAACACGTCGATCAAGGTAACCCATATGTTGGAAGAAAGGTCTCCACGAGTACTAATAGAATCCTGAAAATCATTTTTCTAAAGCTAGTAATAAATTCGCTATTACAACAAATATACTATTTTCGTAACGGGACACCATTAAATTGCGGCATATAAATTGGGTGTATAAAATATACGTTATTATACTACATTAATAAAAAAAAATAGTTGTAATGTTTTCGAACTTTACCGTGCCAGCAGGCATATTAGAAAATTATCAATGAAAAACTTTATTTTTCTTACATAAAATGCTATTACTTCACCGAGCTATTTAAATACGTAACCAGTCAAATTTTAAGTAAAACAAATGGTTTTCCTAGGATTGAATCTACCCTTTTTCGTGTTCTGGAAAGCTTGCGGCGAAACAATCACTTTGATATAGAGCTTGCTGACGTTTATTCACCTCTCTCTTTCAAGCATGCAGGCGGGATAGGATTTGTTTTCATCGGGAAACCTTTCCTGATGACAACAAATCCTATTCCGCCTGCATGTTTGAAAGAGAAAGGTGAATGAGCGCTTGCACGCTGACGTCATCATCATCTCCTTCTCTCTCTTTCCTTCGGCGTCGGTCCATAAAGCCGTCCTTGCCCTCAAAAAAAATTTGAGGGCAATGTTTACAAATCGTATGGGAATTCGATGAGGTTATGTTTTTGATGCAAGCCTCTATAAACGTCAGCAAGCTCTATTTCACACCCTTGGCGTAGAGGTGCGTGAAATGTGTCATTTTCGCCCTTGTATAAATTTAATCCAGATTTCCCGTCTCGTGCGCAGTCAGTTGGTAGCCCACTTGGTAGCATGATTGGTAGCTAAATATATTTACACCACCCCTGCAATCACTCAACGTTGGTCCACCCCTGACAGCCATCGAAACGTCGATGACGAAGGTGCGCAAAAGATAGCATGCAGTTTATTTGCTATCAACATCGGTAGACAGAACGGGAGAAATAAACTCCGAAAAGTGCCGCCACCGCGGAACGGGAGCATCGACTGACAACGGAGAACGAGAGAAGAGTCAGTAAATTTTTCACTCGCACACAAAAAGGCGTCGGAAGGCTTGCAGAAGTTTGTTGCTAGCGCGTTTTGTAATCGTATTTTGGCCGGGAAATCCTGCACGGAACCAGCATGAATGTCGAGGAGGAAGTGCTCAAGATCCAGAAGAAGCTGGGAAAGATGACCTCGTCCGATGGAACGGTGAGTAAAGGTGGAAAATGTTTGTTTTTCAGTTCCCGTGATTTCCTCTGGGCTGGCAGGGCGCGCATCGCTTTTTGTACAGTAATGGATGTGCATGGTGCCGAGAGCATCACGTATGCCTGCCTCTTGTTTGCATGCACTGGTTTCTTTTATTTTACGATCGTTTTTTTCTGCCTAGGTATCATCCTGCGGGGCATTTCAGCCACAAGCTGGAAACTTCCGTTTGAAATTTATTTTCCGATCGATCGTATCGCCCAAAAAATCGGAATGGCTGAAATGCATTCTGATTGGTTAATCACCGGTTTGTTGTCTGTAGCTAGGGTCAAAGCACCAATCCTCAGCTCATTAAATATTAAATTTTGTATGTTTTTCACCAACAACTTTTAAGAAGGAGGTCCAAAATTGTCAAATTTTGCGTTACATAATATTCGAATGATCCATTATCCAGTGGAAAATTAAAATTTGTAGTTGCCTAATTTTATTTTATTTTTAATATATTGTCAGAGTTTCGAAACGAATACATATCTGGCTCAGTATGGACACTTTCATTTCGTTTCTGTTAATGAAGATGAAGTGGAGTTTAATTTTTCGAAATGATGAGTAGTAGGATTCACTCAACAGCGTAAACTGTTTAAACTGATACGTCGCGATCACCAAGGCAATCTTTGATTATTTCATTCGCAAAATCATAAAACATTAAATACAAATGAGCAGAAAATCATGGCTTACGCAGCAATTTAATCTGTGTAGTGAGTATTACATTTAATTAAGTTGTTCCGCTTTGTTTATCTTGTTGGCTAAACGGTAGGCAGCTTCCAATCGAAAAGATTTGAAAGTTGTTTTATTAATTTCTTGGAGTGGTTTGGTTGAAATTTATTTATTTGTCGTCAATCAATACGTAGACCAAATTTTACAGTAAAATTTATAATAAATAACGTCTGTAACAATGAAATTCTTAATTTCTATTTTCACCTGTCTTATTGCCTTGTATATCTTGAAACATGTTTAAGTTTCGATCTATTCATTGTTATATCAATTGCTTCACAATAACTATTATAGCACGACATCATTCTATTAATAGGCCCATTAATGCCATAGTCAGTTCTTTGGCATTTAATATAAAATAGATTCCTATTTCTTAGTTGACGAGTGGGAACGTAAAAATTTAGATTTTCTAGCATAACTGCACTGTCGACTTTACATTAGTCCTGTTCAACGACGTTGGTTGAACTTGCTCGAACTTGCTCCATCCCGCTCTTTCTCATTTGTTGATAAATGGGTATGAGTAGAGATCGTAAAATGATGAACTAAGTTGATTTAAGAAATATTCACCGAAAATCGGGGTTTCGAACTACTTGTGCACCTGCGTCAATTCCCGACACCTCACAGCTAAACAAATCAAAATATCACTTGCCGCATAATGCCTGGTTTAGATGGTGCAAGTGACTTGATTCAAGTCAATGGAAACTGTCCAATTGAACGCGAATAGAACGTGTAAACACCACCGCTCAACTCACTTGATCAACTGACTTGACTTGAACGAAAGTTGAACATGTTGAACTTTTTCATTCAAGTCAAACGAAATCATCTCATTTGCCTCGTCTAAACCCGCGATTCATGTGAGTTGAATTCAAGTCATCTGTCAAATGAGATGAATTCAATCCAGTATGCTTACGCACCGCACGAATTGAACAATGTAAACATTTCGTTCAACTTAAATGCTTTCAAGAGCATTCAGGTGGAGGATCAAGTCGTTTGCTCAGTCTAAACACATCATTCAATTGGATTGAGCACATTTGAGAAGTTTGCAAGTGAAATGCTCGTTTCAGTTGATCAATGTAAACCAGGCTTAACGCACTTCCGTAGGTAATCATCTCCCGCAACGAGATCCACAGTTAATAAGATACATTTTCACTTTGAAGCCGCACAAGTGCTCAAAACAAATATTACACGCAGGCGAGTGCTCTTCGGCAGCACAAAGATGGGTGCCGAAGTGATTTCCCATTTGATTTTGCTGGAAGTTCTGCATAGGTGCCGAGAATTGGCGCTGGACTAGGTGCAGTAAGCTCGTTCAAAATCAACTTTTGCAGCAGAAAATTTTCACAACAATCACTGTTAACAACAAGTTCACGCAATAAGGTATCTGATTGAGATGGAAAAAGTGGACGAAAACGGTCGTTTCGTTGTGAATATAGGTATGTAATGCACAATTTTGTTTACCTGTTGTGCAGGGACTGGGGTCAAAAACCCTATGTCAAACAAAGGGTTGATAACTGTGAAAAAATATTGTGTTAACTGTGAAAGATATGCGAGTGGGGGCAGTATGCCTCTATAAAATTTAGATAACACGCTTATAAGAACTATGTACTTTAAGATATAATAGATTATTTTCATGAAATAAGTCAATCATTAATGTTATACATAGAAGTTAATTTTGCTACCACTGTCAATTATTTAGTTCCTATTTTATTATAAGTTCACTGTAGTACTTATTGCATGATAAGTTAAAATTTTGATTAAAAGTTAAGTTTAATTTCAATTAGCAGTTTACTTTTCCACTTTGCTTGATGCTTGTATTAGCTGTTGCACTGCACTAAAAATTATAGTTAATGTAATCGGTATTTTGTAGAATGAGATATGTATTTCAACCACATAGTTTCATTCATCATACATACCCACTCTACATTACACTTGCAGGGTCAAGAACAAGCGTTGGATTTGCTCCGTGAGCTACAACGTTTGAATGTCGACTTGGACATTCTAACCAAGACGCGCATCGGCATGACCGTAAACGAACTGCGAAAGTGTAGCAAAGACGACGAAGTCATTAGTTTGGCCAAGTCGCTCATCAAGAGCTGGAAGCGCTTCCTAGCGGCTACTCCACCTACGAAGGAATCATCCAAGGATTCGTCCAAATCATCGAGCAAGTCCTCGAGCAAAACCAACAGCAAATCCGATGGGAACAACAAGAAGGAATCCGAAAAAGAAAAAGAGGTTAAGAAACCGACCCAGACAAGCTTTCCAGCTCCGCCGAATAGTACAACCGATGCCGTGCGCCTGAAATGTCGCGAGATGCTGACCAACGCCTTGCGTGTAGATGGAGAACCCCCGGAAGGTTGCCAGACACCTGAGGAACTTGCAGATGAGCTCGAAGAAGCCATCTTCGTGGAGTTCAAAAACACCGACATGAAGTATAAGAACCGCGTCCGCTCGCGGGTAGCAAATCTGAAGGATCCCAAAAATCCCAGCTTGCGAAGCAATTTCATTAGTGGAGCAATTACCGCGCAGCGCCTTGCCAAAATGACTCCCGAAGAGATGGCCAGTGACGAAATGAAAACCCTGCGTGATCGTTTTGTTAAAGAAGCTATCAACGACGCGCAACTGGCTACCAACCAGGGAACCAAAACCGATCTCCTCAAGTGCGGCAAATGCAAGAAACGTAACTGTACCTACAATCAGCTGCAGACACGTAGCTCTGATGAACCTATGACAACGTTCGTTATGTGCAACGAATGCGGACATCGCTGGAAGTTCTGTTAATTTATCGTGGAGTTTCAACATGTTTCATTATAATGGATTCACCTTGAGCAACAGCACATCACCTAGTAATACATCTGTTAGGTTTATCCATGGTTGGAGATAAAGTGTTGCTTGGACTATCCGATCAAAAGAAAGAATAAATAATTATTATTTCTTAACTCGTAGAATTCAACTCAGTTTCATTCCGGTTAGAAAACAAGTTTGATAAATTGATTAAGTTGCAAAGTGTACCTTTAAAATGTATTATTTGAACATGAACATGTTGCTTCGGCGCAAATATAGTGAAAGCATTATTTCAGAGATTTGTGTTGTTATAAGCAATTCTATCGCACCTAAGGAGCACCAACCAGTTTGTGGCGATAGTTTTAAGCCCAATAATAGTATTGGTAGTGACATGAGATTCGTTTGAATTTATTTTATTTTAGTTATTTATAGCTTCCACATTCCTAGTGTGTAATAAAAAAATACAAATTGAACAAATGCTTTTTCATCATCATTCAACATGTCTTAGAAGGTCTCTGTTTTCAAACTTTATGGTCTAGTAAATCCTAAATTGTAAGTCAAGAATCCATGTAAACCATGTAAGCCAATAATCCATGTAAGCCAGCAATCCACCAATCAGTGCAGAAAATGTAATTTTGACTTTTTAGGGTAAAAGTATCCTTCAGCCTATGATCCTATGTTCATCCTATTCCAAAAACAGACGGATTAAAGACTGATTATTTTCGTTCTTTTTATTATCATGCATGCTCACTCCTAACAAAAAATACAAAAATAAAAAACACGCAAAAATAACGCTTATTAGCTTTGTTTTCGATAAAATGAAAATAGGAGCACTTGCTTTAGGTGGATTCCGTTCCCCTATCTAGATTCAATCACCCACAGCTCATTTCAGAAGCTGAACCTTAAAATATGATGCATGACCAGTGCTGAAAATGTCATTTCGACATATCTAGATTCAATCACTTACATCTAGGGTACTGGTTCCCTTATTAAGCATGTGGCTCCCATTTTCAGCCTATGAAAAACAAAGGATTGAAGCGTTGTTTGTTTTGTTTCTTATTTTTGTATTTTTTGTTAGGAGTGAGCACGCATGAAAACAAAAAGAACGGAATCAATCGGTGCCGTAATCGCTTGTTTTCGAATAGGATGAATATGGGAGCGTGAGATTACTGATGGAACACATACCCTAATTGGCTTTTTAAGCGATGTTGAGATAATTCCATATTTAGAATCTGCACGCCAAACTGAGCCGAAACCAAAATTTTCATAAATTTTGGAGCCCGGGAAGCATCTTCTGGTTGTTACCAGCAAACGCCGCAGGCTTCTCCTTGTGGGTGCCCAACATTCGACGACTGTTCTTCAGCCGAAAGCCGTTCTCATTGCCAAAATTCTCCAATGTGCGGATCATGAGATTCCGGAAGAGTCACATATAACTGGGGCACCATGTCGATTTCTTCTAATTGGCTCCAGCAGACTTCAATTGACGGATCTAATCGTCAAAGTTTTTGAGATGTGCCCGAATCGAAGGTCCTTCACTGAACCTTCAGCAATCTTCAGCCTCGTAATGTATATGCAACTCCAATAATATCCTTCACATTTTGGAAAAAGTTTCCTTAGGCTGGAGCGGGAATCAAACTCACAACGCCTAAATGACCAACGCCGCTAGCCGCACGACCACGAAGCTCACTTACTGGAATTGTGAGATTCTGCAAAACGTATTCCACTTTATTTTTCAATGTTGCTTTTCCACCCGGCCAAAGTTATATGCAAAGCTAATTTTCGATCATGTTATGTGCATATACCGTATGCGTGATAATGTTTGCACCATCGTTAAATAAAATTCCAGTTTAACTTGTGAAGACAATGTATTGATTTTATTTGCAGGCATTTAAGCTATAACTCATATCATAGTGGGCTATGAATAAAAAGTGTTGATTTTCTTAGTTTAACACTTGCATAATGACTAAGTGGCAACTTAGCTCGTGATTTGTCCACGCGCAAATGTCGAAAAGTATCCGTGGTAGTGTCAAAGTCAAGATGAACAATTTTTGAATTTATTTTTTTTATTTTGACATTGCCTAATGATGTAAACATTGACACACAAACAAAAGTTATAAAAACTATTGATTCTGGAATTTGGTACGGATCGATAGTTTTTCGGAAATCGAAAAAAACGGAGGTTGCGTTCGGGCAAATTCAAGACTTTCTTATATGGCGCTACTCGTAGCTCCTGGATGCCATTGGTAATAATGTAAGTTTTTTTTTCTATGGTCGAAGGATCATAAAGGCCACCGTAATTTTCCTTTTCAATATGCTATGCCGTTAAGTCGCTGAATTCGCGTTTCTTTGCCATTTTTCTCATTGAGCGCATATAATTCGGCGCAGTATCATAACGTCCGAGGCCATAATGTCCCAGGACTTTATGGCACATTTTTCCGGGGCATAATGTCCAAACGTGCAGATATGTCAAGAAGTCCAAGGAAAGAAGGCACATAGGATATTATGACGTACCAAACTTTTGGACGTTATTTCGCAAAAAAACGCGACTTAACGACCGGGATAGTATGGCCTCGGACGTTGTGATCCGGCCCCATATAATATAATTCACCCAAATCTTATTTTTGGATGCAGCGATAGCTTTCTTAATCCATGTTAACCTTGGACGACCAGTGGACACCTTCGGGAATAGTTGCCCTTGCTTTTTTCGGTCTAAGACTGTTTTAAGGTTCTCCTGAACACTCCTGAAATATCTTTATTAACATTTGGGCCCATATAGCCGAGGCGGTAAACGCACGGGTATTCAGCATGACCATGCTGAGGGTGACGGGTTCGATTCCCGGTCGGTCCAGGATCTTTTCGTAAAGGAAATTTCCTTGACTTCCTTGGGCATAGAGTATCTTCGTGCTGCCACACGATATACACATGCAAAATGGTCATTGGCAGAGGAAGCTCTCAGTTAATAACTGTGGAAGTGCTCATAGAACACTAAGCTGAGAAGCAGGCTTTGTCCCAGTGAGGACGTTACCCCAAGAAGAAGAAGAAGAAGAACATTTGCGCGTGGACAAGTCCCGACTACCGCTGCTACCCCTTCTTGGTGCAAATTTTAAACTCAAGAAATCGTATTTTTTACTTGCAACCTACTGTGATATGAGTTAGAGCTTACGTGCATGCAATAAAAACCAAGACATTGTGTGTACAGGTGATATGGATACCTTATTTGTACGATGGTGCAAACATTATCACGCATACGGCAACTCCGATATGCGCAAGTGTCATTGAGTTTTAGTAGATGGCTTTTTAATCGGAACTGTTTATTATATGATACGTAAAACGAATCATTTGATGTGAATGTGTCAGACTAGGGGTACAATGTATGTGTAGTGTCTGATAAAATAGGCTTTTAGAATTATTTCAGTGTAACTGTTATTCACAAGCCAGACCTCAAGTCATACAGACGTATTTCCTGAATAAACTATTTTCGTTTGTTAACCTCATCGTTATTCGTTACTCGAGTCGTCCCATATATTTCGCCACTCCCATGAGAAATACACGTGATTGGCCAAAATAGAAACCAAAACTGAGAATATGACTAAAACTGCGACAATGCTTCTATTTTAGCCAGTGCCACTTTTGATACGAAAATCAAGTATAAGCTTGATTTCTGCATTTTTCTAATAAAGTATACATAGATCGAAACCACAGAGAAACAAACGTCACACTCTCATCGCCTTCCATCGATCACCTTTTTAACGGTTCCAAATATTCAGTAGTAGGTCGATTGACCACTCGCGGCGCTGGTATCGTTTTTGCTCCTGTTTGACGTTTGCTCACTACCGCCATCTGATGGCGGCCCGGCCAACCACATTACTTTTAGCATTGGGCGATTACGTTTTCGTGACGATGTTTTTTAATGAAATTTGTTCTAAGTGTTACGTCTGTTTAAACACATTGGTAGTTTTCATTGAATTATTGGTTATTTTTATAAAAATGATTTCCTTTAGACTGGCCACAACCGGTGCCCAGTTATTCCAGTTTTCAATCAAAATGTATGGTTTTCACAGCTGAAATCATCATATTTTTTTTTTTTTTTTATCTTTATTTAAAAGGTTTTCAGCTTGAGAGCTGGTTCGCCTAAATCATCATATTGTATTAGGATCTACTAGTAAAAAATCAATTTACGCCGATTTAGATCGCAACAGGCTTAATACCGCACTATGGCCAAAACCTAGGCCAAAACTGAAGCTTCTATCCTATTGTTTGCATGATTGTGTTGAACCTATACCATTACCCCTCCGAAGGTGATCATGTGGTCCCCACGGACTATTACCGTTATTACCTCTCCGCTCTCCCCAATCTTCGACTTTAGATTGACTTGCGCTTTTATTGCCCCACCAAATGCAGCAATATTTTTTAAAAAAATGTAGGAAACATTAGATAACAAAGACAACACACATACATTCGGATACAGTTGCTTTATAATGAGTGCGTGGAGGGTATCTTACCAGCCTTCTCCGAGTTGGGAATCCGACGCCTTGCTCCCTCAGCTATCTTGAAACACTTTTTGAATAATAAACAATTGCGTTCCTACTTATTTTTCCAGGGTCAAGAACAAGCGTTGGATCTGCTTCGTGAGCTTCAACGTTTGAATATCGATCTGGACATTTTGACCAAAACGCGCATCGGTATGACCGTGAATGAACTGCGAAAATGTAGTAAAGATGACGAAGTCATCAGCTTAGCCAAGACGCTCATCAAGAGTTGGAAACGTTTTCTGGCGGCGACCCCACCCTCGAAGGAGTCCTCCAAGGAATCGTCCAAATCGTCGAGCAAGTCCTCAAGCAAAAGTAGCAGCAAATCCGACGGTAATAGCAAGAAGGAATCCGAGAAGGAAAAAGAAGCGAAGAAACCAGCACAGACTAGTTTTCCGACTCACTCCAGCAACACCACCGATGCCGTGCGTCTGAAGTGTCGTGAGATGTTAACGACTGCCCTGCGGGTCGATGGAGATCCACCAGAGGGTTGCCAAACACCGGAAGAACTTGCGGATGAGCTAGAAGAAGCAATCTACGTGGAGTTCAAGAACACCGACATGAAGTACAAGAATCGCGTTCGTTCTCGTGTGGCAAATCTGAAAGATCCCAAAAATCCGAGTTTGCGGAGCAATTTCGTGAGTGGTGCCATCACCGCGCAGCGCCTTGCCAAAATGACTCCCGAAGAGATGGCCAGCGATGAAATGAAGAATCTGCGTGATCGTTTTGTGAAAGAAGCCATCAATGACGCACAGCTGGCTACCAACCAGGGAACCAAAACCGATCTCCTTAAGTGCGGCAAATGCAAGAAACGTAACTGTACCTACAACCAGTTGCAAACCAGAAGCTCCGATGAACCTATGACGACGTTTGTTCTGTGCAACGAGTGCGGACATCGCTGGAAGTTCTGTTAGACTAGAAGATCCCTAGCACGTGTGTTATCACCAGATTCAAATATCAACCGACGCCTCCCAGGTCATCATCACGACTAATATCATCCTGCCTAACATAATTACTATGTTTCATTCGGAATCCCTAAGAACACGTTGGAAACGTTGCGGCTGAGCCCTGTCAATTGTAATTTAAGAACAAACAGACAACGATTTGATCAATTTGAGTAAGTTATAAATCCAATGATAAATGCCGACATATTGAAACTTCAGAAACGAAAGAATTGCCTCATTCAAATTAACTGGTAGAACCGCTGCAAATAAAATACAATGATCATTTAGGGAAGCAAAACCAACTTACCTTAGCTACAACTACATTTTATGCTGAGGTTATTCTAACGTTTAGAAAGCATCATCCCTCTCGGTGAGCGAATTGTGGGAAGCTTACCAGTAGTTATTAACGTTAGAAATTTGTGGTTCGTTTGACACCGATTTAATTTAACAGTGTAAAATAGAAACCTGCCTAGTGTGTAACAAATAAAAATATGAAAATTTCATGCGAATTTTTGTAATCCGATTTACTCCTTGGTTTGGTGATGCGGAAGTTTACTACCCGGTCATGTCGATGACTGGGAATGGTGTGATGATTTTGTTTTACTTGATGTCCCCTTATTTTGCATAATTGCCTAGCTTTCTATTTTGGAGGTAATCACGATTTGTATCAACTCTAATTCATGCAGTTTAAGGTGATACGGGACGACGTGTTAATTTGCCTATCTTCCCTCTCTTTCTAACAATTTGCCTCACGATTTTGAAGATGGTAATTTCGGTAATAGCCTCACAGAAGAGACTGAAAAACAATCAGCATATGAACTGCAAGGGAGCATACTGCCGGTGGACGCATACCCGAGCAGGGAATGAGAACTAATTGAAAACAAATTGAGTTATTTAGATATCACGAATTTTGATAACAAAGTGAGTTTTCATTTTGTCTGACTTAAGTGTTAACATAACAAAAATGATAACAAAATAATGTACTGGAATATCAAAATGAAAACAGAGTGAGTTCTCATTGATAACAAATTGATATCTCATTTTGTTATCCACATTTTACGACTTGATATCATACACAGTTCTCAGGGAGTTATCAAATCTATAGGGTAATAACTAAAAATTAATAACAAATTTAGTATTCATTTTGATAGTTTATTAGGCATTAATTTACATGAATAAGTAAAAATTTAAATGAGATTTTGTTAATTCAGAAGAATCTCGTGATTGAACACTTGTTTTGTTGATGCGATATCATCAAGATATGGCCCCTATTGACGGCGTAGTATTATCAATTTTAACATTAACATTTCATTAACAGTCATTTCTAACTTGGTGCCTAAATGAAAAAAAATGTATGAAAGTCGGATATGATATCCTCATAGATATGTAGTAAAACAAATGTGGGAGATGTTCACGACATCCCAGAGCCACAAACATCGGGACTGAAATTGAATGACATCGAGCAACGAATTGAGTCGCATTCGGCTTTTCAGCTCTTTCCTTCGTTACCTGGGGGAAAATGATGACATTGAAAAAATAAGGTATCCGATTGGAAAAATATTTTTTGCAACTTCTCATCGTAATAGGCCATTTTACCTCACGCAAATCTGACAGGAAAAGGCCTACTTTCCCACACCAAATCAACAGTGCTGTAATGGTTCATTACAGCACTGATTTGCGTTGCGTAATGAACCATTACAGTACTGTTTTCAATTTTGATCAACTTATTGATGCTTTCTGGACGCAGGTTTGAAAAATTGTGACAACTGCACAGTACAACCTGCTATGATCAGACTTCCTTAATCATGACTATGAACATCAGTGTGCAGTCTGATGAAAAAGTTTTGTTAAAAACTATCCTCAAGTGGTAGTTTATGAAGTTGCAAAAAACGTTGTACGCAACTCGGTGCAGAACTCGATTTTTACAGCACTCATCGTAATTATCCAACTCGGCAAGCCTCGTTGGATAAATGTACGGCTCGTGCTGTAAAAATCATCATTCTGCACCTTGTTGCGTAAACTTATTAAGCAATTCAGTATCGTAATTTCTATTTTATATTACTCATTTTAGTATCATAATGACAAACTTTTCCGTACTGGTTCGTTATGCAACTGAAATGAGTTGCATAATGTTCATAATGCAACTCATTTGAGTTGCATTATGAACATTATGCAACTCAAATTAGTGGTATAATGAAAAAAAAATCATTGCATTAAATTTTGTATGGAACTCGTTGCAAAACTAGATTGTTGCAACTCGATACATTTGGTACGGAGCTACAATGAATCCCAATGAGAGTATATTACAGGTGAGGAAGAAGAAGAGATGGCTATGTATTAGTAAGCAAAGAAAAATGTAAACACAAATAGTGACGTCACTATTTGACACGCATTCTTATGGGAGCTCGCTTTGCTTGTAGTAGTGACATGTTTTGCACCAGACACGGATCTCACGCACACGAAGTATCTTCTTCCCCACCTGTAATATACTCTCATTGAATGAATCCTTTTTCACGGGAGAAAGCTTTAGAAAGGAACACTATGCCAATCGTCTATAATGCCAAACGACTACATGCCAAATGACTTTATGCCAAACGGCCTAAAGTGTGAGAAAACTTGGGGTATTGTGGAACTCTTGTTTTTTTCCTTACGAAAGTGCGAATGGTGCAGTTTTAAAATATAGAACTGAAGAAATAATCACCCTGTAGATCAAATTTCAAAATATTTGGCAATATGTTTAGATTGAAATGACTGATATAGGGGAACTTTTATATTCCGGGCAGTTTTGTTCTCTTTGTCATGGAAGGCTTTTTGAAATTCAACGTTGGCCTGAAATCTTCCCCAACCAAGCTCAGCTGAGTTTCAGGCAATTTGGCTGATGAAAATCCCTCATAACGAAGAGAACAACCCTTCCGATAATACCCAGTCACCCTAAAAAGACTTATTAAATTTCAAGCCAATTTAAGGTGAATATAGAACGAAGCCACACCTTGAATTTTCAAAAGCACAAATCTCTTGAAAATTCGAGGTGTGGCTTCGTCATATCTTCACCTTAAATCAATAGCATGACCATTACCCAGAATCAGCATATTAAAAATTTTGTGTCAATATGCAAATACAATACTCAGGTACATTTAACAAATATTTTGTGAATATAATTAATGTTAATAAAGCACATTAACCTTTTTTTGGATTTTTGAAATCAAATCTTGTTATCATTGAGTTTTTGAAATGATAACAAAATGATATCTCAATTTGATATTAAATAAAAACAATTTGGAACGAAAACTTGTTTTGATTTCATTTTGTTATCAATAACAAAATGAGTTATCAATTTGTTATAGGTTTGTTCTCATTCCCTGCTCGGGTAAATGTCCCATGTGCAAAAACAGATAATCGAGAAAATTGCGTCCAAAGTTCAAAAAAGTAAATTGTCTCAACTATGAAGTGTAAGTGCTGAATCGTGTTCTAACATCGACCAATTTTTAATTTGAGTACTATTTTTTGTTTTACAGCGATTTTATAGTTCTATAGGATTTCCAATGAAACGTGACGCTTATGCGTCCACTTTTAAGAATGTTACAATTCGGCCATGCATTTTTTCAACAATTTTCGGAACAAACTACCTATTTTTATTTCCCCATATGATAGTACCCCACGATACATGGTCATGGGCTGCAAAATCTCAATATTGCCAAAAATGCACATGGGACAATTATGCTTCCAGCGGCAGCATAGTCAATGATAAGTTTTTGTTCTATAATGTGAAGTAGAATCTGAGATCACCATCTGCTTCTAAGAGCAATGGCGGATATTACCTCGATCGTCCCGTTCGTCCTTAAAAAATATTCAAAAGCTGCTTAGGTTTAGGGTTTGGGAAATGATCTGAAACTAGAATAATGTGGGTAATCGTTAAAATTAAAAGCATTCTCAAATTTGTTGGAATCATTTGGTTCCTAAAAACAGACAAAGGGTTAGAAAGGTTGCACACTATGTTGTGCCAGATTTGCCTAACTTTGAAGCTGCACACAACAATTTATATCTAAAGCTCTCCGAAACATTTCAAAAGCTGTTTGAAAGCTTTGACTTCTCCATTCTGCTATACACATACTACTGTAACAGTTGTTGCGAAAAAAGATAATCGCGCTCATACGATATACCTGTAATCAGGTTTCGCGCCGGTCCGATATCTCTCATGCCAAATTGAACAGAGGCTACTACCTACAGTATCGGACAATAAAAATGCACCAAAGCCGTTTTCCCATACAAACTAATCAACTTTAGATTACCATATCTCAGTTATTTCTTAACCGATTTTTTTCATTTTTCTGTGACGAACTACAAAACATTTCAATTTTCAAAAACTGTTGAAAAAGTTCAGTGATAACTATTGTTACAAAAGTTACAGATAGGTTGAATTTTGACAATAAAAATGCACCAAGACAAAAAATGTTATAGCAAAAAATGGTTACGTCATATCATTATGGTGTCTTCGGCAAATATGTTTCTTGTGTGATGACGAACAAGTTTGCTGAACAGACCAACATGATTTGACTTCAACATTTTTTGCTATACAATTTTTTGTCTTGGTGCATTTTTATTGTCAAAATTCAACCTATCTGTAACTTTTGTAACAATAGTTATCACTGAACTTTTTCAATATTTTTTGAAAATTGGAATGTTTTGTAGTTCATCACAGAAAAATGAAAACAATCAGTTGAGAAGTAACTGAGATATGGTAATCTAAAGTGGACTAGTTTGTATGGGAAAACGGATTTGGTGCATTTTTATTGTCCGATACTGTACATCTCTCTTTTTTTTGCGCTCACACCTAACCACTATACGACGAGCACGCGGGC
Source organism: Aedes albopictus (assembly GCF_035046485.1). Classification (NCBI taxonomy): domain Eukaryota; kingdom Metazoa; phylum Arthropoda; class Insecta; order Diptera; family Culicidae; genus Aedes; species Aedes albopictus. The sequence continues at coordinate 226,509,971 of NC_085137.1, read as the reverse complement.
TTCTCTCCGTGCCCGAATCAAACAAAAGCTAGCGTCGATTGCGCTTCACGGTTCAAAGCTATCAGTGAGTTCGATTCGTAAGGATCAATTCCAGTGGAAGTGAATCTTTCTAGTCTGTTCAGTGCTTCGAAAGTGACTATTTTTTAAGTTCTTCATCAGAATTCAACTGACTAAACAGGTGAGTTATTTAGGCAATAAAAATGTTTCTTTCCGAGTTATTAGGGTGCATATTGGGAAACTCTCAAGAAAAGATTAAGTGGATCCGAATTGACGTGGATAATTGTAATTCAAACAACGGTAACGGTCAGTCAGTGTATATGCGCAGATATTAAGTTCTGTTGTAAATGACACAAGGTTTTGCAGACATGTTGCTGTTTTGTGTGCTCTATCCAAACATATAATTCTATTATTTGTCACTGTAACGATTCCGATTGACCAAAAAACGCTAATTTATGTGTAATGTAAAGTGATAGAAAATGCTCATGCTTGGTTTATAACTGTAACATGTGACCGCCATAGTTAGCGAAGTACAAAGAGTCAGTTTGCCGTACCCCGTGCTAGACAGTGCCTAATCAGGAAAAAAGTTTGGTGTTAACAGCTTTCTCAATGATTTGAAAGGAAAACAGCTTCTGGATAGCTTTTTCACTCTAGATTTAGCACTAGGAAATTCTCACATTGAATGAAATTATGAAAAGATAATTAACTTGCCGTCACTCGCGCGGTTGGCCACCACCGCCAGCATCACGATAATGCTGAGTTACGAGAAGCGATTTTCTTTTTCAACGTTTTGTACAAAATACAACAGCGCGATCACTCGAGAGTTAATATTCAGAAGAATGGTTCAATTTTTAGTGTTCACTAAAGATTTACAAAACGAAGATGAAATCTTGTGACTAGACTATAAAGGTTGTTACGTCTTTTTTATGTTATCCGGTCCAGAACTCAAGTTAAATCTACATTTTTTTGAATAGAGTTTCTACTTTACGTTATAGAAAACAATGCTTGTGGATCCGAGATAACACAATTCTCATACAGTCCTTCGATATTATAAGATAGAACACATTTACCATGGCTAGTTGTCAATTCCGTTTTTTTTTTTTTAAGAATGTGCAGCGTTTCCAGCTACTGTTGTACGATTTGTGCTTTTTTCAGGACTTTCAATTTCTGAATGATCTCACTTTATTCGCTACCCATACTGCCGTGTGCAGCAGAGTTGTCCCATGCTCAATGGGAATCCTGATCAACATGCTCCTTTTTGGAATTCGTGTTAAATCTTGACGTAGGGGAAAATGCTTTCTTTTATAAGCTAAAGAATAAACGTCCGACTTCGTGATCGACTATACCTAGCTCTTATTAATGAGTCTTCGATCCTGGACAAGAGCCCTGGCTCTTTCGAATGCGTGCCTCTCAGTATGTACAATAGAAACACAGACGAAAAGGTGTAACACTCTTATTATAAGACTATAATAGTCATCGTACACCGATTCAACGGTCTATTTCAAAATTTGGCAGTTGGAAAACTGCCCACTCGTGGCGCTCGCATCGTTTTTGTTTGAGTTTAACGTTTGTCCACTACCGCCACCTAGTTTATAGTTGGCCAAACTCAGTAGTTTTAGAATTGGGCGAACATGTTTCCGTGACTATAATTTGAATCGAATAGTGGTCGAAGTTTTACGTCTGTTTTCCTGCGACAGAACAGTGAGTATCCCAACAGCAATCTTTCGATAGTCATTACAGTTAGCACACTACCGTAATCCACTTAGCGATTTTCAAAACACAATGTAGCACCTAATTAGCATTGGGTGATTATGTTTTCATGACTGTAATTATCCTAGGTAATTATCATTAAGTTTAAACATGGCTTTCCATCTTGTACCGACTTGTCGAACCCTCTAAGCTACAGAAAAAACAGACGTAACACTTACAGTCAAAGGCCTTAAGGATAGACTTGTTAGAATCCCAAAATGGCCGACTTTGAAACCTACTCACGATTTCGAGCGCACAAATCTCTTCGTAAACAAAACCAGCGCACCTGATCTTCGTATTTTAAGCTTATTACAAGTGAGCAAGAACAGAATAATGTTAAAAAAACACAAGAAGTAGCCAAAAATATTTGAGATAGCCAGCTTTCACAAAAAGGTTGTGTATCAAACAGTTGGGTTGTTTAGTGAATTAAATATTGCCTTTTTCATTAGCCTAATCGAAAGAGCTCATTTTTCTGAGTAAAACGTGATTTTATTGCGTTACGATTCCTTTGTTTTCATGGTTAAATAAACAAAACAGTTTTAATTTCCGTAAATAGAATGACAGCTCAATTGATAAAGTGACAGTTCGCCCCGAACAAAAAAAAATCCATACTAACTTTAAATGCATTTTAAAAATAGTTCCCGGGCAGCTAAAATGATGAAATTTTGGATTTCGACTAATTTTTGGGCGGAGATTCCGATTATGCAATAATCTGGATACCCCTAAAGAACCCAATTGCCCGTACAAAAATTTTTTCGTCAAATTAATTGTTAATTCAAATGTTCATAACTTTTTTATACGTCAATGAAAAACGCTGAAATTTTGTTCAATCATAAACCATGTATTGAAGCTTCATTGGAAAAATTTTGAGTGAGATTGAATAAGTTTTCTGAACGTTATAGAGCTTTAAGTAAAACTTGATGGTTTATTAAACAAAATTTCAATACTCTATATCTCAAAGAATATTGGATGAAATATTTTCAAACTTTTTTGAGGAACACTAACATATAAACATTTAATACGCAATCTTGTAAGGGTTGTGTAGTTGACGATGGTAATAAATTTACCATATTTTACACATATAATCTGCCAAACGTTTTCCAAAAGTGCATTAATTGAACGAAAAATTCATAGGACCTACTCTGCACATGTGGTTTAGCAGGTCCTGTATAAAAATATTACATTAAGAAAGTTATAGGAAATTGAAAACACTTGGCACTTTTATTGATCAAAATATGATGAATTTCCAAATAATTGACCAATCCAAATTCCTGTGTGGTAGTGGTTTGTGTTCAGATTTCCCGTATTAATCTATCTGTAAGAACTTTGTAAACATCTTTTGTTCTCCCGTATATGGATAGGCTTGCATTAGGTTTCGTGAGATAAAATTTGGAGAACTCAATACTTTGAACACAATACAGATTTATCATATTTTTTTGTAGTGAATATAAAACTTCAAACAAAGCTTCATAAAGCCTTAGGTATAAGCTGTAACACAACTAAAAATGAAAAAGTTACATAAAGTACATATTGAGAGATAATGTTTTAAACATTTGTTCGAAAATCTTAAAAGTTTTACTAAAAAATCTATAACTTTCAGGAAATTTATTCGATCTCGCTCAAAATTTTACCAATGGAGCTTTAATATATTGTTTATGATTGGTCAAAATTTCAGCGTTCTTGATTGACGTACGTAAAAGTTATAGACATTTGAATAAAAAAGTTATGGACATTTGAATAAAAAATAATGTTGACCAAAAATTGCTGTACGGACAACTGTTTGATACACTGTATATGGAACATTGAACAAAATGGACGTTACCCGTGAGAAACACGAAACTTGTACTTCCCAGCAACATTATGTGGGTTACGATTCAAGTCAAGGCTGCATTGAGTTTCCATTTTCTGTAGTTTGTGCAACTTATATTCAATTTGAACATAATCCCATTGGATATAACTCTGAGAAACGTTGATTTTAAAGTCATGTTGAGCCAAATAGAGCAGAGCCATTCAAATGATGCATCGTGGTTGTACAATTTATTTGTTGTTTTTACTTCGTGATCGACGAGAACAATCGGAATTACACAAGGATTGGACAGATTTGTAGGGCTGATCAGATTTTAGCGTAAAGTTATTCAATGCCTTTCTTTTTTCTCGGTTTGGTGTGAAATGACACATACAGTCTTTTAGATTTATTAACAGAAATCGACTTTATTTTGACAAATTCAGTTAGCTAACCAATGCTAATTGATTGAATTTTACTAGACACTACCGGCTCGGCGACAAGCCCCGAGAATTCATTGACAATTTTTACAAATAAATGTGCGGACTCAGATTGCAATCAGAACATATAGAACCAATAGCAAAAAATATAGGGTGGGGCGGGGCAAGATAGGTCGCATAAGGATGGATCACCATAACTTCGTAAATACAAATCGGATTGGTTTGCATTCGTCCGCTACTCTTTAATACACTAGTTAGCTATGCTAAAAGTTCATAAAAAGTTCATTAAATACAAAATATTATGTTAAACAAGCAGTTTTAAAAAGTGATCGATTTTGTGCCGTGAAAAAAGTGCGGGGCAAGATGGGTCACCTTTTAAGTAATTAACATTTTCTCAACGAAAAACGTCAAAATATAAGATTTGTTCCGCATTCAAATATGCTCCATATCCATACTGAGTAAACAAGAGCTAGGGTATTGGTTCCCTTCTTAAGCATGTGGCTCCCATTTTCATCCTACGAAAAACAAGGGATTGAAGCGCTGTTTGTTTTGTTTCTTATTTTTGTATTTTTTGTTAGAAGTGAGCACCCACGAAAACAAAAAGAACGGAATCAATCGGTGCCGTAATCGCTTGTTCTGGAATAGGATGAATATGGGAGCGTGAGATTAATGATGGCACACATACCCTACTAGTAAACATTTTATAAATTTATTTGGAATGTAAAAAAAATTTCGATTTGAGTGGTCATGAGGCGACTTGAAAATCGATGTTTTTACTAAAAAATTATCATAATTTTATGTTATAATTTTGAACGTTTATTCCGCTTGATTGAAGTCATTTATGAGATAGTCTTGTAATAAAAAATAAATAACTTTTGAATGCTCCAAAAATACGTTCAAAATTGAAGGTGACCCATCTTGCCCCGCGGCCGTTTATATGGAGAATATATGGAATGTATCGCATATGAAAAGAGGCAAAAAACCATTTTATTTTGTATTTCCAATGAGAGTGAATAATTTTTCAATCAATGCTGGTCATCTAACAAAATTATTAACATAATCAAAACATGAGTAATGCGCCCGAAAATGGCACTGACCCATCTTGCCCCGCCCCACCCTACTAAGAAAATAAAGATTTCGAAGAAGAACCACACTCTGCATGAATTCGCAAAATTAATTGACTGTTTTTGACCTTTATAAGCTAAAAACTGAACGACTGAACTGAGCTATCCCAGCTGTAGCCACTACCCAAATTTCTAATGCTAAGGAGGCACACTGAATCGGACGTCTACACTTTGATGTCCCTGTTTAGGAAAGAGTCTATACATGTCATCTACATAGTTAATTATTGCCCGCTATTAAAATGAGACTGATGTGACCTTATGATGCTCTGTTATAATACGCCAGAACACTATAAATGTTAATTTAATCAGGAAAAATATATACAAGCACATGTAACACGAAAATGAAACTTGTAACAATCAGTTCAAAAACGCCATTTGCGAAAACACACAGAATAATGTGTAAAACGCATATAACACGAAAATAAACACATAACACGAAAATAAAACTTGTAACAATCAGTCCAAAAACGCCATTTGCGAAACACACAGAATGATGTGTAACACACATAAAGCGAACCCATGCAGGTAATAGCTTGAATTAGCTAACAACATTTTGATAATTTTTAGCCTCAAATTGACACTGCGTAAGTTACTGTTTAAAAAAACGCTTCTTGCGCTTTTTAGCTTTGCGTTTGATCGTCAATAGTTCTTATATGTAGCACAGGCCATAAAGGCAGATGCTTTAAGTTCTTAATTTTTTTTTTATTTGCCGGGTTAGAATTATTGTCGTTCATTGCACATGCTAAACGATTGCAAACGCGAAATTCCTATGCAGATACGACCTATTCAAACCGAACGCCAGAATTGTTCAAATAAAACTAAATAAACTAAAACGAAAATGCTAGCGCAGTCGAAGTGTAGCATCAAAAAAAGTTTATAAGTATTAAAAGAATAATCGCTCCAAATAAATAAGCTAATACAGAGCTGTAAAATTGACTCAACAACCCCTAAACGGAAAATCGCAACTTGTTCTGACAATGCAAAACAACTTTCAACTCTGCACTACAACTGGAACATGCAAATCAGCCCCCTACAGCATTCACTCACTTTGAGAACATTGCAAATAGAAGCAATTAATACAAGCATCTTACACTACACTATATAGGTAGGAAGGTGCCCCCTCCCCTTCAAAGAACGTGAATCGGCCGAAACGGTGTGCAAAACCATTTATCTGAGATTATTCATCTAAATATATTTATGCACATCCGTCGGACCCAGCTCTGAATGCGGCTAAGCAACTCTAGAAACAACACATCAAAGTGAGAACAAGGAGATTCGAACAAACAGAGTTTCACCATTAGAACGAGTAACTACACCAGTTGGATCGTTAACTCTTAGAACTGGTATTATTTAACGCCGTTGGGTTCTTCCGTATTATTGGCGGTTCACGATTGCACGATATCGATATGTCAACTGACCAATGGTAATGCTTCCCCTATGCTTTGTCATTGAACGCGGTTTTTATGCGATTGATTTCTTCCTGGTTGTTACGAGCTTTAAATAGGTAGTTTCACTTTCGAATGAAACAAATGAATTGAAAAGAGTGCACATACGCAGCCCTACAGTTGATCAGTAATTATTGTAAAACTGTTACACAACTAATTGGTTTCGCATAATAGGTACAGAGAAGCCACAGACAAACAGACGTCTTACTCTACCCACTTTTCATCGTTACCCTTTTTAACGGTTAGTTCAAATATTTTGTAGTTCGCAAATCGCTCGGTCACGGCGCTCGCATCATTTTTGCTCCTGTTTGACGTTTGCTCACTACTGCCACCTACTGAGTGATTTGCGTAACACAGCCTGGTTAGCATTGGGCGATTATGTTTTTGTGACGATGATTATTTTCGCAATTTGTTCCAAGTGATACGTCTGTTTGTCTGTGGAGAAGCTTTCTTTATATTGACGCTTTGTTCTAAGCCAGTTCAACAATGAGATTGAAAGTGAGATCAACGCTCACAGTAGTCTAGATAACACTCCATAGTCAGTCGTACACTGAAAAAAGGGACATGGTAATTCTGACTGTATCGAGGGTGAAATTAAAACAACTTTACTACTTGATTTTGGTAGACCATACTTTTTGCTTGAAACTACCATGTGCAGGGTTCAATTTACTATGTTGCTTTATGTTTAGGTTTCATAGTGTTTTGAATCACATTTCGTAGTTAATTTTACTATGCGCATGGTAAACTGCATACACGCAAAAAAATGGCGCTTGTTTAAAACAATAAAACGCATGGTTGATTTTCAAACTGAGAATTTACTTATTCCAAAGTTATATTTAATTGTTTTCATTTAGAGTTTATCGATAAAAACAACCGATTACCATCATTTCATATAATGTCAAAAATTTCATTTGTTTCAACAAAATAAAAACCATAAACATGGTCCGAAAGCACTCACACACCTATAAAATGCTTACCCCAACATCGCCACAACGAAGAAGGTGCAGCAAATCCATCACGCCAACTTCCAAGTGCAGCTTTGGTCGTGATGGATAACGCGCAGGTACTCACGACAGCATCCACAAAAAGTTGATCGGCTTCGCCTTTTTTGTCTTTTTTTAGTCGTTCTCCTCCCCATCCGCTCACCGACGGTCTAAAAATAGATTTCTGAGCTGCCGCAGGAGCTGCCGTCACCAACACAATCACATTCCGGCTTTGTTAGTCACAAAAGTGCAGTCGTTTAAAACAATCTGTTATTTTATGTTGAAACTACCAAATCTCTGTTTGTTCTAACAAACTGTCAAAAATTTCGTCAAATGAAAATATTTGTATTATCAAACAGTTGCAACAGTTCAGTTTAAACTAGAAATCAGTTTGTCGCTATAGTAAACTGAAAAATCGGTTGATTTGAACTAGAATTTAATTATGTTTACAGTTTATTTTTCTGCGTGTAGTACGTTTGACCATCGTAACATAGTTTCATTTACTATGCCTGTGGTTAATCGTGTTGTCGTCTTTATTGTTTACGTTGAAAAAAAATGCGAATAAATTTAATTGAATTTATTTTTCCAAATATTAAGATCCACATACATATAACTTAAAGCAAATACATATTTAATCAATATCCAGCACATGCGGTTGCAGCGGGCCATAATTACGAAGATGGGAAAATCGATTTTTGGGTGTGAATCTGAGAAAAAAAACAGAGCATTAGAATATTTCCCGGATTCAGATGAAACTTCTGCGGGAAGGTTACCTGGAGTTGGGCTGCATCGGTCGGGAACTTATGCTGTTGGGGTGGATCCAGTACCTATTGACTGAAGCAGTAACTCCAAGTGGAAGAAAGACGATCGCCAAACTTTTATTATGGTTGGAGATTTCGAAAATGTGATCTCATTGACCAGCGGACCAGCGTTCAAACTGGCGGATGAGCTTCGGAACTGGCGTCATCGGTGGAAGCGAATATTCGATTCCACTTGAAGTACCTCGATTTTTCCTCCTCGATTTTGAAATTGGTGTCCGAAACAACTGGTGATTTAGTGTTCGGGTTCGCCTGAAACCGGTGTAAAGGATACCGTAAATTAATATCCCGGAACCAAAAGTAGTTTGTATGTTGTTTGTTGGTGCCATCGGACGCGGCGGAACTTCCGGGTGCATATGTGAAATTAATGCACTCTCGATGACACTGACGATGCACTTGACGATGACACTTACCTTGCCATTTAACGGTTCCATGAAAACAGTCCTCGCTTCTCCTCGATTGAAGCCAGAAATGTTGAATTAATCAAAACTTGATAACAATTCAAGCCAAGAACAAGTTGAGTCATGCAACGCATGATGATATATGCTGAGGATATTTCGACTAAAACATGTAGTTGAAATTACCATGTACCATGCCATCAAGCCATGGTAATATTAACAAAAATGTAGTAAACGCAACAAATTATGAGCTCAACTTTACTATAAAATGGAATAGTAAAATTAGGAAAAGAGTCATGGTTAATATTACTAAAACATTTGATTCTGTGTACTCTAATAATGGTATACTTCACATAACTTGAGGATTGTTTTTACTATGTTGGACATGGTAGAAATAAATACGAGTACATAGTTGCATGTACCATACATTTGTTTTCAGTGCATGGTAAAATTGATTGAAACATGGTTACCCTAACTCATATCGTGTTTATGTCAACTGAATTACGGCATAGTAAAAATAAACACATTCTAATGGTTCAAATCACTATAATATTTTTTTCAGTGTAGAAGCTTTGCTTGTTTCAACTGGTATTTAACATTATATGCAAACCGTGCGGTCAGTGTCGGTCATAAAACATCTTTAATGTCTCGAATTTGCATTTGAAACTATCGTCCTTCCTAATCAAAAACAAGTTGGCAAATTAGTATTGGCAAAACTGGATTCAAGCCCACAAAAAAGCTCAAGTCCAAGGTCAGGTGCCGGCATAATATAGTTGCTCTTTCTCTATCTTGAACAGCCGATCGTTACGATGACCCCTGTCAATTTCGACTGTTTAAATTAATCATGACCGCGAATCCAACCGGTCAAAATTCGTCTGCGAAAAAAGAAGAACCAGCTCAACCCGAAAAACCGGTCTAAAGCTTTCATATGAAGATATGTCTAAACTGTGATGGATTGAAGTCTGGCGCTACAAACTCCCTGAATGGAACATTTTCACAGTCGGCAGTGTAGCAAAATTAATAGCGTACATATACGCAAAACTATGACTAATCACTAACAGTAGATCAGTGGCATTTTACTTCAACACGTTTTCTACCACCTTCAAAAAATATAGAACCGGAATAGCGATAACTTCCCGTAGTGGTTAACGACCCCCTAGACACGGGTATTTGAAGATTTGCACATACGCGTGATTGATCCACCCTCTTCCCCGTCTTATTAGATTTCAAGGTTACGCCGATTTTTTTTATTATACTCTATCTACCGTTCAGGTACCTGCCTTTTTAAGCCTGATTTGACGAGGGAAGCGAGGATCTTGGAATGACTTGCGATTCTCAATACGTGAGTCGAGATATCGACGATGCTAAAATGGATACCTTAACGTAACCGGTTCTCGAACTTATTATTGATGAGCTTATTTCGAGCGATTAGCAACTGTCTAAATGAGCCGTCCTAGTGCAAATTAGCCCTTTGCCCGGGCGAAAATTAGTCGTCGCCATCTAGCCAGCCGTTCAGTTAGCATTAGCAACCAATTAAAACTTATTAACCCGAGAGGTGTTGGTCATCTTTGCAATTCGACACTTCTGATTATGCATGCAGCCACGGTAACATTGACCCAAAAATTGTATTTTATATCAAGTTGTACCGGTATGGTGCCGTGTACGCCAGAACGACGACAATCGGCGAGCTGCATAATTTATACGTTGCAGCAGAGAACTGCAACTGCATATAGACGAGTGCACCGATGAACTGAATTCATCGCGGTCCGAGAATTTTGACACTACAGCGGGGTCGTTCCCAATCAGAATTATGCAATTCTGATTGGAAATCTTTCACTTCTGATTGGAAGCGACCCCGCTGTAGTGTCAAAATTCTCGGACCGCGATGAATTCAGTTCATCGGTGCACTCGTCTATAGCGCACCCACAGCGTACGTCGGAAAGTTACCACCGCAGATGGGAAGCATGGTCAACAGATGGTTCCAAGCTGAATTCTTTAGTTCCTTTTGTCGAGCTTTATTGCACAGTTGATTCGGCGTTTTCCTAAATTTCTGACCCAAAATATATACAAAAATAGCAAAATAAGTTATTATTTGGGATACGCTAGGTTGTCCAAATTGTTCATGAGTTTTGTTTTATAAACATAGCTCTACAGCTGTAATACATATCTGATAATATTGTTTGCGATTTATGTTCTACAATCAATCTTCTTGAATCTGACAAAACATTAAGAGGTCATGTCGGGGCCCGTGGCGCAGTGGTCCACACGTTCGCTTCATAAGCGGATGGTCATGGGTTCGAACCCAGCCCCGGCACTTGCAATTTTTCGTCAGTTGCTCTTCCTCCCGAGAGCAGCTGACACCTGACCCTCTTCGGAGCATATAGCTCTAATGGAACCGGAATTTGGATATCGGCGAACCGCAACTCATAATGGACGACCCCCAATTGGACTGGAAAAGGAACAGCAGCATCGTGCAGCACAAATGCACCAGTTCAATATAGTTAAATTAGAATAGCAGACATTTAGGCGCTGTACAATGTGTAAGTGCAGCGTCCAATTGGACTCGCTCACGTAGTACCCTAGTGGACAAAGGAGCTGTAAATTAGGTTAAGTGATTAAGAATAAAAAAAATTAAGAGATCATTTGATATGTTTACCCAAGTAACCAAAAGTTCCGCTTCCCATGACAAAATGCACTTCCAAGTTCCGCGAAGTTCAGATAAAGTTCCAAATGGAACTTTCTGGCTGCTTAAGAGGCTAATGATGAGCCTTGCGGGAACTTCGGTCACAAGTTCCGGCAAGGCTCATTGTTAGCCTCTTAAGGAGCCAGAAAGTTCCATTCGGAACTTTATCTGAACTTCACGGAACTTTAAAGCTGCTTAAGATGCTACTCGGAACTTCATAGAAGTTCAGTTCAGTAGCATTGTGTTTTAATGAAGATAAAATTTATTTCTTTTACAGAAAACAACTATTTAAGCATACACGAATAAAAGATAAATATGAATGTATCAAATCAATGAATATTAGGCTTGAGCAAAAACAAAATGCCGCCTATCGGATTCGAACCGATAGTCGCTGCGTGAGAACCCTACGCTCTACCACTGTACTACACGAAAAGAAAAGCAATAATTTTAATTATTAGATTTGAGTTATAGATTTCATTCCGCTCTGCCATATAAACTTTATTACGTCACTTTATTCACTTTAAAACAAAACTTAATGTAATGTATAACATATCCTAGTGAAGAGTATAAGTTTGGCCTAATGGCGAAATTATATTATGCAAAACTTATACTTTTAATAATGTTCGGTATTGATAATTTTCCAATATGGCAGTCGACACAGAATCCAGAAAAGCAAATTTCGTCAATCTCGGCGGTGGCAGCATGATGGTAGAAGTTGTTGAATCCTAATAATCAAGTAAGTAACAAATTAATCCACTCATTACTCAACGCATTATCATCTTATTCTTAATTTCAGGAGGATATTAGAAAATTCTATCGAATCTCATAATGAACGAAAGCAGTGAGGCTTGAACTAAATTGGCACGCGTTCGTACAAAGGCCATCGAAAAGACTTCAAAATGGTCATCAAAAGAAAGATCGGTCTGCACCACTCACAGATTCGTGATATTTCCTTCCGATTTTCCATCAAGCTTCAGAAGGAGGAACATGAGCGCAGAAATTACTACGTCCCGGAAGTATCCGCTCTAGGTCGTGCTTCAGATCGCCCGGAAGATGTTGAGACAGTTGGGTTTCAATTACAGCGTCGTTCAGATCCCAAACCATTATTGCGGCGACGGTACAGAGCTTGTTGCAGAACTGCAGTCGTCGCAACCAACGTGGCAATCGGTGTTCGTCTTTTGGTGCCTTTTGGGATGCTGTTTTCACAACGGCGAGTGTGAATCATATTTAAAGTGAAAGAATGTTGTTAATGTATAAAGAAACTATAGGGAAATAAACATTTTAAACAGTATAATCATGTGCTGTTGTATTTTTTATTTTATTTTTATTAAATTCGTTTTGCAAAGTAAGGCCAATTATTCAAAACAAAACGTAGTATATTCTATAAGTTTTCTCTTATACCTAGTATAATGCGTGTAATAATCCTTATTAGAAAAAGTACACGAAAGGTATAAGGCAAACTTATACTATTCATGATGTTTTTCTTATAGTATCTAAAAAGTTTTTGCATACGTTTCATTGGGCAAACGAAATGGCAAAAATGTATAACATTTTCTTATATATTCAATATGGAATTTTCTTTTCGTGTACAGTTGCGATTGAATGAACAGTAGGTAAAGTCTGACTTGAATCGATTTTCTGTCGGCAGCTAGTTTTGCACATTTGTACAGTAGTGAAGTTAGCTTGACTTTATCAAGTGTCTTCAGCAGCGCAGCGGTAAGACGGCAGGCTATCACGCAGGAGGATCCAGTTGAAATCTACATAGCAGCGACATGTGTGAAAATATAAATTATCAGAAGCAATTCATGTCTGGAAAATCACAAATCCACCAACAGAGTTGTAATTCTGGAAACACATTTTTCTGCATGAATTTTGTCAAAGTTCTGTCAGAAGCTGCTTAGAAGGCTATCCAGCGTGCTTATGTGAACTTTCAAGTTCCAAAATTACTTAAAAATGAAGCTGCTTAGAAGGCTAATGAGCAACCTCGAACAAGCTGCTTAGCTTATAAAGTACCCTTTTATCTGAACTTTTGGTTACTTGGGTAGGTTTATTGGAATCATCCAGGAGTTAAGAATGTATGATTTATATTGTAGATATCTGACGTTCAAATAATGCAGTTTTTCATACCTTAATCGAATGATCATATTTTCCATCGTATACTTTTACATATCTTGGATTTCGATTGCAGGATTGACTGATGGATTAAAACCAACAATGAAACCTCGTCATTCTGGGATTGGACTTCGATATCCATCTGGGTAACTGGGCACAATTAATAGTTTGTGTTGCTCGTTGTTATGTGATGTGCGTTTGTACATTTGTAGGGTTCTGTTGACGGTTTTTCATAACACTAGTTTACAAAATAAAACGAAAGTCGTGAACTTCTGTCGACGACCAAAATTTTTGATGCACAATTTAGCACTGATTTCAAATCCGTGCTTCAAAAAATTTTAAGTAGAGCAGTTTTTGAGTTTTAGCTTAATATCGAGTTTTACAACTTTTAAAAATATGGATCTTTTTCTATAAATTAAAAGCTGAATACAATACCATTCGATCATTTGAATACAGATTTTAGGTCAGATTGACGAAATTCAAGATATTGACGAGTTTTAGGGACGATCTCCTTAAATTTTGGCCAAATTTCCAAAAATATATGAAGAAATGTATTTTTTTTTTTCAATAAGAAAAAAACAATCTAAAATTTCATTCTCAACGTTTATTTGACATATCATATGTAGGCGAGTTACAGTAAAAAAATCAGCTCAATCGGAGCATTGATTCCGGAGAATGAGATGTGTGAAGTGAGCGACGTTGCTTAAAAATAGAACAAAAATCGATTTCAAATCATCAACCTTGTATGGAAAGTCGAAAAAAATTCCGCTCTACTGTAATTTTTTGCATGATTCTACACCAAAAATGATCATCAGCTTACCGAGTTCAAAAATGCTGTAAACTAGTGTAATATGTCATCCAAAGTGGGACACGATGCATTTGTAATGTTCTTCACAAAGTAACGTTATTGTGTTACTTTGCTGTATTTTCCTCTGCTACTCAGCACAGAAATGCCTCGTATTGTGCTTCAATGAGACCGGTAAATTTCTGAGCGTCACCCAAGGGCAAGCGCCTAATTGCTACACAGATTAAAAAAAGAGTGTAATATTCTGTGACATATGATGCACATAATTGGAGCGTGGAATATCACAGCAGAATACATGACATATCATGTAAATATCATGTGAACTTCCATTATATGTCATGTAATTCAGCATGACTCAGAATAATCACATGACATATAACACAAATTTACATGATATACAGGGGATGGCCAAAATGTTTGGGAGGCAACTTAAAAAAATTCAACATTCTGTAACTTTTCATAGAATGCATCAAAAACTTTTAAATTTTGACTGTTTGTCAACCTATTATATGTGCATCATTGGTACATACAAATTTGGGCTCGATTGATTGATTTTTCGCGAAGTTAGAACCGTTCGGGTAAAACACTATTTTTCAGACAACTATTTTTTGATCTGTCATATCTCGGAAACCAGTGAACCGAATTGAATGATTTTTTCAACGTTTATCAACAATATATTGATACTTTATACGACGTTATAAAATGTAATATTTTCTCACGGCGAATTAAGTTATACCGGGTTGAAATTTTTACCCATATAGAAGAAAATAAGTAAAATTTACAATACCACACAAAAATTATTAAATGTGTTCTTCCTTCAATCTAAATAGGCTCTAATATATCTGATTACAGATAATTTGAGAACAGAAGTTGAAAATCTCTGGATATCAACACTAAAATTTATTGATATTGATGTAAAAAATATACATTTTTTCGAGAAAAATCCAAAAAGTGTCAATCCATGATAACTTTTTTTAACGTTTGAAAGGACCAATGTTTTAATAGTTTGTGAAGCATTTACATATTGTTAGTGTACGTTCAAAATTTCATTCAATTCGGTTCACTGGTTTCCGAGAAATGACAGCTCAAAAATGAGTTGTCTAGAAAAAGGTGTTTTACGCGAACGGTTCTAACTTTGCGAAATATTGATCAATCGAGCCCAAATTTGTACCAATAATGCACATTTAATAGGTTGATAAACAGTCAAAATTTGAGATTTTTTGATGCGCTCTATGATAAGTTAAAGCATGTTGAACTTTTTTGTGAGAGAAAAAAAAGTTGCCTATCACAAACATTTTGGCCATCCCCTGTATCATGCAAACCATCATAACACGAAGTTTACATGATTAACTTGGAGTTTACATGACGTGTAAACTTCATTATTTTTTATCTGTGTACCCACATATTTTCGGTCGAAAGCTTTTTCGCAATCAATGAACACCCAGATAGAGAGAATCTTGGAATTCATTGATTGGCCAATACGGAGTGTGACACTATGATCCAAACAGGATCGTCCGCCTGCTGTTATCAGAGAATTGCGACAATCTTCTTTTTCGATTAAGGATCCCTTTGCAAAGAACATTGAGAACGATGCACAGTACTATGATGCCCCGCCATTTATCACATATGATCAGATTACTCTTTTTGGGTACCTTTACTAAGGGCCGATTTCTTCACCTCGGCTTAACCGGTAAGCCAGGCTTACCCATATAGTTAAACCTGGTTTAACGCTTAAGCCAGGGTGAAGAAATCGACCCTAAGTCACCTTATAAATATCTAGTCGGTCCATGCTAGTTGTGCAGATACTACTGGGTCAGGTTTGAGCGTATCAGCTGATATGCGATCGACCCCCGGAGCTCTATTAGATTTTATATTACGGCTTCTTCTATCTCCTGCAATATTGGAGCGTGAGAAGTCCACGCACGCCCTTTTGTATCGTCTAAATGACGCTGCACTTCCTTCGCGAGAATTAAATAGCGCGCTGATGCTCTTCTATCTTTCTCCAGGTGTTATCTGTGATCCATCTATTCTTTTTCTGAGTGCGTTTCGCTCCGAAGCTATTCTAGCCAACGGCGATAAAGGCGTTCTTGATGGCGTCACATCAATCTTCTACCCCAATTCTGGAATATCCGCAGCACGGTTCTCCAGCTCCTCGAATAAGAACTATTTCACCTACATTGTATAAGCGTCTTCCAATCGGCGTGTGTTGAACTGGCACCCGATTTTCGCCTATTGACAAACAGATTTCTACTGGAATTCTGAAATTTGTATGAAACAATCAATTGCCTGTACGTTGCGAAACGGACCATATAAATTTGGGACTTACCTTACCCATAAGACTAAGGACTGAGTGGCCTCTCCAATGGCGCGTTGGTCCTCTGCACGTAGAGTCCATGCTTCGTGCCCATAGAGGACTACCGGTCTAATCAGCATATTGTAGATAGTTAACTTCGTGTGACGGCGAACTTTATTCGCTCGATTTCCTGCCACACTGCGTCTCTGAATGTCTCTGCTGGTGCTGTTGTCGGCGGTCACCAGTGAGCCCAAGTACACGAATTCTTCAACCGTCTCGATTTCATCACCGGCGATAGACATTCGTGGTGGCGGGCGCGGTGATTCCTCCCTGGAGCCCTTTGCCATGTACTTTGTCTTCGACTCATTAATGACTAATCCTTTTCGCCTGGCTTCAGTCGAATGAACGTTTCCGCCATCGTCTCAAATTTACGAGCTATGATATAAATATCATCTGCAATGTTGAACAGCAAGCACGAAATACCATCACCTTGTCGTAACCCTCTGCGAGATTCGAAGAGACTCGAGATCGAGAGTGCCCTTGATACTCGAACTACGCACATCACTCGATCCATCTTCGCTTTGGTCAATCGTATCAATTTATCCGGGGATCCGTATTCGTGCATAATCTGACATAGCTGTTCTCGATCGATTGTATCATACGCCGATTTGAAATCGACGAACAAGTGATATGTGGGCACGTTGTATTCGCGGCATTACTGCAACACCTGGCGGATAGCGAACATCTGATCCGTTGAATCCTGTCTGATATTGCCCCACGAACTCTTTTGCAATCGGTAATAGACGGCGGCATAAAATTTGAGAGAGTATCTTGTAGGCAGCGCTCAGTAGTGTGATCGCGCGATAGTTCCCGCAATCCAATTTGTCGCCCTTTTTGTAGATGGGACACACGATATCTTCCATCCATTCCTCTGACCAAATCTTGGTAGTGACTCAGTGTAGTGCTCTCACTAGTGCTTCTCCACCGTATTTTAGTAACTCGCTTGGTAGTTTATCTGCTCCAGCGTGTTTGTTGTTTTTCAACCGGCTACTAAAAACTTGGGAACCACTGCTGTATCAGATATGTAATTATGGAAGTCATCATTCACATGTGCGTTCACATCCGTCCCAAGACGGGTAAGCATATAACCCGCCCAACAAGGCGTAAGTAAGCCTGACCTGACAGTATGCTACTTTAAAGATTTTAAACTGCAATGACCAGAACACACTTTGGCATTCGATGGAAAGGTTCGTCACCGGCCGCCATGTGATCGATCACTGTTAAAAAAGTTTACACGCTCTTGCTTTAGATCAGCCGGCGTGCGTCTGGCGATGGGTTGACCGTTGGCTCGACTTGACTAGCATGGTAGATTGGTGGTAGGTGCAACCTACTGCTCTCATTGGTTGTTGTCTGTCATTGATTGGAGCCACGCTGCTGGACTGCAATGCCTCCGGCAGCATGGTTTAAAGGCATCGGTATAAACAAGTGTCGCAGAGTTCTGCAAAGATCTAGGTCAATGCGCAAGGCTATCATGTGTTCTGCGCAACTGGTATGCAAATTTACGCTGTCACGCAGAAATTGATTTTTTAGATTGTACTTTCCATGCTTGAAGCATAGTTAAGTGACATAACTTATAATCTTTTTGTTTCTGTTTTCTTCTAGTATTAAAGATGGCCTATCGATACGCTTGCGTGCTCTTGACTGTTGCGCTATGCGCCACCCCTGCCCTGTCTTTCTCGGCGGGTGCTCCTGATGGCGCCTGCGGAGACATGATCCCGCAGCATCACACTGACCCGCAGAAATCGGCAGCCCCATACAAGATCCTACTCACCAAGAAGCAAATCAAATCCGGCGAAGGCGTAACCGTCACCGTACAAGGAAACACCCCGAAGGATACCATCAAGGGTCTGCTGTGCCAGGCTCGCGTCGGAGAAACCCCCGTAGGATCATTCGACGTTCCGCCAAACAACAGCATCACCCAAACCCTGGACTGCGGTAACGCTAAGAAGGTAAGTAATCCTGTAAAACTGTCAACAGGTCTCGTTATAAGGCACCCGTCTTCTCACAAAATCGTGAGAAGTAAAACCCGTTCTACATTGCTAATCACCAATGAGGATTAGCAAATGGCACGACCCTATGGTAATACATTACACAGCAGTTGATTTTTAAATGATCACTCGAAGCACGAACCTTTTGGGCGACAAGCGTTTCATGATTATTTAACATCTTATATTACACATCGGTTGTAACTACGTATTTGCACCTAATCAATCGTCAAACTCAAGGTTCCTCGCATGCAACTGATTGCTGTTTTCCGTTCTCCACCATATCTCATTCTAGTCGGCCGTCACCCACAAGAAGATCATCGATGCACCAAACAAAATTTCCTTCAACTGGGTCGCCCCACGTGGACTTAGTGAGAACGTCAAGATGACCTGCACCATTGCCCTGAACGGAGGCGTCTTCTGGGTCAAGGAGCAGTCCGATAGCCTGAAGGTCAATTAAGTAGCGTTATAATGATAAATGTGACCAAAAATCTGCGATTTTTTTTAACAGTGGTTGAACTAAAATCTGGCTAGAACAGACTGTGACGTTCACTTCCAACCAACATAATTTTAAGTACAATCAATGTTTGTTATAAGACCGCTTTTGTGTTATTGACAATAAATTTGTGTTCTGTGTAAATTGTGTAAGTGCATTTTTTTGTAATTAAGGAGGGGGAAGGCAGGAAGATGGGTCACTTGAGAAATGTATCCCAATAGCTTTCTGAATTCAAATCAAATTTCACTGCTTTCTAATATGACTCATAGCACTAGTTTACACAATAAAACGAAAGTCGTGAACTTCTGTCAACGACCAAAATTTTTGAAGTACAAATTAGCACTGATTTCGAAACCGTGCTTCAAAAAATTTTAAGTAGAGCAGTTTTTGAGTTTAAGCTCAATATCGAGTTTTACAACTTTTAAAAATATAGAATTTACTAAAATCCATATATCTTGCGTTTTGTTCAACCAATTTCAAATCTTTTTCCATAAATTAAAAGCTGAATACAATACCATTCGATCATCTGAATGCAGGTTCCCCGTCAGATTGATGAAATTCAAGATCTTGAAGAGTAGGCCTGTCCAGCTTTTCAAAAATGTTCTCTGATTCTCAAGTCCACCCCCATATTTTGATTGGCATCCTAAAAGAAATAACTGGTCAAAATTTCAGCCAAATCCGTTGAAATTAAGAGGTGCATCAAATCAATTTTGTGTTTTTCGACTATTTTTGAACTTCAAAAAATCATAACTACTCTAAAACATGTCAAAACTTAATTCTTTCGACAGAAATTGAAAGCTATACTTGTCTGCTACAACTTCTCCGAACAACGTGTGCCAATAAAATTGAAGGAAACATGTGTAATTATCACATTTGTAATAAGAAAAACCTTAAAAAGTTGATTTTTTGATAGATTTCGTTCTGGAACACCCTAATATACTTAATAAGTTGGATTTTTCAAAACGGCATCATATTCTCCAATGTTTTTTGGTTATTTGCTTCTTTGACACTAATGCTGTAGGAGTTGAGCAAAAATTACTAAAATTCGTGAAAGTCAAATGTGGCCTAAAACTAGCTTTTTGGAGGCAATCACGTTGTGGCGCGAAATTGTACTGAACGTAGTAGCTTTGCTTCCTAGTAGTTTGCCTTGGCTACCCCCTACCACGGGTGATAACAAACAAGCGCGATGACAGGTGTTGGCTATCATATCAGTGCTGACGCGATGCCACTTTTTGCGCGCGAAAGCGTGATTGCACCCGAAAAGCTAGTTTTAGTGTAGTTATGATTTTTTGAAGTTCAAAAATAGTCGAAAAACACAAAATTGATTTGATGCACCTCTTAATTTTAACGGATTTGGCTGAAATTTTGACCAGTTACTTCTTTTAGGATGCCAATCAAAATATGGGGGTGGACTTGAGAATCAGAGAACATTTTTGAAAAGCTGGACAGGCCTATTGAAGAGTTTTTGGGACGATCTCCTTAAATTTTAGCCAAATTTCCAAAAATATATGAAGAAATGTTTTTTTTTTTCAACAAGAAAAAAACAATCTAAAAATTCTTTCTCAACGTTTATTTGACATATCATATGTAGGCGAGTTACAGTAAAAAAAAAATCAGATCAATCGGATCATTTATTACGGAGAATGAGATGTGTGAAGTGAGCGACGTTGCTTAAAAATAGAACAAAAATCGATTTCAAAGCATCAACCTTGTATGAAAAGTCGAAAAAATTTCCGCTCTACGGTTTTTTTTCCTTCGCGTTTTAGAACTCAGGGCATGATTCTGCGCCAAAAATGAACATCAGCTTACCGAGTTCAAAAATGCTGTAAACTAGTGTAATTGCACTATTCATCTATGATATAAGCTAACTGGAGGGTTAAAGCTTCAAACATGTTTTTTAACAAGCAATACACGAAGAAAAATATAGAATTTTAAAATCAAATACATTACCACCACCACCTGTGTTCAGGGATAGGAACACTCACTTGCAACGAGCTACATTCACTTGCTATTTTATCAGCTCAGAAGCATGCAATTAAGAAACGATGTATGGGAGACTTTTGCCTTGTGATTTCGTCTAAAACTTTGCCGAATAGTGTAGGGGTCGCACACGATTCCCAAGGTCGTGATAGAGCTGTAAAAGCGACTCTCCACGAGGTGAGTGTAATTTACATTCACCTCGTGGAGAGTTGCCTTCGCAGCTCCCTCACGACTTCGGTATGCGTGTGCGATCCCTACTCTATTCGGCAAGTTTTAGACGAAATCACAAGGTAAAAGTCGTCCATACATCGTTTCTTGATTGCACGCGTCTGAGTTGAGAAAACTGCAAGTGAGTGTAACTCTTTCCAAGTGAGTGTTCCCATCCTTGCCTGTGTTACTACTTTGATTCAATTTTTATTGCTTCAAAAATAAGCATTTTTGAAATACAGTAAAAATATATTTGTTTCAATGAAATGGAATATTTGAATCAACAAATCTTCACGATCATTTTGTCTATCTCGTGAAAGGCTTGAAACTATCGCTGGAAAAAACCTTCGAGATATCTGTGTGAAAATTCCTGAAGGAAATTACTAAAAAAATATATATATATTCTTGAAAAATATCCTGGAGGTTTTCCCGAAAGAGACGGGCTTGTTGGTCTAGTGGCTACCGCTTCTGCTTCCTATGCAGAAGGTCCTGGGTTCAATACGTGGCCCGTCCCTTTCTTCCTAAGTTGTATCGTTCTATGTACTTCTTCCCTTCTCTCTACATTACCACTCATGTACAGTGACCGACACAAAAAAAGATCCACCATAGAGTGGTTACAGTTTCTAAAGAAAACTACATGCAAGAATGATAAAATATACCTTTCAATGAATGCACTTCATCCATTTTACATTGTTTTAGTAATCTGTGTTGAAAAATATTTGGTTATTAAGGAATAAAGTGATTTCTGATAAAATTGGGAAAGTTGCCTAAAAATTGGGTATGACAGAAAAAAGATCCACTTAGCAATTAATTCTGAAATTTCAAAATTTTTCTCAAATTTTTACATGTTTTGCTGCTTGGTGTATGCTATTGTGATGTTTCAGACATATAAAATTTATTTTGACATGAGTTTTATCAATTTTAGGGTGATATGGGGCGAATTTATTTTTCATGGTCAGTATAATGGGTAAAAATTTCTCTAAACTACAGAAACTATTTGTAAGCAAGAATGAATGCTATTAATCTACAATATAATAATAATTCAGCTTGCAGACATACAGGGATGTACTTTTTTGAACAATTTTTACGAGTTTTGGTCGGAGAAATTTGTAATTATCAATGTGTTTATGATAGAATATACCTCCAGCAAGCTTAAACACAAGCAGATGGAGGTGATCATTGCGAAACACAAACGTGAAAGTGTTTTGAGTTATCAAAAAATCCTTAATAATCTTCACAACATGTGCATTTCTATACATTAGTCGACCAAAACCCATAAGCATTGTCCAAAAAAGAACATCCCTGTGTGTCTGCAAGCTGAAATATTGTTATATGTCGCATGATGGTGTTTATTCATCTTCAAAAAATGGGCCGCAGAACTACCAGCCCCATTCCCAAGAAGTTCGCGTATTTCCAAAATAGCCAAAAGTATTTCGAATATCACAAAAAAAGCTCAGAACGATGTATCATCAAAAATCACGAAGTTTGAGGTGTCGTATGATGGTACTGAACAATAATCAAAAAATGGACCCCAGAACCGGTTCCTCGGAACATCCGTAAAACTGCCTTGGAACTTAGTGACCGGGATGAACTTTCAGACATATTTTTCTATCATTCTAGTTCACTTACGTCTGAAAACTAAACTTTTCTCATATCGAAAATTTACTTTTCCCAATATGGACAATTCAAATAACCCATTTTGATTCCGGAGTAATTCCGGAACCACGTATCCATTCCAAAAATCCCTAGCAAATCCTTTAATTGGAAGGATATGCACTTCTTGTGTTAAATTTGGTTGAAAAATATTGGAAACCAAAAAAGTTATAGCGAAAACAGTGTTTTCCGAACTCTTCTTAGGGGGGATGATTACGGACGGGTTTTTAATAAAGTCGAACGGAATTTCGAGAATCCGTTTCTGCGATTTCATAAAAAAATTTCCAGGGATGTTTGATGGAAATCTATGGAAATCCATTCCTCAGCAATCCTTTCAGGGATCCTTAGGTATTCCTTTAGACATTTCTTCAGAGACTATTTCGAGAATTATCTGAAAATTCTGTCGGAAATTATTGTAAGCAATCATGTGGGAATTCCTCAAACGATTCTATCGAGTCTTCCATCAAGGTTTTCTTATGAAATTCCTCCATGCATTCCTTCGAAACACTAAACAATACTCCGGGAATTCCTCCAGAATTAATAAGATTTTCTCCAGGACGAATATTTAAGCCATTCTTTGAGAAAATTCTCCAACTTCGTTTTGGGGTATTGCTATCAGGATTCTTTATTTTATTTTTCAAGGGATTCGTCAAAATTGTTTTCTCGAAGTTGCTTAAGGACTTCGTCACGGAATTTCTTTCGGAAATTTTCCAAGGTAGGGTCTTGTACCATTTGGGCAGGACTTTTTTTTAACGAATTCGTTCACGAGTTTCTTTGATGAATTCTTTCAGGAATCCTTGGGAAACTAATGCAGGAATTTGTCATAGAATTCTTGCAGACGTTATTTCAGAAGCTCATCTCGGTTTCTCGAGGTACACACAATTTCTCCAAAGATTTTATTTTATTGCAGGGAATCGTTGAAAAGCTCCAGATGTTCTCATGGGAATTCTTCTAAGAACTCTTTCGGGAGTTTCCTCCAGGCATTATTGTTTTGTAAATCCTTTCGGAAAGTCACAGTTAAATTCTCCAGAGATTTCATTTGAAGTTTCTCGACAGGTTCTTTGTAGAATTTTCCCAAAGCAAGTGAGATTCCATAGTGATTTCGGCTCTGTTGTAGCCGTATGGCGCCCGAGTTGGAAGGAAAAATGTAATTAGTAAAAAAAGTGGGATTCCTACAGGGATTTACATTACTTAGGGATTCTTTGCGAAACTACTGCAGAGATTTCTTAAAAAAACTTCTCAAAAGAATCGTTTGAAAATTCTTCCAGAGATTTCTTCATAAATTCATCTGAGGGTTCCATTAGCAAATTCCTGCAGGTGTTTATACGAGAATTTCACCTGAAATTCGTTGAGAAATCATCTTTGGGAAATACGTTGCAAAATTCCTTGAATGGTTGTTCTAGAAATTCTGCGATTAATGCTCTCAGCTATTCGGGGAATTTATACAAGAAATTTCATCGGGAATTTCTTAAGATTTTTTTAAAGATTCTTTGGAAAATTTCTTGAGTAATTTGCAGAATTCTTCTTAAGATTTGTTCATAAATTCATCCAAGAGTTTTTTTTTTTTGTGAACTTTTCTAGGAATTCCACCGATTTGTTTTTCATGTATTCTTTGCTGAAGTTTTACAGCAATTACGTGTGTGTGTTTATTTTTTAGTAATTCGTAGGAGAATACCTTCAGAGATTTTTTATGGGAAGTAATCCAGGCATTTTTCGGTGTACTGATTTAAAAAATCATTAGGAATTTTTACAGGGATTTTTTGGGGGAACATATCAAGATACTTTATTACGGAATTGATCCTATGATTTCATCATATTTCGAGCATATTCCAAAGAATTAGAATCAGTTGTAATTTACGAACAAAAAGAAATAAAAATATAACATATTCTGGAAATTATTCTGGTAATTTTCCAGGGAATCATAGAATAACTTCTCAAGGGTGTCGTTATGTATGTTACCAGAGATTCTTACAGAAATTCTATCGGTAGTTTTTTTCAAGTATTCTAACAACAAATTCTGTAGGGAATTGTTGAAGCATTTTTAAATAATCTTTCCTGGAACTAGAGGAATCCTTGGAAAATTCCATCTTATGAATTATATCGGGAGTTCCCCGAGTAATTTCATCGTGAATTTCTTCAGCGATTTTCAATGAATTTTTCGATATGTCCTAAGGAATTGGCCAAAGGATTTTTATTTTCATCGATTTCTTCAAGATTCCTCATCCACGGATTTTATTGGCAATTTATTCCTACAAGAGTTTCTGTAAGAGTTTCTCTGAGAACACCATTCAAAAATAGTTTTGGGAATACTTCAAGGATTCCATTAGAATTTTATTCTAAAATTCTATCAAAGGATGAATTTTATTAATGAATTTTTGTTTATGTTGAAGTTTTGTTTATGTTCTCGACGGCGGAACGGGGGGCTCTTCAATGGGTATTGTAGAAATCAATATGTAATTGAGTTAGTTTTAAAAATTAATATTTTAGTTTTAAATATTTTATCAGTTTACTGAATAAACATGAATATTTTTGTTTCAAACGAACGAAATTTGTCTCCGTGTTCAATTGTGTATAATGAATTATCTTAACCTCGAAAGGAAAACACTAATCCATTATTTTTTTAGGTATCGTGGCTACAACCATGTATGATATTTTCCTCATAAAGCGAAATACTTAACTTTTTATTTGTGAAGGAAAATTGAGAATTTCTTGAGAGTTGTGCGCACACTTTTCTAGAAACTGTCCCTTTTTACTATAATTCCTAGCTCCGCCAATGTATTGTATTATCTTTCTTATAAAATACATCGTCTCAAGATGCCTATCGTGGAAGAGAGCCATTATTTACCTGCAAATCGGCGACTTTTGAAAAATATGTAAAGTCACCTTTCTCCACCCCCTCCCTCTCACTATTTCCTTGCTACGACTATGCCTAATTCTTTCAAGGTGGATTCTGGTGGCTCACAGGGGAAAAAAAAATATTTTTTGAATTGATGACTGAGAAATTAGTATGGAATATTGATTATGTGTACAGATTTGAGAACTCAATTCCTCTGCCCTTTGTGGACCCATATCACTGGCTACGCCTCGATACTGCAAGATTCTTAGCTTCTAGTTGGCGCAATAAAACTGATTATTTGTTTCTTTATGGTCAAGTTATGACTTTTTGAAATTTTTGTACGATTTTGGAAGAACTGCCCCAAATTACTGTTTTTCCTAGCTCCGCCCATGATTGCATTTTTTCTTGGAAGTACCTCACCTGAAGATTCTAACCGTGGAAGAAAATCATGATTTACTTGCAAAACGGGGCTGATATAAATTTTTATATATTTGGCGAACACATAAATGGGGTGCCCCCCCATTTGCCCTTATCCTTGCTACGACTATGTTCGATATTTTTTTCTAGTGAGTGTTGGCGGTTTCCAATGGTAAATTGTAATTATAGCATTTAAAATAGTGTAACGCTGTTTTTAAGGAGGTGCCCCTCTTTGTAGAGCCCCTTTTTATCGTTTTCCCTCGCCACGACTATGTATGAAAAACTATTATGAAAGCTGAGGTCCCAAGGTTTTCGGCAACATAAAAATTTTTACATTTGGGCTTAAAACGAAGATGATATGATGCTTCGAAAATTAGTGTAACGCAAATTTTAGGCACCGTCGCCTGAGAGATAATGTGTCAAATTGTTTCGCTAGTCGTCTTCTGCATATCTGTGATCATCTCAGTCCGAAGTATTCTTACATCCACCGTAACTCTTTACATTCCCAGGTAACCACTAAGCATTTGAATAAGCCGTAGAGCAGATCGCATTAAGCATTTGAACTGCTTGCTGCCCTATACATAAGCAGTTCGAATGCATAGTTGCCTTGAATAAGCATAAGCTGTGCTATTTAAATCTTTCCCCAACTAACAATTGCAAGTCACAAACAAGCAAGCTTGCTGAATTGTTACTTAATAATGGTAATGATAGCTGAACTAAAATTATGCTCTACACATAACTGTTTAAATGATTTTTCAATTGAAAAAATAGTCAATGTTCGACTTTCCTCATCAATAAATTAAAACACTATTCAAAAGTTTAACAAGAAATTTATTCGACAAGCATTGATTCCTTAACAAAAGAGTTTAACAAAACATGTGTTCGCATCTTATTAAGCTGATGTATCGATAAGCACATGCTCCTGAACAATGAGCTTTTCACTTGACAAAGAAACGCCTTCAGCCTGTCATAGTTTGACTCGGAACTTTGTTCGGATTATGGGATAAATCAGTGCTAAAACTGTTTAGACAACCAAGTTATTAAAGAACAAAAATTTTAAACGAATCACATAAAATAAAACAGAATAGAATTATGTGTTTTAACATTGAGTGCCAAGAGACGTAATCAACGTAAAAATGAGGCATTTATTTATTATTATTAGTCTGTACCTTGATTATTATATTTTTTATCTTCCGCAGCAGTTCGATTGTACGGAGACGCTTGGATCGATGCATTTGACATTTCAGTGCTGTCGTGTTCACTGAATATTGTTCCCACAGTCACTACTTAGATAATCAAACAGCATTCAGAAATCGACACATTTCAAGTATCCCTAAACATCCTTATGCACTATTTATTGAACATAATATCAAGATTCCATGACAAAAGCATAAATAAAAAAATTGCTTAACGGATCTTCGACTGAGCGTTAGTAGATTACCTGAACAGATGCTGTGAATGCACCATGTCCAAAACCATACCGCACCACATATTGTCATACATTTTAAAGATCGATATTTAATAATAAAAATAAAAACATATTCATATCGCAAACGTCTGGAAACAATATCTTCAATAAGCACCAACACTTTTTGGCCGCATTCGATAAAAGTTTTCTCACCGTGCGATAAAAATACTGACAGCGAAATCAGAATGGAAAACACGTGTTTTGGGCTGAACAGCTGTTAAAGTATAAGGCGTTGTTCAGTTGATTACCACGTGCTGTGCTAATTCACCACTGCTGAATATAAGTTCAGGAGTGATCATTATTGAGTCATGGGAAGATTATGTTTTGGTTTGGGTGCTGCATCTCACCATCTCTAGGATGGCGCAGATAGGAAGACATGCGGCTGGCAATCGGCAGGTCTCAAGATCTAATCCGGATGTAGGTAATTTTATATGTAATTCTTATTTCATAATAGGTGTTCTCAACATGAGAGCAAATAATTACTCTCATGAGAGTTCAACATTTTTGCATTTTATTTATTTTCAGTGATTTTTGCCAAAGCTTAATAACAACTTTCTTGTACATTTGTAAAACGCTTTGAACAATAAAAAAATAAGTTGGTGCACAACATGATGCTTTATAACTTCTCCAAATTTGTGTGAACAAAACCCGAACATAGGTTGTACGCACTCAGGCAAATAAACCTAAGATTATCATAAGGTCTAACTTATGAAGTGGCCTTTAAACAATTCATAACGGCTAGAACGATTTTCATAAGGTCGGTCTATGACGCAGAATCGACTCAAAGTTTGGCTTTTATACACATTTAGCAACACGATATTCTCAAGCGTCGATAGCCGCGTGGGTTGGGCCCGAGCTCAGTGATCTCGACGTTCATGGATCGATTCCAGTCTGCATCATTTTGTGATTTTTCTGATCTTTTCATAAGTTTATCTTATGTAATTAGGTCATAATAAGCATGTTCAATTTTCATAAGGTATTCTTATGGCATCCATACTTTACAGTTATGGCTAAATTTCATAAGGTATTTTGATGAATTTCGGTAGTTTATTTCGCTGAGTGCGTGAAAATAATTCAAATGTTATTCAACATTATGCTAAATAATTTTGTCATAATGGTGCCTATTAAATGAGTGATTGTTAGTTGGGTCAGGTGTTAATTAGCATTTCAACTGCTTGAGGTGTTTTCGCGAGGAAGCAATCAGAATGCTTTACAACTGCTAAGAGCAAAGAGTATGGGAGATATGTTATGCATTTAAAGGCTTGTTTACTCATAACAAGTTATTTTGGGATTGCCTGCACCCAGAACAAAAATTCTGTTGTTTATGCCTTCTCCTACAATTTGTACCCCGTTCCCGAATGTCCATCTGAGCAAACCATATTTTATTTGTAGGTCTGGGGATCCCATTGGGTGATTAATTGCTGTTGCAATTACATTTGACAATTGAGACTTGTAGGGGAAAGAGGGGCATAACGCCCTGGCTAAGCATATGTGATCATAAACCTCAAATGATGCTTATTTTAATGTCGTATTCTGCCTCGGAGAGCAGTTTACTCCATTACCTAAGAGACTTCAACTTTTGGTCCGCGTACCCACAAATTTTCCCATTCAAATAAACAATTAAAAAAAGTGTTACTTTTTAGGTGTCGGAAAACTGCAGGGGGCAAAACGCCTTTTTGGGTGATGCAAAACGCCCGCTGGCATTTCCCGCTTTGACTTGTTGTGAAATACCAAGGGACTCCATCGAACTCTTCCCAGCAGCAAATGAAGGAGTAGGAGGCGCATGGTAGTTTCATGGGCTGTGTTAAGTACACAGTAAAATATCCATTCCAAAACACTCTATTAGTTCTCTGCACCAGTCTATTCTCAACAGTTGAGGTAGGTCAGTTTCCCACTGTTTTATATACTTGCGCTGAGCCTGACCTCGGACAATAGGTATTGTTTCAGACTCAAACAGCACTGGCTTCCTAGCTGCTGCCTAGATCATATAGTTACCCTAAATCAGTTTATCTCCACCCGGTCACCGATCTGGACGTCCGTTGCTGTCGGTCGAATAAAGTTACCGTTTTTTTGTAGTGTAACTTGTGCTCTTTTTGTTCGGTGGAAGAATTTCGGTCGCCCCTCGACTTCTCTAGTGCCCGCGATATTGTCGTGTCGGCGGAGTCGCGAGTTTTCCCGCGAGTGTCCGCGGTGGATTCAAGTGTCGTCTCGAACAGGCTGATTCCATATAATCAGTGCGCAATATGTCTTAATTTCTGTGCGCTGCAAATTAGGGAATCTTTCCAAATGTGGAAAATCGTCGTTTTTCACGCTTTTCTTTCGACAATAGCAGCCGTTCTTGGGCTTAAACTGCTCAGTTTGAGATCTAGTTTGCTTGCATCTAACGAAAACCTCCACAATATGATGAAATCGCGTAAAGGCGTTTTGCCCCCGGGGGGCGTTATGCCCGCAGTTCCCCTATACGTGTTCTTATTCTTCTTCTTGGCGTGCCGTTGCAACTGAGACAAAATTTGTAGCTCAGAGAATTTTCACCTGCATTATAAAAATGATGTTTTTGTATGTGTCTGTAGGTATATCGTGCGGCGGCCACGAAGATTTTTTATGCCCAGGGAAATTAAGGAAATTTCCAATTAGGAAATTTTCTGAACAGACCGGGAATCGTACCCGTCCCCCTTACGTCGGCTTTTGCTAAATACCACCGCGTTTACCGCTTCAGCTATATCCGCCTTCTGAACTATGCATATGGGACTGCCTTATTACGAAATATGTATGTTACCTCATCGATGAACATCTAGCACTGCAATACTGTTATTCTTCAGTATCAACAAGCGTGGCTTATGCATTAAAGTATTTCCTGTTGTGATCACGGGGAATCCCTCCAAATGAATCTGTGCACAAAATAAATTATGGGGAATCCCTTTTACCGAATGTGTGAAAATTATACGATCCAGTTATGTTAGTTATTCCCATTGGCGTAGCTGGGAGCCAGAATACAGACAGGATTATTTTTATTATTTTACTCTATTAGATTAGGGGCTGTCCATTAATTACGTAAGGGTTTGTACAGGGAGGGGGGGTTTGAGAAATCTTACGCGCCATACAAAAAAATTTGGGTTCTCATACAAAAAATCTTACAAGGGGGGGAGGGGGTGTCAGAAAATCGCTAAAATTCCCTTACGTAATTAATGGACAGCCCCTAGCAAGGATCGGCCTATTAAAAATGGCTTAATCGAAGTTTACCATTTGTAATCATGATATTTAAATCAATCACAAAAAATAATCGTGCACTGATTAATTATAAAACACCTCAGTTATCAAACATAGTTAAATTGGATTTTTTTTTGTTTTTTTTTTTTTATGTGTATTTTAACATAAATTGGATTTCTTAGGATTGATCAACGATGTTTCTTATGATAATCATAATCATTACTGATCAATGATTTAAAAAAATGTGATTATGCTTAATGATGTTTGTTTATAATCCTGTTAGTTGATCATTAAGTATTATTAAATTTATGGTTCATCCAATGCTGTTGTTTTAAAGATATCTCGAACGCCCAACCCCCCACTAACCCCTGGCCGCCTATGTCAATGATTATTTCACTTTCTAAACGAAATGATTCAAAATCTCATGATGCAGCAATTTAACTTCACAGCATAGGGTAGCCCGAGGTACCATGGAGGTTTTTTTTTAATTAAATGTTCAGTGCTTTCTGTATACATCAAAAAAATAATTATATTTATGGAATGCTTACAAAATCCAAACATTATGAAGTTATTTTGTCTCAAGCTATTAAGACAATGAAAATTTTATCAAGTACATACAAAACATGTATTTTGACAAAACAGAGTAACATAAGCCACTTATTATTTTGTTTCTGCTAATGCATTAACTTTTCAATGCACTTACAAGAAATGCGCTCGAATACAGCACTTGCCCATCTTATCTTGCCCCGGATGACCCTATTTCAGAATTTTGCTCAGGATTGAGAGAGATTATGTACATTTCTTTTGCACACAATGATCTAAGTTCGTAGGCCTCAGAGCACTGGTAAGTTTTGATTCATATAAAAGCAGCAAACGCCGCAGTAAATGCTTCATTGCCTATCGTCAGTTCAATTTGTAAGTGTCGATTGATTGTGGAAGTGCATCTGTGGTTAGTATTCTCTTCGAAGGTGAACACTTGTTCAACAAGCACACGGTAAGTTTTGAAAGAATATTACAATAGGCCTACATTGTACAATGTGGACGCATTACCTAATACTGGTTTGCAGAAATTTGAACTAGGTGATCAGATATTTTTTTAAAGCTCTGAGTCTAAAAATCGGGTGAAGAAAAATTACAGCAGATCATATTTTGTCGACTTTCGATTTAATGTTGGCAAGCCGAAATCTGTTTTTCTTCTATTTTTGAACAAAGAAGATACAATTTGCACTGGGACACTGTAACTCGCAAACATGTCAACTATTACATCTGTACATATAGAAAAAAAAAATTAAATTGTTTTTTTTTTTTAATTCTGTAAAAATCATATCTTCATGTTTTTTTGTTGTCTTTGTGAATATGATACCATACTTCCATGACAGCAACCTTTCACATTTATTAAAAAAGTTTTATTGTATTTTCCGTATTCAGCGTATATAATCGTTTTGTGTAATGTTTAAAAATACCTGCTCGAGGTAAAGTAAATTTACAATATAAATTATTTATTTATTTTTAACTTTAAATTTTGTAAGAGGGTCAAGCCCCTTTGAATGATTTCCAAATTTATATGTTGAAATCGTTCTCAAAAAGGCACAAAACCTCTTAATCTTTTCAAAATACATTATAAACAATTTTTAAAACTAAATAAAGGCTCATTCGGAAATAATACAATATAAATTATTATACCATCATTCATACTTGTCTCTGATAAGTCTCTCTGATGAAATGTTCAATTGAGATCAAATTTTCAAGTGTAGTGCCAATCGATTGTTACTTTTAGAATTTCATTATAAGAAGCGTGAGGAAAATCGGAGGTTGTGTCCAGTGTTGTGAACACTCACTTGCAAGAGATATGCTCACTTGCTACTAAATATCTCAGCTCAGAAGCATACTAATAGCATGATGCTATCATATAAAATATATATACCTACATCTGGCAGTTTACAATGTAGTTTTACGGTAAAAAAATACTTCGTCATATACCCCATTTCCCGTCATATCAGATGGCCAAATAGCCAATTAAAAATACTCATGCTGTGGATGTCGGGTTAGATGCCCGGTCGGTACAGAAACTTATCGTAATGCAATGGACATTTTTTTTACTTCATATTTATCACGGATACCTATTCAAAATAAATATGCGTGCCGAATTATATTTGTACGAAGAAGGTTGCACATGTTATTGCCAATAAACATCAGATTCATGAAGATGAGCGGCTATTGGAAGACGAGCGGCTACTGGTACCTTGACGGTACTCTGTTTAGCCATCTAAACATTACTAATCATCACTTTACACTTCTAATCTTATTCACTTTGTTGAAAACAGTGATCAAGATGGCCTTCCGTTACGCTTGTATGTTGCTGACCGTCGCTCTGTGTGCAACCCCAGCCCTATCCTACTCGGTCGGTGCTCCGTTGGAAGCCTGTGCAGACATGGTCCCTCACCATCATGCTGAACCGCAGAAATCGATTGCTCCGTATAAAATCATGCTCGACAAGGTGCAAGCCTCATCCGGCGAGAGCGTAACCGTCACCGTACAAGGAAACACTCCACAAGACACCATCAAGGGTCTACTGTGCCAGGCACGGGTCGGTGAAACCCCGGTAGGAACATTTGACATCCCGGCCACTAATGAATACGTCCAAACTCTAGACTGCAGTAACATCAAAAAGGTAAGCAAGTCGCCAATCTGTAGGGTTGTGAATAGAGCAACCGTTTTGTAGGGGTGTATATCCCGTTTGGCATAATGCCATTTGATGCACCACGTGTTTATGTGATATGTATTTGACACAGTTTTGAAAATAACAGGGACATTTATGTGAAAAATTACACATGAACATGATAAATGCTTACTGTTATGCCATTATGGGATACGACTGTATGCCATTATGCCAAACGGAGACCTGTTTTGTCGTGCACTTTTTCGCGAGAAATTTAACGACTTTAGTCTAATTATCCCCATCTAATTTCATTCTAGTCTGCCGTCACCCACAAGAGGATCGCCACTGCTCCGAATAGCATTTCCTTCAACTGGATTGCTCCCGATGGACTCGATGAAAACGTCAAGATGACCTGCACCATTGTCCAGAGTGGACGTGTTTTCTGGGTTAAGGAGCAAGCTGATGATCTGAAGGTCAATTAAACGACATAGTCGTGTGACCAAAGCGGTTGTTTCCTATAAGAAAAAAACTACATAGGAACGCTGTGATTTAACCACCAATATGATTAGATCCATACGTTTAATAAAAAATATGTTATTGGCCATAAATATATATAAGTAATCAGCAAACAACAATTTTGCTGAGATATCAGCAATTTTGACAGTTCATTGCTGAGCTTCGGCAATCGTTTTGCTGAGAGTCAGCTAACAAATGTCACTTTTTGCTGGGATATCAGCTGATAGTTTTACTGAGCAGACGGCTGTGCGCGTTTTTGCCGAGCCCGCAAATCTGTTTTGAGTGTGTAGGCATGATTTCTCTATACTATATTTCTATATAAGACAAATAAAAGAAATATGGATACGTATCTTAAAAATCGATAGCATAGCAGTCTTTATGTGATATCTTAGACAATCAGATGCAACACTAACAAAATTTTCATCCCATATATCTCAGGATCCAGAGTTGGTTTCTTCGGCAAAGTTGTTCAGCTGGTCAAGGGCTTCCAGATTACGGGGCGTATGATTCGTGATTTCACCGCTAGGTGGCGCTAGAGAGCAAACAAATTTTAAATTTTATATATCTCAGCATCCTGATTTTTTTTTGGCAATATTGTTTGGTAGATCAAGGGCTTTCAGAATAATTACCATTTGGTTCGAGTTTCTGCAGCTAGGCGGCGCTAGTTGCAAATTTTTGAAATCATACACATTTTAATAATTCGCTAAAAAAATCTCACAAGCTGTAACTTTTCATAAAGTGCACCGAAAATTCTCAAATTTCGATCACTAATTCCTCAACTAGATAGCTACAACAGGTAGAAATGTGGCCTTGATTGATTAACATGAAGTTAGAGCGTTTCTAGTAAAATACTTTAAACTTCCCTGCCGTTCATTAAACTACTATATCTAACCCAAAGATAAGTGAAGCAAATTAAATTAAATCTTGTACTCTTATTACACACTCTTATTACACAATAATAGGTCTTTGATTACTATTTGACATGAACAAAATCAGTCCAAAGGGAAATAAGTTACAGCTTGTTGAACTTATTTTTGAGCATTTCAATCATTTACAAGCTTCTGTAAATTTGTAATTAGTGCTTCATAATTATGAAATTTCGCATCAAATTAGAAACAAACTAGAAGCCCTTGACTTACCACACAGCTATTCCGAAGAAACCATCTTTCTAAGTGTTACGTCCTGGAGTTCGGGGTGGCCGGGAGACCTGACTGTCTATTTAAACTCCCAGGCGGAGCGAATAACAGTTTAAAACATAACTTTATTTACACTATAAAATTACATTACAAGACAACACGTATATACAAAACGGCGGTTACGAAACTTCTAAATTAATCTCTGCGATTGTGCATCGGCCGAAGGCATATTACAATGCTATCGACGAGCACGCAGAACGGCGAGAGCATGAGAGACTCCAATCCAGTGGTTCTCAACACTAAGTAATCAGGATCCTCCATTTTGGTAACGATTCGGGACTGCCTAAATAGAGTTTTTACCTAAATGGATTTGAAGATTGCAAAGAAGTTTAAGAGGGGCGAGTGACCTGGAGATTAAAAGAAGCCACGCGGGGTTTCAGAGGGATTTCATGAGAGTTTCAGAAGGGAGAGGTGGGTGGTGTTTGTGTCAGAGGCGTTGCACCGGGGGAGGGGGGGGGGGGGGGCTTCCGGGGGTATTTTCGGGGAGTTTCGAAGGGTCTCAGGTGTATTACATGAGGTCCGAGGAGGTTTTAGGAGGATTTCGAAGGCATTTCAGAAAGCTTCAGATGATTTTTGACGAGTTTTAGAGGCGTTACGAAGGTGTTTTCGGTGGTTTCTGAGGGTCTCAGGTGCGTTACATGGGGTCCGAAGGGGTTTTAGGGGGATTTCGAAGGCATTTCAGACAGCTTCAAATGATTTTTGGCGAGTTTCAGAGGTGTTGCTTAAGCGTTACGTGGGCGTTTTGGGGGTTTCTGAGGGTCTCAGGTGCGTTACATGCGGTCCGAGGGGGTTTTAGGGGGATTTCAAGGGCATTTCAGACAGCTTCAGATGATTTTTGGCAAGTTTCAGAGGTGTTACTCAGGCGTTACGCAGGCGTTCTCGGGGGTTTCTGATGGTCTCAGAGATGTAACAGTGGGTTTTGAGAGGGGTTACAGTTTCTAAAAATACATTTCGGATCACAGCTGTTAAGCAAGCTTCAGGGAAATATGACGCATCTAATCTTTTGGACGTTATTTCGCAAAAAAAAAACGCGACTTAACGACCGAGACAGTTATCGACGTCAAACCTATCGTGGCGCTAACATCACCCCCGACCACTGCCAGTGACCACCATGGTTCAACCTAGAGTGACTGAAGCAACTGGATGTCGCCAGAGCATACCTATGGACTGAATCTTGAGGCAGCGTTACCAGTCGAGGGTGAGCTCGATGTGACCCCTCTAAAGGTCTGATGGAATACAGTAAAAGCATTCATCTACTACGCATCCGATAGCACTATCGGATACGTCTAACGGAGTCGATGGAACGAATAGTTCGACGAGAAGTACAGAGCGATTTTGGAGGAGAAGAACGCAACGCATAGACGGTAATGCTGCAGCAAGGAAACGAAGGAAACTAACAGAACGAAGCGTTACAAACAGAATCATAAACAGCGTACCCGCCTCTTTCGGAAGAGAAAAAATGACGCCTGCAACACGCGAAGTGCAAGAAAATGGGACTGCTATGCCGTTCCTAAAAAACATGGAAGTTCTACCAAAGTTGGTGTTTGCTAACCATCCGGTTGGTACAAGAAGGCGTGAAGCACAGAGAGCACGATGGGCAGACCAGGTGGAGCGTGGTCTGGCGAGCGTTGGGCGTGACCGACATTGGAGAGCTGCAGCAGCTGCAAATCGAGTATTATGGCGGCAAATTGTTGATGTAGTGTTATCATGAATTTGATGTTGAACTAAATAAATGAAATGAATGGAAGTTCTATCGGAAGCTCAATGCATCCCGCAACGGCCGCGAGGCTAAATCTTCAATGATAAATATGGCAGCCCACTAACGGACGGACGTGAGGTGTTTGAAAGGTGGAAGCAGCACTCTGATGAGCACCTGAATGGCGCGGATAATGTTGGCACGGGTGCTCGCACCGCAGCTTAAATTTCTGTTTCGTTGCAGTTCCTTATTACAATTTCTGCTAGATTTGGGACAATTGATTAATGTTTACTCAGATTCTATAACATTCCCCCCAACAACCATGCTCCAGGATGTACGATACATCACTCATTGAAAACTTTGTTTGAAAAAGGGTGCGTAGATTTTCCCAAGAAAAAAGTTCGGTATAATGGTGTTTCTGGCGGAATGTTATAGAACCATGTACCCATTCTTATCGCACATTCTAATGATGTTCATCGTTAGGAAGTTCCTGATTAAACACATAGTGGTACCAATTGTTCGATCGCCGTGCACACAGATTAACCATATATGCATTCGGATATCTTTTATACAAATATAAGCACATGGAAGTGTGTGTCCAGCAATTCGTAAATGTACTATCAATCATAAGAAATAGAATATCAAGTCAGCAATTACATAAATTCATAAAAATGCACAAAACTATAAAGAGCTTTGCTCTGTAAGTAACTGAAACATATTTCATCATAAATAGAAAAACAAAAAACATCACTTACCACTTTGTACTTAAATGCAACTGATGGAATGCAGGATCCAAAATCCGAAAACGAACACACAAAATCACAGCTCAGGGCACACGACTGATCACCATACTAAGATACCCATTGGAATAGTACAGTTCGTCGCAACCATCCATGTGGTCGGTGTTGCGTAGTGGTTTGTAATCCTTGTACGGATTATCAATGGCCCGCTTGACAAAGACAAGCTCCTTTTTCTTGATCGACCGCTTGCCAATACTGTAGATGATTGCACAATCCTGGCAGGCTTCCTCGCGCGTGTACGAAGTGAACACAATTGGAATGTTGACGAATCGGACCAACCGCGCCAGCGTGTGAGTCCAAGTGTCCTTGTTGGAATCGATGTGCTCGTGGAATCCACAGTTGTAGCTTACGATGATCTGGGGCCGTTCCATCTGTTCCAGCGGTTCCAAGACGTGGAAAAATCCCTTGTGATAGTGCATTCGAATTGATCGTGCACCCTCGTAGTTCAGTTCGATTTCATCCTTGATCGAACTGATCGCAGGTCCAATGAAGTGAATTATCACATTCCGGATCTGTGGCATAAATGTGAATATCATCGAGCACGTATTATAGTCGAAGTAAACAATCTCATCCTCAGCTCCAACCACGTAAATTACAAGCGATGTCTGCAGTTCCTCGGTCATGAATGTTACATTAAGAGCATATAAAATAATGCTGATATGTGAATAGTTGGACACAAATTTGAGATCGTTGAAATCCTTTACAGTTTCGGGCCTTCGAGGAATATCGACACCGTACGCCAGATTTACCAGCTCGAATGTGTTCGCTGGAAATCGAGTTAACTTGAATGCGTCAAGATTCTTAGGGCTACCGAATGCCTCTAGTCGGTTGGGATAATCTGAAGAGAGAATTCAGTAGTTAGTGATGGTAATCTACCACTGAGACCTTTATATCAGGTCAAGGAAGCAGCAGTAGTTATGTGAAGAAGGGAAATTACTACAATTTTATTACTCTTCGAAAATACATTTCCATTATTTCCCGGAAAACCATTTCACGTTGCTTAGTATGTTTTTTTTTTTGTATCAAAAATTATCACATTCAAGCAAAATCTACGACGAGCGTGAGCGAAATATGGATCCATTTTGAAACGAAACTTTTAATTACCTGCATCCAGCAGCATGTTGATCCGATACATTTCGCACCACCGTGTATGCTTTCCGGCATCCTCCAGGCGATGTTCCTCGCTGCAGTAGAATATTTGGCTGCATTCCGTACATGGTTTCAGCTTGCTCATATCGTACTCGAAGCACACGTGACACACGTTGGGGAACCGTAGCAGAGTGTACTCGTGTTGCCGGAGCTTACGCTGCAGCATGGAGATGATCAGACATTCCGCCAACGAAATGGCACATTCCAGGTCGCGCCGTGTTCCGCCGATAACCGTTTCGTTTTCGTTCCGCACTTCAATGATGTGGTCGATCTTCTTCAGGGTAAGGATCTTGGTAACTGCGCGACAAAAATCCTTGTGGCTTTTCCAATCGTCCTTCTGGTGCTGCTCGCCGCAATAGCCAATGAGGCGACATCCTTTGCAGAATCGCACCTTCTGGTCCGGGAGCGCCAGCCGACGATCAACAGCCCGGGTGAAGCAAAGATTGCAACGCGTTGGATTGAAATTGTTGTAAATGTGCTCTTCCATTTCTTTCGTTCGATTCCTGTAAATGATGAAAGAAGTATAAATAATTATCGATAAATAAATAATTTCATGAATATATACCTTTTACAGATTGTTGCAGGCGGGAAATGCACGATTTGAGTATGTAATGTGAACAAGAGCGAGCACAGTTTTTTTTTGCTTTCTGCTGCGGCTGCCAAAACAAGGAAACCAAAACAAAATTGGGCGATAGGTGTGATTTTGGCGATTTTATGTAGTATACACGGAAAAAACAGACTACCTAAAAATACGTTAAAAGAACGCAAAAATAAGTAAACCGCTTGAACTTTTTACCCAGCAGTGGGTTGTTTCCTCGCTCTCCCCTTCGCAATGTTGTCAAAAACAAAGCGAGATGCAGCTACCTAGCCGATAATGTCCGTGCGAGAAGCCAAATTTGGGTTTTTTGCCGTTTACCCAAAAGTGGGTTTATTTCAACCCACAAGGGTACTTTCGAAAGTCAACGATGGGTAGAAAGAACTTAACGATGGGTTGCAATTTTCTGCCGGGATCAAAAGGAAACTATCCACTCAGAGCTTTAACGCGGTTTAGCCAAATTTGGGTTCTCGCATGGAAGAGCAATAGAGTTCAGAAACTATAGAGGACGAATGTCGCTGCTGTTCCCTTTGTTCTCGTTCTCAAACATATCGGGTATCTATCTGTCAAACTGCATACTTTTTCGCGTTGACACTTATATCCCGGCCTATCTCCGCCAGCAAGAGATGTTGCGGCAGCGACGCCAGCGACATTCTTCCTCTATAGTTTATTAGCTCTATTGGAAGAGCCGATATGAGTGAAAAGAACCTATATTTGGGTTGATTTCTAGTTCCGTGTAGACGTTCGCTCGGTGCAAACGCTTTAACCACAGACAAACAGACGTTTTACTCTACCCATTTCCAATAGGCCTTTTTATTATTATTATTATATTTTATTAAAGACACTTTACCCAATAAGTTGGCATTCGTGTCCAATAGGCCTTTTTAGTTGACAGCTCCGTGTATGACACTGTTTATAACTGCCAAACAAAGGCGCAAACGCTGAACTGTCATTTTCATAGGAGAACTGTCAAAGGCCCACGAAATCAGCTGATTTGAAACGTCTCCTGATTAGGCCTATAGGGCACTGTTTTGATTTTGTATGGGATTTTGAAGTTTCTTGGCCTTGTTGTTTACAAAATTCTTGTAAGAGTGAAAGAGATGGAGAAAATGTCATGCAGTGCCCTATAATAGTTCCCCCACAGACAAACAGACGTAAAACTTCGAACATTTTTCGATTCAAATCATAGTCACGGCAACATATTCGCCCAATGCTAAAATGACTAAGTTTGGCCAACCATCAACTAGGTGGCGGTAGTGAGCAAACGTCAAACTCGAACAAAAACGATGTGAGCGCCACAGGTGGGTAGTTGGCCAACTATCAAATTTTGAAAAAGATCGTTAAATCGAAGTACGATGGGAATTATCAGAGTGTTACTTTAGACTAATTTCGTGTTACGTCTGTTTGTGGTTCCCCTTTTAAACGGACTATTCAAACACAGACAAACAGACGTCTCACTCTACCCAATAGTAAGAAATCAAAGCTTGTTTTTCTCAGAGATGGCGCCACCACATTAAAAGTAAACCATTTTTCTTGTATGGAAAAATTGCTGGGTTGCACTTGTTCCGCATCGCAGCGATTTGTGCCTTGGGGCAAAAAGTTGCAAATAAGAAACAAAATCATTATACCTATGCGTTTCTTCCGGATTCATTACAGTAATAGAGAATTTATTACGCCACCATACTAATTTCAAGCTGTTTACTTCTTTTTTCTGACTGGCATTTTCCACCCGTGTTGCGCATGATGTTTCCGAGTGGATAGGTGCAGGCGGCGCCGCTGTATATGTGAAAAACACGTGGAACACGAGCGCCGTCTACGATCGCATAGCGTAACCTTCGCCGTTACTTCACACTGTTATCACGTTTACCGCATTTATCAGAATTGCACCTCTACTGGCACTCTAGCAAAAACGCAGCTGATTGCTTCCCATTCCCATCGTTTCTCATTTTAATGGGCTATTCAAATATTCTGTCACAGAGAAGCAGACGTCACACTCTATTCGCACACCATCGATCACTTTTTTAAGGCCCCTTAGCGTGTCATCACAGACAAACAGACGTAACACTCTGATAATTCCCATCGTACACCGATTTATCGGTCATTTTCAAAATATGATAGTTGGCCAACTGCCCACCCGTGGCGCTCGCATCGTTATTGTTCGAGTTTGACGTTTGCTCACTACCGCCACCTAGTTGATGGTCGGCCAAACTTAGTCCTTTTAGCATTGGGCGAATATGTTTCCGTGACTATGATTTGAATCGAAAAATGTTCGAAGTGTTACGTCTGTTTGTCTGTGGTGTCATCATAAAATGGCTTCTTTGAAATCATTGCCGAAATTCAACTTTACAGAACATGACACCAATACATATTTGCAAAAAAATGACGCTTAAATATATAGCGCATTTAGTTCACTACTGGACTATCGCACTAGTTTTCACGAGTGCGAAAACGCTAATAAAAGTGCGCGATTGCATCAAATCCACTCGGTGTCTTCAGAGCACTTGTTCACCATAGATTGAAGAAATAGTGCGCCGAAGACATCAACATGATTTGATGCAATCGCGCAGTTTTATTTACGTTTTCGCACTATAGAAGTCGCAGTTCGCAGTCCAGTGGTGAACTAAATGCGGTATATTGCAGACTACATCACAAATTGGACTATCACACTTTTTTTGATGCGTCTAAAAAGTGTGATAAAAGTGCACATTTGCCTCGGATCGTCTCGACGTCTTCGGTGCACTTATTCCTCCATTTACAAGGAATAAGTGCACCGAAGACCTCAACTCGATCCGACATGGCCCTGCGCTGCAATCACACTTTGAAGGTGTGTGCACACTATTGTGTCAGTCCAATTTTGGGTGCAGCCAGCAATATCTTATTTTATAAGATTATCAATTCTGGAGCTCGATTAGAATAGGTCGTATGTGCTTTTGTCGATATAAAATTCGATCAGTTTATTTTAGTCATTGTAGCAATATGGCAGATATTTTGCAAACTTTTAATGATGGAACAAAAAGCCTGTTTTGTGAGGATTCTGCTGTATGTATCAACTTTGCTCAATTTCAACGGTTTTCGCTATAATAAGCGAATCCAACTGATCGAATTTTTAATCGACAAAAGCACATACGACCTATTCTAATCGAGCTC
Organism: Aedes albopictus; assembly: GCF_035046485.1. NCBI lineage: Eukaryota > Metazoa > Arthropoda > Insecta > Diptera > Culicidae > Aedes > Aedes albopictus. Next base: position 226,467,274 of record NC_085137.1, on the reverse strand, counting down.
CAGAATTGCACGCAAGATATTTTTTGACATAAAAACCCTCGGCAAAACCAGTGTCGCTCTCCCCCCCCCCTTGCTCAACCGACCGCAACCCAAAGATTTACTGTATATTTTCCGTGCATGAGCCAAACAAATCTGAAGGGTTTATTATTACCAGATTTCGACGTTTCTGTCCGCGACCGATTGTTTTGCTTTCAGTGCGATTTTCTCAAACCCACATTGCAAATACCGCAAATAGATACCGGTTTAAATCTTAAATGTTTTAGTTTTTGCTTGAAATAGAGAAATGGTTTATTAATTGGAATACATACGGTTGGTCATAATGTTCAAATTCGCATCGTTTCACACTCGTTGCTTTCCCATTCTGTCGGAATCACGGTTAATCCGCGTTGTATCATGTGGCTTGCGTCATCGTCGGGTGGCGGAAATTCATTCCCATTCTGCTGACCAGTGCAACCGTGGAGATGATCTCCCGATAGGAGTCGAGTCGATGACAGACCCTACGAAGGTACAACGTGCAACAGCTCTATGGAAAAAGGAAGAGCTCATGGGCCGTATCAATGCGCTGCTTAAGTGCAACCCCGAGGACTCGGAACGGGTGTACCTAGTTAACAAGAAAACACTGAAAACGGTTCCGCCTAAGCACATTACGAATAACATCCAACTGCTGCTGGACCAAGGGATCACCGAAAGCTCTATACTAAACCATCCGAAGATCCTGTCCATCAGCCAAGGTATGTTATATATTTGAAAAAAATACAATGAATGATAATGCTACTGATTTCTCTGGATAATCTGGATTCTCAGATCGAGAGCAGCGTTTTCTTACGGCAGCTTCAATCTATATTAATAGAAATTCATTTTAATAATTTACATTGTGTTTTACTTATTTTTTTTCTTCCTCCCCTGTTGAGGAAATTAAGCCACTGCGTCCAATAAGCTGAACTTTTGTGGCATGTCCCATTTTGATATTCGCATCTAGCCAGCTAATTACCATACCCTATATACATAGGGTTTGTTCTCTTTGTCATGGAAGGTTTTTGTCGGCCTAATTGCCTGAAACTTGGCCATACAGTTCAGCTTGGTTGGGAAGGATTTGAGGCCAACTCTGGATCCAACAGGTTTCAGAAAAAAAACTTCCATGACGAAGAGAACAAAACTGCCGAAAATACGTAAGTTCCCTTATGTATGCGAGAAGATATCTAATTCTATACGACTAACGAAATAATTTATCAGTTTTGAAATACCCCTGAAAGTATTCGCTTCTGGCATTTGTATATGCGGGATTGTATTTATGTGCACTAATTTCTAAAATTTGAATGTTTTACAAGAAAAAAAAATCTATGAATTCTTCGTGATCCTTTCAAGGTTATATGTAAATACAGTTACATTTTAAGAACTGAATCCTTTTGTTTGATCTGTATTTTTCAATTTCCGAATAAATAACATATTTCTTAACTTTTTCTCGAATGTGTGGTCACTCTGGGTGTTCATACTATGTATAGATGGTTCTCCGGCGAATTAACATTCAATCCTGAGATTCCATCATTTCCGTAAACTTAGTAGCTGTTGCAATTTTGTTGTTTGGTGAAACTGGCAAGGCTTTAACCTAATAGGAATCAATTCAATGTACTTACTAGCATTGTTATAAGATTTAGTGTTAAGTTGTGCGTTGAGTTGAAGAGTTCGTTAGTGATTAAAAAACTATCATGTAAGTTAGTTTTAAGTTTGGATGGATATAAAAAATTGCAATCAGTCAAAACGATTTATAACACCAAATGCTTATAAAACCAAAAAGCTCTTAGAGCTCAACAAGAAAGCTCTATGTACATACACTGGCCTAAACTGGACACTACCCGAGCAGGTATCACTTGAAAAATATTGGCCAGATTCAGAGTGATATCTGTCGTTTCAGTAATACGGAATGTTAAACCTTGGAACATTTACTTTGCAGTTACCTTACCTTACCAGTCAGGCTAAGGCCGGGGTGGCCTCTGCTGTACATAGTAGCCGCCTCCATTCCACTCGGTCCATGGCTGTTTGCCTCCAGTTCCGCACTCTGCGTAGGGTCCGCAGATCGTCCTCCACTTGGTCGACCCACCTAGCTCGCTGCGCACCACGTCTTCTTGTACCGGTCGGATGACTCTCGAGAACCATTTTAGTCGGGTTGCTATCCGACATCCTGATGACGTGACCCGCCCACCGTAGCCTCCCGATTTTCGCGGTATGGACGATGGTTGGTTCTCTCAGCAGCTGATGCAGCTCGTGGTTCATTCGCCTTCTCCAAGTCCCGTCTTCCATCTGCACTCCGCCGTAGATGGTACGCAACACCTTCCGTTCGAAAACTCCAAGGGCGCGTTGGTCCTCTGCACGTAGGGTCCATGTTTCGTGCCCATAGAGGACGACCGGTCTAATCAACGTTTTGTAGATGGTTAACTTCGTGTCACGGCGAACTTTATTCGATCGTAGAGTTCTGCGGAGTCCAAAGTAGGCACGATTTCCTGCCACAATGCGCCTCTGAATTTCTCTGCTGGTGTCGTTGTCGTCGGTCACCAGTGAGCCCAAGTACACGAATTCTTCAACCGCCTCGATTTCATCACCGTCGATATTACTTTGCAGTTATGGTGCTTTATATACGCGCAGGCAAAAATTTCCAAATAGTGGTTGCTTGAAACCCAGTGAGATCTGGTTTGCAAAACCTGAGAAGGTCTTGGGGTTTATTAATTCCATTGCACCTGACTGGGAGACGACGCGTCGTGGCAGAAGCTGATTACTTG